>NC_079195.1:114880742-115199075 GCF_029499605.1 Hyla sarda
TCCAGAGGTGGCCCTTTTATTCTTGACCTTAGAGCAGGTTCCAAAAAAGTCATCTCTTATAATGTACCATATTCTTACAGTTACGCGAACCTCTATTGCCCGTAACTGGAAATCCACTGACGTGCTGGGTCTTCCTGCCATTGTGGCTGTGGTTCACCATAACCTCACCCTTGAAACTATGATAGCCAAGCGATGTGGTGCTAGGGGTCGAATTGCCTTTCTGGAACATTGGCTGCAAGCTGTTGGCGCCTCAATTGAAGGGACGTCCTCCCAGTCTCACTGACCTGATAGTCTCTCTACCACTTTAAGATTTTACACTATTCGTGGCCGACCACTATTATTATGATTATTGCTTTCTTGTCTAGCACTAGATGTTATACTTTAGCGTGCTGTTGCTATGGGACTGTTATGTTCTACTGTTTTTGTTTGTTTGTTTGTTTTTGTTTTTTTTGTTACCATCTCTGTATTTGGCTTCTATTCTCGAAGCTTGTTTGTACCTATTTTGAAATTATAAATAAAGTTTAAAAAAAAATAACACCTTATCTTTATTTTGTAGGTCCATACGGTTAAACAGATACCCTAATTATATAGGTTGGATATTGTCGTACTTTGTAAAAAAAATCATAACTACATGCAGGAAAATGTATCTGTTAAAAATTCTCATCTTCTAACCCCTATAACTTTTTTATTTTTCTGCGTATGGGCTGGTATGAGGACTCCTTTTTTGCGCCATGTTCTGAAGTTTTTATCAGTACCATTTTTGTATTGATCGGACTTTTTGATCGCTTTTTATTCATTTTTTCATGATATAAAAAGTGACCAAAAATACACTATTTTGGACTTTGGAATTTTTTGCGTGCACGCCATTGGTCGTGTGATTTAATTAACGATATATTTTTATAGTTCGGACATTTCTGCATGCGGCGATACCTCAAATATTTATTTTTATTTACACAGTTTTTTTTTTTTATGGGAAAAGGGGGGTGATTTAAACTCTTATTAGGGAAGGGGTTAAATGACCTTTGTTAACTTTTCTTTTTCACTTTTGTTTTTGCAGTGCTATAGCTCCCATAGGGACCTATAACACTACACACACTGATCTCCCATGCTGATCCCTGCAAAGCCATAGCTTTGTACGGATCAGTGAGATAGGGGCTAGATTGCTCAGGGTTGGAGCAATCAATCAACGATCGGACGCCGCGGAGACAGGTAAGGAGACCGCTGCTTACGTACCAGCTGATTTTATTGCGATGTCCCGATCAGCCCGCGTCTGAAAGTGAAAGCGTTTAGTTTCACTTTCAGACGCGGCGGTCAACTTTGATCGCCGCATCTGAAGGGTTAACAGCGCGCGGCATCGATCGATGCCACGCGCTGTTAGCCCAGGATCCCGGCTATGATTAGCAGCCGGGACAGACCCGGTGTGATGGGGGGCCACGGCGTGACCCCGTTTTAAACACCGGGACCGGGCGTACAGGTACGCCCTACGTCCTTAAGAAGTTAAAACTAGGCAAAGCGCCTGGCCCTGATGGGCTATCAGCCCAATATTATAAGAAATTTTCTTCTGTCCTAACTCCTCACTCGGTCTCCTTTTTTAATCGCCTTTTCCATGCTCATTCCCTTCCTTCTGAATATCTGGATGCTCTCATCACTGTCCTCCCTAAACCCCATAAGGACCCATCTCTTGTATATAATTACTGCCCTCACATCCCTCATAATTCTAAACACCATAATTATTACCTCTATTCTAGCCTGTCGACTTAATACTCTTCTTCCCAACCTGGTACAAGCTGGCCAAGACGGCTTAATCCCCTGCAGACAGGCCTTGGATAATGTCAGGCAGGTCCTGGATGTCATGCACTGGGCTTCTTCCTCCTCTAACCCCCTTACGATGCTAGCTTTAGACATAGAAAAGCATTCAATAGTGTCTCCTGGGCATATCTGCCATCTTGACAGGATGGAATTTGGGGGGCCTTTTGTTCACCTTATTAGTTTTCTATATTATCGACCCTCTGCTTTTCTTAAACTACCTCCTACCAACCCCCTTCCTATCCCCATTTCTCGTGGAACAAGCCAGGGGTGATGGAACCCCTGGAGGCCCTTATTAGACTGTCCCCTTATATCTTTGGGGTTATAATCGGCTCCTCATGCTATAAATTAAGCTTATTCACATTCACTTCTCTTAACCCTTACTCCCCCTCTAACTTCTCTTTCCAATCTTTTTCGTACCCTCTCTGACTTTTCTCTCTTTTCTGGGTTGCGAATGAACGCCTCGAAATCCGATACTCTTTTCTGTGGTGTTCCTTGGCACACTCTTTAGAGCGGACCTTTGCTCCTGGGATGTGCCTTACCTGTCCTGGATCGGTAGGGTACATATGGTAAATATGGTGGTCCTACCACAGCTTTTGTACTTCTTCAAAACCCTGCTGGTCCCGGTCTCGTCAGCAGATCTCAAGATGCTCCAATCGGACGTTTCTGCTTTTATTTGGCGTCATAAACACCCCTGCTGCTCATTTGAGTCAGGTTGCTTGGTTCATGGCTCCAGAGGGGGCACCCCTATGGGTTTGATTGGAATACTCTCTACTCTTGCCCCACTCCTTTCCTGCCCTTATGCACTCTCTCCAGCCTATCTCCCACTATGTCCCCTCCTCTGCTCTACTTACCTTATATTCCCTCTCCCTGTTGCGGTTGGTCCGGTTTCACCTTCAATCTCCCTCCTTTCCACTGTCTCCTCTCTTAGGTAATCCTTATTTCTCTCCTGGTCTTCACCCCTCTGACTTACTCTGGTGGAACTCATTGAATTTACATAGATACCATGACTTCCTTGTTAGGGTTCGCCTTCTGACGCTGGAAGAATTTCGGACTTGTTTTAATTGCCCAGCCTCAGAATGCTTTCCAGTAAATCAGGTATTCTTGTTTCTCCACTCTCTATCTACTTCTCTTCCTACCTCTTCCCCATTCCTGTTGTCAATCCCTTAGTTGGGGTAGCTGGCAAGTCTCCCTTACAAAGACATCTCTCAAAATCCTCCACAGGGCCTATTATGTCCCTACACGATTGCATAGGATTTTTCCATCCTCCTCGCCATTATGTTTCCGAGATTGCGGCCACCTTGGCTCTATGCATCATATCTGGTGGTCATGTCCACTGGTTAGGACGTTCTTGTCCTCTGTGGTGTCTATACTGCCAGAGGTTACTGGATTCCCATGCCCCCCCAACACATGTTTTGTCTCCTCTGTATGCCTTATAGGCTCTTCCGCTTAGCTCAATTTGTTCTTATGGCAGCTAAGATTCATGTGGCGGGGAATTGGAAATCCTCTGTTCTCTCCCCAGATAGAGTTGTTGACCGTGCTAATTCTATTATGCTCTCTGAGAAACTCAATGCCATGAGGGATGATGTGGTGGAATGTTTTGAACATCTTTGGTCCCCTGGATGTCTTCCTCCTATTGCCCCGATGTTCGCTTTACCTTATCCTTATATTAACCTGCTATGCACTGACAGCTTTGCATTATTTCTTATGACAATATTTGTATTTCTTGTATTGTTTCTTATTCATCCCACTGTTTAATTATGTTTATTTACTGATTTTGTCACAACTCGGGTTGCATCCCGTACTGTTTGCATATTGTGCAATCTTTTTTACTCCTAATAAAAACTTCTATGTTTGTTACAAAAAATTAGAACAGCAGACATGTTGTGGCCCAGGAAAGAGATAGGAAGCTATGCTGGTGACCAAGAATTAGATTGGAAACCTATGCTAGGGACTATAATAGAGATGAAAAGCAATGTTTTGAACTAGAATTGAGATAGTGATCTAGGCTGGGGAGGAGAAATAGTATTCTTGCTGGGGACAATGAACCAGATGGGGACCGGTTATTATTCCCATAATAAAAAGCATAAATTGTTATTTGTGTGCTGTACATGCTTACTGAAGTAGACCCTGATACTGAAATAGACACTTTGCACAAATGTAAGTGGTTATCTCATAGAGGTTTCACTGTGTTTTAGAATGATTAAGATTTATATAAATCCAGAAAACTCATTTAATTTGTTTTACTTTCTCGTTGCTGCTGAAATTTTGTCTCATTAATTTAAATAGGACCCATTTTTCAGCCACAAAGGTTTCTACAACATCTTTGCCTTTGCTACTATTCTTTCCTCATGGTATATGTTCTAGAAAAAGACATATAAGAAAATGGAAATATTGCATAATACACACACTGATACAAACCAAATAAATATGCACTGTTAATGCTTATCAACATACTAACAGACTTTAACATATTTTTGTAGTTAGGTGGAAGATTGATCATAACATCCAGTGAACTAAAAGTACTATGGAATCATCTAAATTTATCACCGGACCTGTACAGCAGCATAATGCTTGTAGGAAGCTTGTTCGAACCAATTGAATGGTTAAAATTTTTAGCCCTGGCATGTAGCGCTCTTGGAGTGGTAAGCAAACCATTGGCAGTAACCCTCAGTGTGAAAGTTTTATAACATGCTTAAAAAGTGATTTAAAGGATTTTATTGGCAGAAAATTTCTTGGTCAAGAGGGCAAGCATAGAATAATGCTTTTTTTACTTATTTTTGCTCCCTATATGCTCTCTTTCCATAGGACTTCATAAACTGAAGAAGTGTATTAGCTTACAGGCCTTCCAATGCAAGCTAGTAAGCATTAGGATATGTTCTCACTAGGGAATTTCCATGCATGGTATTGTACTCTGGAATTACGTTGTATGAACCATAACATTGGTGTAAATGGGTCTTCCGCTGACCCACACTGCGAAGTTCCACCACTGAAATTGATCTGTCAAAAGAATGATCATACTCATTCTTTTGGTTGATCTATGAGTGGACTGCATTGCCATTAATGGTGAATGCGTAGGTCTGAAGGATTTTGGCGATGACCACCAGATTCCTGATCAGAATTCTGCATTAAGATTCCGTAGGGTGAACATACGCTTAGAGGGGAGAAAAAACTAACTGGTCAAATTATATGGAAAATTGAAATTAATTCCTTTGAGGTAAAAGGTCCCTTAAGGACATCCCCGAGTGATCGCGAGGTCCCAATTGGCTGGGATGATAGCCAAAGGGTTCCCAACCTACCTCCCTGCCATGCAAACTCTGACTATCCAGGCTGCCTTGGTAGGCTAAAAAACACATTGCATAAAACACTGATCAATGCTATACTATGGCATAGCATAGAACAGTGTTTGCAATCAAAAGATTGCATGTAATAGGGGATTAAAAAAATGTGAAAAAATATTTTAAAAAGTGAAAGTAAATGTGAAGAAGCCCCTCCCTTAATAAAAGTTTAAATCACCCCCATTTTCTAATTTTTCAAACAATGTCAGCAAAAAGTAACCATAACCAAATTTGGTATCACTGCATGCGGAAATGTCTGAACCTATATAAAATATAATGTTAATGAAATTGCATGGTCAAAAAATGAAAAAATCGCTGTGTCCTCAACGGGGTTAAAATGACCTAAGAACAACAACAACAAAATAACAACCTGTAATGATCAGTTATGTCTAACCTCTGTTGTCACAGAGAACATGCTGTGTCTGAATTAAAAATAACAGACTGATCAGTCATTCTTGTGAACATGAGACATGATGATTGCAGTACAATGAAAACCTTGGATCTTCCAGAAATGCTCGCTTATTGCTGGCATTTACAGAAGACTATTACGGTCAAATCAACATCTTTTTAATTAAACCCCTGTGTTTGCAATAATACTAAATCAACTTTAAAATCTTCTGTTTAAAGGGAGTTCTGAGTCATTTTAAAAAGCTGTAAAAAATACATATTGGTTATTGCTGTGATGCCTACTGAAAATCAGCAGTGCTCATTAAATAAATGGGTAGGATTTTTTATGGTTGAGAGCTATTCACTTTAAAAACAATCTACACCAAAAAGTATTTCAAGGCACTAAATAAACACCTTTGCAAAGCATTTGTTTCTTGCTTTATACCTTTATATGCTACAATCGAATTTCTCCATAGGTCTTTGTTAATAATTTTGCTTAGTTTATATTTTACAGCCTGACATGTAAGCGCTAGATACTCTCTATAAGTTAACACATAACACATGTAATTCTCTCTTAAAGACGGCATTGCTGCTTTCCTCTCTCTCAAGCCTGTGTGAGATGTCCTCCAATGTTTCTTTCTTCTCCATCTACAGTCTGGTGTGTAACCCCTTCCCTGATCTCTCTAATACTGATAGATCAGAAAGTCCATTTGACAGATTTGTCTTATCTTTCTCATAACAAACTAAATAACAGGAAATTTCTAATGAAGACTATTTAGAAATTTCCTACATTTTGCATGAAATAGTGAAAAGAAATATAGTGCAAAGATGTCTCTAGCCTTTAATCCACTCCAAGATGGATGTTATGTATACTAGATCTATAGGAACAGAACGTTGATCCAGAGATTTATTCTGACTGCCATATTTGGAGTCAGGAAATAATTCTTACCTCTAGTATGAGTTTTTTTTTTTTTTTGCCTTCCTCTGGATCAACTCAGTAGGGACTCATTAGGGTTAAAGGTTTAACTTAATGGACTCTGGTCTTTTTTCACCTTATGAACTATTTTACTATGGATTACCTCATCAAAATGGACTGGCTCAATACCCTTCTAGTTCTAGTATCCTTCTATATAGTTGGATAACCCGTAAAATTGTTGTTGAAAGTGTTTCAAGAGGTATCAATCATTTGAGCTATCTATCTTTGCTGTGTAGACTTGTCTTCAAAGATAACAGCAATAAAACCTTTTTGATGCTGGAGAGTCATCACAGGTGTACTGATGGCTGTTACGCCGAGCGCTCCGGGTCCCCGTTCCTCCCCGGAGCGCTCGCTACACTCTCCTCACTGCAGCGCTCCGGTCAGATCCACTGACCCGGGGCGCTGCGATACCGCCTCCAGCCGGGATGCGATTCGCGATGCGGGTAGCGCCCGCTCGCGATGCGCACCCCGGCTCCCGTACCTGACTCGCTCTCCGTCAGTCCTGTCCCGGCGCGCGCGGCCCCGCTCCCTAGGGCGCGCGCGCGCCGGGTCTTTGCGATTTAAAGGGCCACTGCGCCGCTGATTGGCGCAGTTGTTCCAATTAGTGTTATCACCTGTGCACTTCCCTATATCACCTCACTCCCCCTGCACTTCCTTGCCGGATCTTGTTGCCATCGTGCCAGTGAAAGCGTTTCCTTGTGTGTTCCTAGCCTGTGTTCCAGACCTCCTGCCGTTGCCCCTGACTACGATCCTTGCTGCCTGCCCCGACCTTCTGCTACGTCCGACCTTGCTTCTGTCTACTCCCTTGTACCGCGCCTATCTTCAGCAGCCAGAGAGGTTGAGCCGTTGCTAGTGGATACGACCTGGTCACTACCGCCGCAGCAAGACCATCCCGCTTTGCGGCGGGCTCTGGTGAAAACCAGTAGTGACTTAGAACCGATCCACTAGCACGGTCCACGCCAATCCCTCTCTGGCACAGAGGATCCACTACCTGCCAGCCGGCATCGTGACAATGGCTCTTATCCCCTTAAAGGGGTACTCCCTTGGAAAACATTATTATTATTTTTTTTAAATCAACTGGTGTCAGAAAGTTAAACAGATTTGTAAATTACTTCTATTATATAATCTTAACCCTTCCAGTAAACAGCAGCTGCTGGAAGTTCCACAGGAAGTTCTTTTTGTTTTGTATTTTCTTTCTGTCTGACCACAGTGCTCTCTGCTGACACCTCTGTCAATTTTAGGAAATGTCTAGAGCAGGATAGGTATTCTATGGGTATTAGCTCCTACCCTGGGCAGTTCCTAAAATGGACAGAGGTGTCAGCAGAGAGCACTGTGGTCAGACAGAAAATATATTCAAAAAGCAAAAGAACTTCCTGTGGAGCATACAGTAGCTGATAAGTACAGGAAGGATTAAGATTTTTTAAATAGAAGTAATTTACAAATCTGTTTCACTTTCTGGCACCAGTTGATTAAAAAAAATGTTTTCCAGGGGTGTACCCCTTTAAGGACTCAGCCCATTTTGGCCTTAAAGGGGTACTCCAGTGGAAAACTTTTTTTTTTTAAATCAACTGGTGTCAGAAAGTTAAACAGATTTGTAAATTATTTAATCCTTCCACTACTTTTTAGGGGCTGTATACTACAGAGGAAATGCTTTTCTTTTTGGATTTCTCTTCTGTCTCAACCACAGTGCTCTCTGCTGACCTCTGCTGTCCATTTTAGTAACTGTCCAGAGCAGCATATGTTTTTTATGGGATTTTCTTCTGCTCTGGACAGTTCCTAAAATGGAGGTCAGCAGAGCACTGTGGTCATAACAGAAGATAAACCCAAAAAGAAAAGAATTTTCTCTGTAGTATACAGCCGCTAATTAGTGCTGGAAGGATTAAGATTTTTTAATAGCAGTAATTTACAAATCTGTTTAACTTTCTGGCACCAGCTGATTTAAAAAAAGAAGTTTTCGACCGGAGTACCCCTTTAACGACTCAGCAAATTTTCTTTTTACATTTTAGTTTTTTCCTCCTTGCCTTCTAAAAATCATAACTCTTTTTTATATTTTCATTCACAGACGAGTATGAGGTCTTATTTTTTGCGCAACTAGTTGTCCTTTGTAATTACATCACTCATTTTATCATAAAATGTATGGCGCAACCAAAAAAAATACTATTTGTGTGGGGAAATAGAAAAACGCAATTTTGCAAATTTTGGAATGTTTCGTTTTCACGCTGTACAATTTACAGGAAAATTACATGTTTTCATTATTCTGTGGGTCAATACGATAAAAATGATACCCATGTTTACATACTTTTCTATTATTGTTCCGCTTTAAAAAAATTGCAAACTTTTTAACCAAATTAGTATTATTATTTAAAATCCCTCGATTTTTCGGACATATAAATTTAAAATGTTTCTATATAAGCAGCGGTATGAGGGATGATATTTTGAAGCATGATCTTTGCTTTTTATTGATACCACATTTGCATATATAAAACTTTTAGTAAATGTATCAATTTTTTTTGTGAATAAAATGTTCCAAAAAAGCAGCAATTTTGGACTTTTTTCTTTTTTACGTTCATGCTGTTCACCGTACGGAATCATTAACATTATATTTTAATAGTTTGGATATTTACGCATGCGGTGATACCAAATATGTTTATGAATTTTTTTTTCATTTTACACTTTTTGGTGGTAAAATGGGAAAAAGGGACAATTTACTTTTTTTTACTTTTATTTTTACACTATAATAGTCCCCATAGGGACTATTAAAGTGTAATACTGTTCAGTGTTATGCATAGGGCATAGCACTGATCAATGTTATCTGCCATCTTCTGCTCTGGTCTGTTCAATCTCAGACCAGAGCAGAAGACCTCTGGAGACGGCCGGAGGCAGGTGAGGGGACCTCCGGCCGCCATGGTGGATGATTGGTTCCCCGCGGTAGCGCTGTGATCATTCATTTTAGTGACCACACTGCCGCAGATGCCGTGATCTGTATTGATCACGGCATCTGAGGGGTTAATGGCTCACATCAGTGCGATCACTGATGTATGCCCTTAGCGGCGGGTCCCTGGCTGCTCATAGCAGCCGGGACCTACCGCACATGAGACCCAAGCATCGGTAAATGTATTTCCTGGTGCGAACATGTGCGGTCCTGTCAAACAAACCTGATCAGCTTTTATGAGGAGGTGAGCTCCAGACTGGACGAGGGGGAAATCGCTGGATGTCGTATATCGGGATTTTTCCAAAGCATTTGATATGGTGCCACATAAAAGATTAGTGCATAAAATTAGAATGATGGGGGTGGGGGAAAATGTGTGTAAGTGGGTAAGTAACTGGCTCAGTGATAGGAAACAGAGGGTGGTTATTAATAGTACTTATTCTGATTGGGTGACTGTTACTAGTGGGGTACCACAGGGGTCCATCTTGGGTCCTGTTCTATTTAATATATTTATTAGTGACCTTGTAGAGGGGTTGAATAGTAAAGTAGAAATCTTTGCAGATGATACTAAACTCTGTAAAGTGGTAAACACCATAGAGGACAGTGCACTATTACAAATGGATCTGGATAGGTTGGAGCTTTGGGCTAGGAAGTGGCAGATGAGGTTCAACACTGATAAATGTAAGGGTATGCACATGGGGAAGAATAATCCGGGCAGGGATTATGTATTAAATGGGAGCACACTTTGGACGACTGACATGGAAAAGGACTTGGGAGTCTTAGTTAACAGTAAATTTAGCTGTAGTGACTAGTATCGGGCAGCTGTTGCCAAGGCAAATAAAATCATTGGGTGCATCAAAAGGGGCATAGATGCCCACAACAAGGAAATAATTCTACTGCTGTACAAATCAGACCACATATAGAATACTGTGTACAGTACTGGGCACCAGTGTATAAGAAAGATATAGTGGAGCTGGAGAGGGTTCAAAGTTGGGCAACCAAGGTAATACGGGGAATGGGAGGACTACAGTACCCAGAAAGATTATGAGAATTAGGGCCATTGAGTTTAGAAAAAAATGCAGCTTAGGGGCTACCTAATAACTATGCATAAATATATCAGGGGACCGTACAGAGATCTCTCCCATGATCTATTTGTACCCAAGACTGTATCTGTAACAAAGGGGCATCCTCTACGTCTTGAAGAAAGAAGGTTTCTACACCAGCACAGACGGGGGTTCTTTACTGTAAGAGCAGTGAGACTATGGAACTCTCTGCCAGAGGAGGTGGTCATGGGGAAGTCTGTAAAAGAATTTGAAAGGGGTCTGGATGCATTCTTGGAGAGTAATAACATTGCTGGTTATGTATGCTAGATTTATAGGGACAGAACGTTGATCCAGGGATTTATTCTGACTAAAATAAGTTGGTAAGGAATTTTTACCTCTATTATGAGTTTTTTTTTTGCCTTCCTCTCGATCAACTCAATAGGGACTCATAAGGGATATAGGTTGAACTTGATGGACTCTGGTCTTTTTTCAACCTTATGAACTATGTTACTATGTAACTTAGTACATCCGCACCAGGACGTATATTTACGTCCTGCGTCGTTAAGGGGTTGATGCACAAAAAGTATCCAGCTGACTTTACAAGTAGCTGAATTGGAATGACATGCTGTTATGAAATCGGAATCCTTCTTCATAAGCAATACCCCCCAATATATGTGGCACAATTTAAAATATTTCAAAGTGCCAAACATATATGAACTAATTACCTAGAAAAAATGTGTAGCAAGGTTTAATGGATAATCACTTATACCCTAGGTGAACTAAACACAAATGTATGTACAAAATATATGTATCCAAACCTCAAGGATTTCACCAGTCTAAAAATAACTTAACTATGAGACTGTGCTTCAAATACATATGATTTTTTATTTAAAATATATAATAAATGTAAATATACACGCATACAAGAAATAACCTTACACAGGGCCCTTGTGTAGGGAAGATGGATGCAATTCAATATTAAAATAGAAAAATGTTTATAAAATAGATTAATATGAAATAGACACACACTACTGCAAGAATTAGCACTGCTATGAGTATCAGTAGTATCAGATAGCTCTCCTCTCATTCACTAATATAGTATATACTCCAGCATTTGATGGTCCGGCATGAAGTGGTGAAAGTCCAGCTCTGATTAAATCATCCACATTAGTTATCACAGTGGGTTTCAGATATGTTATAGCAGATAGTTCTCACCTATACTTGTCCTCAGTTAGGTAGCAAATTAGCTAACTGCAGTACTGCAGTAACTTGCTGTATACATACTGCGGTCATTCAGAATATGGGGGAGACCCGTAGCTAATTTTCTGGCAGGCGCTGCTGCGGATGGTCCCTTTGCACAGGACACAAGGAGAGCCGCAGTTGTTGTGATGGCACCTCTCCGTACTGGCAGGTCCGGACCCTCATGTAGTGTCTGAAACACTCGGGCGGCGTCTGATGTCAAAGTCAGGGGCTCCCCAGGTAGATGCAATACAGGAATTAGATGTCTGTTAGTTAGAAGCTGTAGGTTCAAGGTAAATAATGGAGCAGGATTTTCATGTTAACTTACATAAGATGTGGAATGGATTTCTCCAATAGCAAGCTATTATATAGAAATGTTTGAGCATCATTCACATTTGGATGTTATAAGAGCTACAAACAGCATTAACAACATACAAAGTCTTCACATAATTAATCGGACTGCATTGTTAAAAAAAAAACACAATACCTATTAAACAAAAAGATAGTTATAGATTCATATTAATCCCAACCATAAACATAAAAATGGTATATGCATATATTATTATAAAAATAAAATAAAATAAAAATAAAGATAAGAAAGATTAATGAAAACTCATAATGCATGTATATAAGTAAAATAAAAAGAAAAACTATTAAAAAAGAATAAAAATGGAAATTAAATAATTATAGTAATGAAAATAAAAATGAAAATAAATATAAAATAGTATCAGTAAACCCTTATTTTGCACTGTAGAACACTAGGGGGTTACCGGGTCAGAGCCAGCCAGCGAGCCGAAGTAAAAAGGATCGCTGATCGGCTTAGAATCAGTTAGCGATCCTTATAACTTCAGCTTGCTGGCCGGCTCTGACCTGGTAACGCCCCCCCCAGTGTTCTACAGTGCAAAATAAGGGTTTACTGATACTATTTCATTTTTATATTTATTTTCATTATTTAATTTCCTTTTTTTTTTTGTTTTTTGTTTTACTTACAGTGGGGATCAAAAGTGTGGGCACCCCAGGTAAAAATTTGTATTAATGTGCATAAAGAAGCCAAGGAAAGATGGAAAAATCTCCAAAAGGCATCAAATTACAGATTAGACATTCTTATAATATGTCAACAAAAGTTAGATTTTGTTTCAATCATTTACATTTTCAAAATAACAGAAAACAAAAAAATGGCGTCTGCAAAAGTTTGGGCACCCCACAGAGTTAATATATTGTACTGCCCCCTTTGGCAAGTATCACAGCTTGGAAACACTTTTTGTAGCCAGCCAAGAGTCTTTCAATTCTTGTTTGAGGTATCTTTGTCCATTCTTCCTTACAAAAGTCTTCCAGTTCTTTGAGATTTCTGGGCGGTCTGTCACGCACTGCTCTTTTAAGGTCTATCCATAGATTTTCAATTATGTTGAGGTCAGGAGATTGTGAAGGCCATGGCAAAACCTTCAGTTTATGCCTCTTGATGTAATCCCCCGTGGATTTCGAGGTGTGTTTAGGATCATTATCCATTTGTAGAAGCCATCCTCTCTTTAACTTCAGCTTTATCACAGATGGCATCAAGTTAGCCTCCAAAATTTGCTGAAATTTTATTGAATCAATTTTTCCTTCTACTCGTAAGATGTTCCATGTGCCACTGGCTGCAATACAACCCCAAAGCATGATTGATCCACCCCCATGCTTAACAGTTGGACAGAGGTTCTTTTCATTAAATTCTGTTCCTCATCTTCTCCAAACGTACCGTTGCTCATTCTGGCCAAAAGGTTCAATTTTAACCTCATCAGTCCACAGAACTTGTTTCCAAAATGCATCAAGCCTGTCTATATGTTCATTTGCACAGTTCAAACACTGGTTTTTGTGGTGAGGAAGTAGAAGAGGTTTTCTTCAGATGACTCTTCCATGAAGACCATATTTGTACAAGTATATCTTTATAGTGGAATAGTGTACCACAATTCCAGTGTCCCCAGATGTTTCTGGAGGGATTGTGCAGTCAAACATGGGTTTTGAATTGTTTTTCTCATAATCCTGCGAGCTGTTCTGTCTGATATTTTTTTGGTCTTCCAGATCTTGCTTTAACTTCCACTGTTCCTGATGAGTGCCATTTCTTCATTACATTCTGAACAGAGGATATTGACATATGAAAATGTTTTGCTATCTTCTTATAGCCTTCTCCAGCTTTGTGAGCATCAACTATTTTCAGTTTCAGATTTCTAGACAACTGCTTAAATGAACCCATGGTGCTGATTGTTGGGGCAAGGTCAGATGAGTCTGGGCATTTAAAACCTTTGAGATTGACATCACCTTTGAGATTGACATCATTGAGAACAATCCATGACACCGGCAGGTCTCAGCTTTGCAAAGGGGGCAGTGCATGTTATAAATTCTGCAGGGTGCCCAAACTTTTGCAGACGCCATTTATTTGTTTTCTGTTATTTTGAAAGTGTAAATGATGGAAATAAAATCTAACTTTTGTAGACGTATTATAAGAAAGACTAATCTGTAATTTGATGCCTTTTGGAGATTTTTCCATCATTCCTTGGCTTCTTTATGCACATTAATACAATTTTTTTACCTGGACTGCCCAAACTTTTGATCTGCACTGTATAGACATGCATTATGAGTTTTCATTATTTTATCTCTTTTTCTTCTTTACTTTAATAAAATTTTTATACTAATATATGCATATCTACCATTTTTATGTTTATGGTTGGGATTAATATGGATCTATAACTCTATCTTTTTTTTTTTAAGGTATTATGTGTTTTTTTTTATAACAATGTGAAGACTTTGTATGTTGTTAAATGCTGTTTGTTGCTCTTATCACATCCAAACGTGAACGAGGCTCAAACAATCCTATGTAATAGCTTGTTATTGGAGAAATTCATTCCACATCTTATGTAAATTAATGAGACCACATCAGTTCAATAGAGACCAAATAAACCAAACTAAAATTTTATTCCTTAGCATACCTACTGAAGAAAGGGTCAGATTTTTTATCTGGAAGCACCCTGAAATGCGTCTAGCTCATTGTGTTAAAGACATACACTGCAAATCCTGCTCCATTATTTGCCTAACTAACAGATGTCTAATTCCTGTATTGCATCTACCTGGGGAGCCCGTGACTTTGACTTCAGACGCCGCCCGAGTGTTTCAGACACTACACAAGGGTCCGGACCTGCCAGTTCGGAGCGGTGCCATCACAACTATTGCATCTCTCCTTGTATCCTGTGCAACGGGACTATCCACAGCAGCGCCTGCCAGCGCATTATCTACGAGTCTCCCCCATATTTTTAATGAATTTAGAATTTAGTAAACAGCAGTCAGAAATTCTGCTACTGCAGCTAGCTAATTTGCTACCTAACTGAGGACAAGTATAGGTGAGAACTATCTGCTATGACATATCTGAAACCCACTGTGATAACTAATATGGATGATTTAATTGGAACTGGACTTTCAAGACTTCATGCCGGACCATCGAAAGCTGGGGTATATACTATATTAGTGAATGAGAGGAGAACTATCACTTTCTACCTAAACACACTGATACTCACAGCAGTGCTGATTCTTGCAGTAGTGTGTGTGTCTATTTCATATTATTCTATTTTATAAACATTTTTCTATTTTAATAGTGAATTGTATCCATCTTCCCTACACAAGGGCCCTGTGTAAGGTTATTTCTTGTATTTGTGTATATTTACATTTATTACATATTTTATTATATATGATATTAGACTGGTGAAATTCTTGAGGTTTGGATACATATATTTTGAACTAGTTACCTGCCTGTCACAGATATCTTTTGAACAGCTGTCCGAAAAAAAAACAAAAAAACATTATTTATAAAAAATGATTATCAACAATAACAGTATGCAAGTTAATTTAAAGTATAATTTTATTGAGAAATGCCACTGCCTTTCATTGCCTCATTTAGACATGAAAAATTGAGCCATATTAATCAGAAATAAAGAGCTTTTGCATGCTATAGTTAAAGGGAGACTGACAGTAGATTGACCCACACTAAACCCAAGGTTATAGTTTTATACACAGGGTTATAGTGCAGGAGAAAAGGAGTTATACATTAAACAAGCTGTAACTTACAGAAACTGGTTCAGTGGTTGAAAAGTTATGGCCCCCTATTGCTGCATTCTTAGAGTTCATCTGTGCGCAATAGAGGCGGCAAGCAATCTTGCTTCCCTGCTTCCTCTCTATACCGCACAATGCCCGCCCTTCCTATGAATATTCAATTTTCTTGACTCTCGCATCCTAATGATGTGAAAGCCTTTGGTTATGTGAGCATTCTGCTATTGTGGCACAACAACATAGCACTCACATGGCCACAGTGTATTGGGATTAGTGCTGTATTGGGATTAGTGAATAGCCTGTCAGTCTCCTTTAAAGGGGGACTCTGGTGCTTACACATCTTATCCCCTATCCAAAGGATAGGGGATAAAATGCCTGATCGCGGGAGTCCCGCAGCTGGGGACGCCCGCGATCATGCACGCGGCACCCCGTTTGTAATTAGTCCCCGGAGCGTGTTCGCTCCGGGTCTGATTACGCTCGACCACAGAGCCGGCGGCGTGTGACGTCACGCCCCCGCCCCTCAATGCAAGCCTACAGGAGGGGGCGTGATATCTATCACGCCCCCTCCCCTAGGCTTGCATTGAGGGCCTGCTGGGAATTGTTGTTTTGCAACATCTGGTGGTCCACAGGTTGAAGACCACTGATGTAGGCAGTGTTCCCCCACAGACATGCAGCCTCCAGCTATATACAGTGTATGACTGGAGGCTGTATGCCTGTGTACTGCCCACTTCAGTGCTCTGACCACCGTTCCGGCTATAGCAGTAGGTCTCGGGACTGGTGGTCGGAGCACCGAAGATAACGTTCCACTGGTCACTTACCAAGCTGGCCAGCGCGTGTCTTCCTCCTTCTCTATCCTCCGGTCCTCGGTGGCTTCGTTTCCATGGGCGCACGCACGGGACATCAGTGACGTCCCGGCGTGCGCTATGTCCCGGCGGCCCTGCGTTTTTAAAACTTAATGCAAGGCCACAGGGAGTTAATAGTGATTCCCGTAGCTACAGGACGGGAAAACACCGGCTCTGCTCGAGGCCCCAAGCAATTGCTTGGCTTGCCTGTCCTGTTGTGACCTCCTCCACCGAACGCCCGGGACTGACTCACCGAACCCCTGGGTTAAAAACCCCTGTGTTAGACATTCCCCACAATAAAATTTTGATGGTACATACTAGGCCTTCAATGTTTTAGTCCTGGAAAACCCTTCGGCATATTGTACAATATTATCTGCTTAATGGTGTCCACTTGCATGGCTGTCCCAAAAGACCTTATCATTATACATTTTTTTTTTCTTTTTAACAGACAATTGCTAAAACCCTGAAACTTGTATGTGAGGTCTTGTCAGATGGAGCAAGTGGACCTCCTCGTATTACTTTCAGCACATTCCAGTTCCTTTACAGCTTTCTAGCAGCAGTAGATGGTGAAGTGTCAGAGCAGCAGGTGCATCAAATGCTGAATTATTTAGAACACCACGTGTAAGTCTTAAACATTTCTGTTATTGACTGACTGTAGGTATGTAAAAGGGGTGATTGCTAGAGAAATATTTGTCTAAAAAAACATACTGGATTTATAGAGTTTTTGCTTATCTCTACATCCTGGTCCCATCTCAAGACACAAGAAATAGATGGAAATGCCTGCTTAGCCAATCATTTGCCATAGTGGTCAGCAGCCTCTGCTACTGCTCAGGGGTCATTCTTGTGTGTTTAAACTGGACCAAGAAGTTAGAATGGTGTAGAAAGGGCAGATGTGGGAGATCCAATCCTTTATGTGATATTTTTTTTTTTATTCTGTATCTTAAAAAAAATGTTAAATGATAACCCCTTCAAGGATTTTGTACCCACACAGCTAGATTGTTACAATGTACATGTTACGCCGAGCGCTCCGGGTCCCCGCTCCTCCCCGGAGCGCTAACAACATTCTCGCAATTGCAGCGCCCCGGTCAGACCTGCTGACCGGGTGCGCTGCGATACCTCTCTCAGCCGGGATGCGATTCGCGATGCGGCAGGCGCCCGCTCGCGATGCGCATCCCGGCTCCCGTACCTGACTCGCTCTCCGTCGGTCTTGTCCCGGCGCGCGCGGCCCCGCTCCCTAGGGCGCGCCGGGTCTCTGCAATTTAAAGGGCCACTGCGCCACTGATTGGCGCAGTTAGCTTAATTAGTGTGTTCACCTGTGCACTCCCTATTTGTACCTCACTTCCCCTGCACTCCCTCGCCGGATCTTGTTGCCATTGTGCCAGTGAAAGCGTTTCCTTGTGTGTTCCTAGCCTGTGTTCCAGACCTCCTGCCGTTGCTCCTGACTACGATCCTTGCTGCCTGCCCCGACCTTCTGCTACGTCCGACCTTGCTCTTGTCTTCTCCCTTGTACCGCGCCTATCTTCAGCAGTCAGAGAGGTTGAGCCGTTGCTGGTGGATACGACCTGGTTGCTACCGCCGCTGCAATACCATCTCGCTTTGCGGCGGGCTCTGGTGAATACCAGTAGCAACTTAGAACCGGTCCACCAGCACGGTCCACGCCAATCCCTCTCTGGCACAGAGGATCCACCACCTGCCAGCCGAATCGTGACAGTAGATCCGGCCATGGATCCCGCTGAAGTCCCACTGCCAGTTGTCGCCGACCTCACCACGGTGGTTGCCCAGCAGTCGCAACAGATAGCGCAACAAGGCCACCAGCTGTCTCAACTGACCGTGATGCTACAGCAGCTACTACCACAGCTTCAGCAATCATCTCCTCCGCCAGCTCCTGCACCTCCTCCGTAGCGAGTGGCCGCTTCTGGCCTACGATTATCCTTGCCGGATAAATTTGATGGGGACTCTAAGTTTTGCCGTGGCTTTCTTTCGCAATGTTCCCTGCACTTGGAGATGATGTCGGACCAGTTTCCTACTGAAAGGTCAAAGGTGGCTTTCGTAGTCAGCCTTCTGTCTGGGAAAGCTCTGTCATGGGCCACACCGCTCTGGGACCGCAATGACCCCGTCACTGCCTCTGTACACTCCTTCTTCACGGAGATTCGAAGTGTCTTTGAGGAACCTGCCCGAGCCTCTTCTGCTGAGACTGCCCTGCTGAACCTGGTCCAGGGTAATTCTTCTGTTGGCGAGTACGCCATCCAATTCCGTACTCTTGCCTCCGAATTATCCTGGAATAATGAGGCCCTCTGCGCGACCTTTAAAAAAGGCCTATCCAGCAACATTAAAGATGTTCTGGCCGCACGAGAAATTCCTGCTAACCTGCATGAACTTATTCATCTGGCCACCCGCATTGACATGCATTTTTCCGAAAGGCGTCAGGAGCTCCGCCAGGATATGGACTTGGTTCGCTCAAGGCGTTTTTTCTCCCCGGCTCCTCTCTCCTCTGGTCCTCTGCAATCCGTTCCTGTGCCTCCCGCCGTGGAGGCTATGCAAGTTGACCGGTCTCGCTTGACACCTCAAGAGAGGACACGACGCCGCATGGAGAATCTGTGCCTGTACTGTGCCGGTACCGAACACTTCCTGAAGGATTGTCCTATCCGTCCTCCCCGCCTGGAAAGACGTACGCTGACTCCGCACAAAGGTGAGGCAGTTCTTGATGTCAACTCTGCTTCTCCACGCCTTACTGTGCCTGTGCGAATATCTTCCTCTACCTTCTCCTTCTCTGCTATGGCCTTCTTGGATTCCGGATCTGCAGGAAATTTTATTTTGGCCTCTCTCATCAACAGGTTCAACATCCCAGTGACCAGTCTCGCCAGACCCCTCTACATCAATTGTGTTAACAATGAAAGATTGGACTGTACCGTACGTTACCGCACGGAACCTTTCCTAATGTGCATCGGACCTCATCACGAAAAAATTGAGTTTTTGGTCCTCTCCAACTGCACTTCCGAAATTCTTCTTGGATTACCGTGGCTTCAACGCCATTCCCCAACCCTTGATTGGTCCACAGGAGAAATCAAGAGCTGGGGTACCTCTTGTTTCAAGGACTGTCTTAAACCGGTTCCCTGTACTCCCTGCCGTGACCCTGTGGTTCCCCCTGTAACCGGTCTTCCTAAGGCTTATATGGACTAAGCTGACGTGTTTTGCAAAAAGCAAGCTGAGACTTTACCTCCTCACAGGCCTTATGACTGTCCTATTGACCTCCTCCCGGGTACTACTCCACCCCGGGGCAGAATTTATCCTCTGTCTGCTCCAGAGACTCTTGCTATGTCTGAATACATCCAGCAAAATTTAAAAAAGGGGTTTATCCGCAAATCCTCCTCTCCTGCCGGAGCTGGATTTTTCTTTGTGTCCAAAAAAGATGGCTCCCTACGTCCTTGCATTGATTACCGCGGACTTAATAAAATCACGGTAAAGAACCGCTACCCCCTACCTCTTATCTCAGAACTCTTTGATCGCCTTCAAGGTGCCCACATCTTTACCAAACTGGACTTAAGAGGTGCTTATAATCTCATCCGCATCAGCGAGGGGGACGAATGGAAGACTGCATTCAACACCAGAGATGGACACTTTGAGTATCTGGTCATGCCCTTTGGCCTGTGCAACGCCCCTGCCGTCTTCCAAGACTTTGTTAATGAAATTTTTCGTGATCTCTTATATTCCTGTGTTGTGGTTTATCTGGACGATATTCTGATTTTTTCTGCCAACTTAGAAGAACACCGCCAACATGTCCGCATGGTTCTTCAGAGACTTCGAGACAATCAACTTTATGCCAAAATGGAGAAATGTCTGTTTGAATGCCAATCTCTTCCTTTCCTAGGATACTTGGTCTCTGGCCAGGGATTACAAATGGACCCAGACAAACTCTCTGCCGTCTTAGATTGGCCACGCCCCTCCGGACTCCGTGCTATCCAACATTTTTTGGGGTTCGCCAATTATTACAGACAATTTATTCCACACTTTTCCACTATTGTGGCTCCTATCGTGGATTTAACCAAGAAAAATGCCAATCCCAAGTCCTGGTCTCCCCAAGCGGAAGACGCATTTAAACGTCTCAAGTCTGCCTTTTCTTCTGCTCCCGTGCTCTCCAGACCTGACCCATCTAAACCCTTCCTATTGGAGGTAGATGCCTCCTCAGTGGGAGCTGGAGCTGTCCTTCTACAAAAAAATTCTTCCGGGCATGCTGTTACTTGTGGTTTTTTTTCTCGGACCTTCTCTCCGGCGGAGAGGAACTACTCCATCGGGGATCGAGAATTACTGGCCATTAAATTGGCGCTTGAGGAATGGAGGCACCTGCTGGAGGGATCAAAATTTCCTGTTATCATATACACCGATCACAAGAATCTCTCCTATCTCCAGTCTGCCCAACGGCTGAACCCTCGCCAGGCCAGGTGGTCGTTGTTCTTTGCCCGTTTTAACTTTGAAATTCACTTTCGCCCTGCCGACAAGAACATTAGGGCCGATGCCCTCTCTCGTTCCTCGGATGCCTCGGAAGTAGAGGTCTCTCCGCAACACATCATTCCTCCTGACTGTCTGATCTCCACTTCTCCAGTCTCCATCAGGCAAACTCCTCCAGGGAAGACCTTCGTTTCTCCACGCCAACGTCTCGGGATTCTCAAATGGGGACACTCCTCCCACCTCGCAGGCCATGCGGGCATCAAAAAATCCTTGCAACTCATCTCTCGTTTCTATTGGTGGCCGACTCTGGAGACGGATGTTGTTGATTTTGTGCGGGCCTGTACTGTCTGTGCCCGGGATAAGACTCCTCGCCAGAAACCTGCTGGTCTCCTTCATCCTCTGCCTGTCCCCGAACAGCCTTGGTCACTGATTGGTATGGACTTTATTACAGACTTACCCCCATCCCGTGGCAACACCGTTGTTTGGGTGGTCGTTGATCGATTTTCCAAGATGGCACATTTTATTCCTCTTCCTGGTCTTCCTTCAGCGCCTCAGTTGGCAAAACAATTTTTTGTACACATTTTTCGTCTTCACGGTTTGCCCACGCAGATCGTCTCGGATAGAGGCGTCCAATTCGTGTCTAAATTCTGGAGGGCCCTCTGTAAACAGCTCAAGATTAAATTAAACTTCTCTTCTTCTTATCATCCCCAATCCAATGGGCAAGTAGAAAGAATTAACCAGGTCCTGGGTGACTATTTACGGCATTTTGTTTCCTCCCGCCAGGATGACTGGGCAGATCTTCTACCATGGGCCGAATTCTCATACAACTTCAGAGTCTCAGAATCTTCTGCTAAGTCCCCATTTTTCGTGGTGTACGGCCGTCACCCTCTTCCCCCCCTCCCTACTCCCTTGCCCTCTGGTTTGCCCGCTGTGGATGAAGTGACTCGTGATCTTTCCACCATATGGAAAGAGACCCAAAATTCTCTTTTACAGGCTTCATCCCGCATGAAAAGGTTTGCCGATAAGAAAAGAAGAACTCCCCCCATTTTTGCGCCCGGAGACAAGGTATGGCTCTCCGCTAAATATGTCTGCTTTCGTGTCCCCAGTTACAAACTGGGACCACGCTATCTTGGTCCTTTCAAAGTCTTGTGCCAGATTAATCCTGTCTCTTACAAACTCCTTCTTCCTCCTTCTCTTCGTATTCCCAATGCCTTCCATGTCTCTCTCCTTAAACCACTCATCATTAACCGCTTCTCTCCCAAACTTGTTTCTCCCACTCCTGTTTCCGGCTCTTCTGACGTCTTCTCCGTGAAGGAGATTCTGGCCTCCAAGACGGTCAGAGGAAAAAAAAATTTCTTGGTGGATTGGGAAGGCTGTGGTCCAGAAGAGAGATCCTGGGAACCTGAGGACAACATCCTAGACAAAAGTCTTGTCCTCAGGTTCTCAGGCTCCAAGAAGAGGGGGAGACCCAAGGGGGGGGGGGGGTACTGTTACGCCGAGCGCTCCGGGTCCCCGCTCCTCCCCGGAGCGCTCGCAACATTCTCGCAATTGCAGCGCCCCGGTCAGACCTGCTGACCGGGTGCGCTGCGATACCTCTCTCAGCCGGGATGCGATTCGCGATGTGGCAGGCGCCCGCTCGCGATGCGCATCCCGGCTCCCGTACCTGACTCGCTCTCCGTCGGTCTTGTCCCGGCGCGCGCGGCCCTGCTCCCTAGGGCGCGCGCGCGCCGGGTCTCTGCAATTTAAAGGGCCACTGCGCCACTGATTGGCGCAGTTAGCTTAATTAGTGTGTTCACCTGTGCACTCCCTATTTGTACCTCACTTCCCTTGCACTCCCTCGCCGGATCTTGTTGCCATTGTGCCAGTGAAAGCGTTTCCTTGTGTGTTCCTAGCCTGTGTTCCAGACCTCCTGCCGTTGCCCCTGACTACGATCCTTGCTGCCTGCCCCGACCTTCTGCTACGTCCGACCTTGCTCTTGTCTTCTCCCTTGTACCGCGCCTATCTTCAGCAGTCAGAGAGGTTGAGCCGTTGCTGGTGGATACGACCTGGTTGCTACCGCCGCTGCAAGACCATCCCGCTTTGCGGCGGGCTCTGGTGAATACCAGTAGCAACTTAGAACCGGTCCACCAGCACGGTCCACGCCAATCCCTCTCTGGCACAGAGGATCCACCACCGGCCAGCCGAATCGTGACAGTACAATGTTTTAGCATGAAGCATACAGTGTAATATTCCTATCTGATAAAGTGTTGTCACAGAAATTGTGTATCTGTATTGCGACATGTCACAGAAATTGTGTATCTGTATTGCGACATGTCACAGAGATTGTGTATCTGTATTGCGACATGTCACAGAGATTGTGTATCTGTATTGTCCACCACACCAAAAAAAAAAAAAAGAGTAACTAAATGCCGCTTAATTAAATATAATATCTTTATTAAATAAACAAAGTATAAAAACATAAGACCAAAAAATGGAGCTGAAATAACTGAGGACCTCAAGAGCATAGGCCGAGCAACAGTACAGAGACACGGACAATAATGTAATAATCTGGGAACAACTCTGTGGAAGTTGTATGCAATGCACCTGCACACTAAAAATATGTCCTGTGTAAACACTGGGGACCCCGGATGGGTAAATATTCCCTCCGGAAAGAGGCTCCCAGTGTATTACTGACAACTAAATCCAAATATATTGGCTATTTGCCATAAAGAGATACGAGTGCATAAGGTGCTAATTAGGGCTTACCCATTCTAAAGTGCCGTGCTCGGCTCCCCAACGCCGTTTCGTTTCCTTTTTCAAGGGGCCACTGCAGAAATTGTGTATCTGTATTGCGACATGTGACAGAAATTGTGTATCTGTATTGCGACATGTCACAGAGATTGTGTATCTGTATTGTGTGATTTTTGGGACCCACTAAGGCTGAGCAATAAGAGGTTCCTTTGCGGAGTTCCCCCTGCACTAAGCATTGCAACTACGTAGTCACTTCATTCCCACAACGGATGATTTCATGGATCATTAAGAGATGGTCACATCATATATATTAGTGTTTTAATTTTGATACATTATGACACTTATTGTAGTGTTGAGAGGGTGATTGCACATAGCATGAGGTTCACAAAGAACTGCTATATCATATGTGTGTGTTTATATAAGATCACAGATGACATGACAAAGATCAGTAGGAGATTGCAAAAAGAGTTTTTTCCGTATTTTCCGAAGAAATTTGGTTCGGTCCGAATTTATTCAACATGAATCGCTATTAAAAACGGCTATTTCTGGCCTACAGAGAGGCTCAATAGGGGTGTAGAACGCTTTTACCTTGTCCTAACATGCATAAGGAGTGTGCAGTGTTAGTGAAATAATACTGTTATTTAATATGACATGCAGATTACAGGCATCACTATTATAATCACTGCCGCAGAATGTCTGGATATGGCAGATTTTTTATGTAATTTTTATTTAATTTAATTTGATTAATTTTTGATTATACATTCTGGTGAGCATCGAGCTGACGGTCCTCCGCCAGGCGAGATACCACCTGTTCCAGCTCCTGCCTCTCACCGCCCCCCTGACTGTGAAAGTGCGAATGTTTCATTTAATCAGTTATGGTTCATTGTTATTGCTCCAAGCTGTGTAATTGTTTTCTTGTGATAATTCCACAGGTAATATGAGGTCAACGACCATAGGGCCTCAGTCTTGAAAAGATTAAATCAATTTTTTTTAAAATTTAAGATTCATATTAGATTCCAAAGTTTAATGTCCTGGCATTTACTAATACTGTATGACCACAAAACCCAATCTAACAAGGAGGCACATGGCGACACAATGACAGAGCCTAGAGTTGTCATCAGCATGAGGAGACCATAATCTGACAGAATGACACAGCCTGGAATTGGCGGCAGCAAGAGCAGAACATAGGGCCTCACAATCCCTAAGATTAAAAGATGAATTTTCAAATTTAAATTGAAGATTTATGGTAGCTAGTGCTGTCATAAAAATGTTTAGGTAATGTCCCAGCAGCATGAGACCACCATAGGGCTTCACAAACTCTAAGATTAAAAGATGAATTTTCACATTTAAAACGAAGATTTAAATAATGTCCCAGACCATGCAGCATGAGTAAACCATATAGTGGTTGACTGACACAGCTTGGAGCTGGCGGCAGCATGAGGAGACAATAGGGCTTCACAATCCCTAAGATTAAAAGATGAATTTTCTAAATTAAATTGAAGATTTATGGTAGCTAGTGCTACCATATAATTTTTTAGGTAATGTCCCAGGTCCAGCAGCAAGAGAAAACCATATAGTGGCAGAATGACCACAGCCTGGAGTTGGCGGCAGCATGAGTAGAACATGTAGTGACTAAATGACACAGTGTGGAGGTGGCAGCAGCATGAGGAGACCACATAGTGGCTGAATGGCACAGCCTGGAGTTTGCAGCAGCAAGAGGAGACCACATAGTGGCTGAATGACACAGCGTGGAGGTGGTAGAAGCATGAGAAAACCCTATAGTGGCTGAATGACACAGCCTGGAGTTTGTGGCAGCAAGAGGAGACCATATAGTGGCTGAATGGCACAGCCTGGAGTTGGCAGCAGCATGAGTAGAGCATATAGTGGCTGAATGACACAGTGTGGAGGTGGCGGCAGCATGAGGAGACCATTTAGTGGCTGAATGACATAGGTTGAAGTTTGTGGCAGCAAGAGGAGACCATATAGTGGCTGAATGGCACAACCTGGAGTTGGCGGCAGCATGAGAAGACCATAGAGTGGCTGAATGGCACAACCTGGAGGTGGCGGCAGCATGAGGAGAACATATGGTGGCAGAATTAGACAGCCTGGAGGTGGCAGCAGCATCAGGAGTCCTGAAAGTGACCCAGTGACAGAGTGATGTGGTGGGTGGCAATACCAGTACCAGGTAACAAAGGTTGGGGAAAAAAGGTCTGATGTAGAGGAATTTTTGTAACTGAGGAGCAGCACCTTAAATCTGGCACTATTCATATTTGTGAAGTGTTGGCGTGGCATCATGGTCAATCTACTGTCATGCATCAGGCATTGGTGGTTGGAAATCCTGGCTGATCCATGCCTGATTCATCTTCATTTTTCATGGACAGACGAGTTCTCCTTCGGGTGACTATGGCCCCCGCCGCACCAAACACCCACACTACTGGCCGGGCAGGACAGGTATTCCAGGGCAAACTCTGCTAGTTGCAGCCACAAATGAAGTTTGGCAGCCCAGAAGCCCAGCAGATCTTTAAGGTGTGTTGGCATGGGCATGTCAAGGTATGTCACAACCTGCTGGTTTAGGTCCTGCTCCAGGTCTACCTGCTGCTGATGAGTTGCTTCACTATGCGGGTGAAGAAAGGTACTCATCAGCGTCTCTAGACTCAGGCTGCTGATGGAGCTGGTACTGCTCCTGCCACCCCACCCCTCTCCAGCAGCCATGGCAGTGGAAAGTGAGCGCAAAGGGCCCCACCGAGTCAGACCTTTGAGAGGATGGACGATGGTGCCAATAGTCTCTGTAGTAGGTCAGTTTGTCCTCCCTCTCAGTGGGTGTAAAAAAGGCCCCCATTTTGTGCTGTAAGCGAGGGTCCAATAAAGGGGAGAGCCAGAAGTCATCCCGCTGTCGAATGGTGACAATTTGGTGGTAACTACACAAGCAAGTGAGCATGCATTGTGCCATTTGTGCAAGTGACCTGGAGGGACTCCCTGCCTCAATCTCCACTGCATACTGCCATGGTGTGTCTGGGTCCTCTGTATCTCCTTCCTCATAACCCTCTAACTCCACTGGTTGCTCCTGCTCCTCCTCTCCTGTCAGATGACTAGAAAAACCGCCCATTTCGTGAAACCTAAACTGTGCTCCACTGTGCCCCTACGCCTCCTCCTTCAGTTCAGCCCCCACAGGGCTCATGTGGCTGTGAGATGTGGGTGCCATGTCTCAAGTGCCCTGAAAAGCCATCGTTTGCAACACATGTTGTAGGAAATGAAGCAGTGGAATGACGTTGTTCATCCCGTAATCCTGGCAACTGACTAATAATGGGGTTTCCTCAAAGGGCCTAAGCAAACGGCAGGTGTCACATATGAGCTGCCACTGGTTGACATTGAAGTTACACAGGGGAGTACTCCTCTCCGCTCGGATCATCAAGAAATCGGTGATGGCTTTTCTCTGTTCGCACAGTCGGTCCAACATATGGAGGGTGGAATTCCAACGTGTGGCAACGTCGCAAATCAGACTATGTTGGGGGATACCATTCTGATGCTGCAGCACAAGGAGGGTGTGCTTTGCAGTGTACGAGTGAATGAAGTGCACAGTTTCCTTCCCATTGTATGTCTTGCAAATGGAGGGAACCGCTTGAAATCCAGATTGAACACGTGTGTCGTGCAGGGCGCATGGCTCAGCCTTCCTTGTTGCAGCACAGACAAGATATTCTTCCTGTTGTCAGTCACCATGGTTCCCATTTCCAGTTTATGTGGAGTAAGCCATGCTCCGATTTCTTCATGAATGACTTTTAGAAGTTCCTCCCCTGTGTGACTCCGTTCGCCAATGCAAACCATCTGAAGAACAGCTTGACACCGCCATGCCCTGCACACATGGTATGCTGAAGGGGCACTGAGACTTGTCCGTGCAGTGGAGGCTGAGGAAACGGTAGAGGATGAGGAGGCGGAGTTGCACACTGTCACAGGACCAACGGCCTGAGAGCATGGAGGAGGAAGCAGCGTGACCTGTCCAAGTTGGTATTGTAGCTGTGCAGAAACCACATTCACCCAGTGGGCCGTAAAGAACATTTGTTGTCCTGACCATAGTTACAGCTCCAGGCGTTGGCGCTGCCGAGCAGTTTGGTACACACCGACAGGCTCAAGGACTGGCCCACCTTCTCTTCCACAAAATTGTGCAGGGCTGGTACTGCCTTCTTCACAAAGAAATGACGGCTTGGGACTCTCCATCTCGGCTTGGCACAAGCCATCAGTTCTCTGAAAGGTGCTTGAAAAGGGAGGGACTGCAGCACCAGCAAGTAGTGCACATTCAGCTTCTGCGCCATTGGCTGAGTGAGCGCATACTGTTGTCTCTTGGACATGAATTCGCCACTGGATTGCTGGCGGAATGACTGACTAAAAGAAGGAGGGGCAGGGACATCTGGAGCGACAGAAGGAGGATATGACACACAGCTCCCTTCGGCTGAGGTGGTGGAGCCTTGGCTGGCTGAAAGGCTCCACCACCTGTTTGATGCAGCAGGCTGGACCACCACATCAGAACCACAGTTCTCCCAGGCCACTTAATGGTGGCGCTGCATATGTTGACGCAGGTCCGTGGTGCCAACATTGGGGCCCTCACCACGCTTCACCTTCAGCTGACACATCTGGCTATGTTAACCTTCTCCGGATGCTTTATGAAAAACTGCCACACTGCCGAGTAACTGATTTTCCCACCAACAGTCCGCACTAATTGACTGCTACTGCCGCTGTCTCCAGGAACCCCTGTTCCACTACCTCTCAGAAAGGAAGCCATTTAGTGGTGAAACGATCGTTGGGGTTGGTAGGTAAGGTCTGGCATACTTGTTCCCTCTGGTCCTTGGGTTTGATCCCTTTGTTTATTCTCTCCCTGCCCTCGTGCTTGCGTTCAGCAGCCATTTGGTGCGTCTCCACCTCTGACATATACTTTGATTGCCCTTTGACCTTGTATTTATATCTATATTCATTACCTCTCTATACTCAGTTCTAGTCCTCACCTACCCATCTGTAGTATTTTCTGGTGCCTTGTTTTTATTATGTACTTGTGCTATCGTCTTTTAATTAATGATATACTTCAATAAAGATTTTGTTAACTTTCTTCCATTTCTTGTTTAGTTATTCATTTGTGCATAATTTTTTCTGTATTTTTGGTGGTACCTCTCAGAAAGGTATGCTGCTGCGAAGCAGGCGGTCTCCCCTGGGCACGGTTGGGTCCAGAATATACACTTCTGCCACCATACTGACTGCCAACCATGCTACCACTTTGATGGCTCAGCTGCTGCCTCACAGTCAACCTGCAACCCCTTCTGATGATGATGAAGCCCCTTCTGCACCCGGCTCCCTATTGCGTTCAGCTTCATCAACATCAACAAGTGTCTGTACATCACTGATTTCCCCCTCAGGTTCCTCAACAGTGTCTGCTTCAGCTGGTAACACCACCTGAATGCTGGCAACACAACCTCCCACGTCACACTCCTCATCACTACTTGCCTGCCTAGCGGAGGAAGCGATGTATGTCTCCTCCACTTCTTGGCTGGGCAGTAGCTGCTATGGGAGGACAGGGACTACTCCCAGGCCATGCCAACTGAGGATTATGTCTGAGGAACCCACTGACTGTTGACTGGGGGTATAAGATGTGACTTGTGATGAAGTGGATGACCGTGTTAACCAATCGCTGACGGCAGATGGGTTGCTGGTTGAGACACGACTGCTAGCTGATACCAGGAGATCAGGCCTCTCGCTGCCACTCCTGCTGCCACTTGCCCCTAGTCTGCTGCAACCTCTGCCTGCGCCTGATGAATTTAGGCCTCTGCCACTCTTCTATGCATGTCCTGGCACTCCTCTGCCTGACATAATTAGTGCGTATATATGAGGGGAGTACAATATGCTTCACTACGCTTAAAACAGAATTTGTCTAGAACAGCAGCAGGTGAGTACTTTAGGCTGGCCTTTTACAGTAACTAGGCCCTTAAAACTTTATCAGGAATAAATGGTACAACATTTAGATGTACATATGTGCTATGCACTTATGAGGGCAGAAAAATGCGCCATAGTAAACTTAAAAAAGTATGTGAACAACACCAGCAGTAGACTCCAGTGCTGAAGCACACTGTTGCTGTGTACTACAGCAAAAATTGCGCTCTCTCAATCTCACTCCCTTCCCTATCAGTGCTTCTAGGCATGATTTGTGCTTGAGCTTAATCACTGCTGTTCTTCTGTGCAACACACTGCTCTCTGATGCTTTCTATAATTGAAAGCTGTAGACAGTGACTGGGAGGTGGATCGCTGCAGTAAGAATGCTTTCTGTAAAAAACAAACTGCTCTCTGTCCAACAGAACGCTGACTTGACTAGTAGGTAAATCGCTGCTGGAAAAAGCTTTTCTGTGTAACACACAGAGCTGTCTGTCGCAAAATGGCTGCCAATTATATAGGGCTGTGACATCACAGGGGTGACAGGCTGCATCCTGCATATGATTCAGGGTCATCCCGCCTACACTTGTTCCCACCTTCCCAGGATACCTTGTCCAATGTCCTCACATGTGGATCTGCCATTTTAGATGCCCTGGGGCCTGAACCACACTAAATGGAGTTTAATGAAGCAATTCATGTTGTCATAGAATTGCAGCAATATTCACATTCGTTACAAATCGACTTTTTCATGAAATTTGTAATTCGTAAATTCGGATTTGTAAGATTCGATTTGCTCATCTCTAGCTTTGGCCATTACTCATACTGTGCATTGTCTGAGAAATGGTGTGGCCCAGACCAGGAATCTTGGTCAGGCAAAATTAGGACTGTCTGGCCACTAGGTCAATCTCCCTATGGGCTTTGGTGTCCTGGGTGTGGTGGCCACTGCACAGCACTATGCCATCTTAGGTTCAGGCACTCACTTTAATCAGGTGGCCTTCCCATAGACTTAATGGATTGATTAAAAGTTACATTAACAATCTGTAAATATGCTAAGAAACATAACATAATTGCATTATTGTAAAAGTGCGGACTGTTTGGTTGTTGTTTTTTTTTTCTCTATTTTAGTCATAAATTACAAATATCAGTTATCATAGTCATTACAATAAATTAAGGGAAGAAAAATGGATTATTCACCCCCAATCTGAATTTAATGTATTCAGAATGGTAGTGATTATCATTCCAATTATATACCACATATTTGCAGATGTTTTTCAAATAAATTTGCTCTTCACATTTACAGCCATAGAAACAGAATGTCCTTACTATATTTAAAATTTATCCACAAATTCTGTTTTTCCGTTATGTGTTTTTACAATACTTTAACATTTTTCACCTTGCAACTGAAGGGCACAGCAATCATGGATAAAATAACCAATGCTGCTCTCTGAATAGCATATTTCTATAGCTTTGCCAATATAATTTTAAAAACGTGGTATTTCTATGAGAAAAAGTTTTCTATCCAAACCCAATAGTGATTTCATGTGAATAGTTTGTTTCAAGTGTACCTTTCACTAAGAAAAAGGTTTTGACTTGTCCTACAGATGTGTCAAAAGCCTTTCTCACTCGGTGCCTGAGCGCCAGGGCTGGTGCAAGGATTTTTTCACCTAAGCAAAACCTTATTTTGCTGCCCCCTTGGCTCAACTCCTTTTGGTTCTTTCCCAATTTAGCACCGATTAACTTAACTGTAAACACTAATGGGGAGATTTATCAAAACCTCTCCAGAGGAAAAGTTGCTGAGATGCCCATAGCAACCAATCAGATCACTTCCTTCTTTAACTACTGAACCCGGGCATTAACCCTTTAGACGCCGCAATCAAAGTTGATCATGGTGTCTAAAACGGGAGAAAACTGTTGCTAGGTAGCTCAGTGGGCTGTTCCGGACCACCGTGGTGAAATCGCGGTGTTCCGAACAGCTTAGAGGACAGCCGGAGGCTTCTTACCTTGCTCCACCCTGTCCAATTGGTGTCCTATTGCTCCAAGCCTGCCTTGCAGGCTGGAGCAGCAGAACACCAATTACACTGATCAACGCTCTCCTATGGAGAAGCAGTGATCAGTGTATGCAATCTAAAGATTGCATGGTATAGTCCCCTATGGGGACTAAAATAAGTGTAAAAAAAAAAGTTAATAAATGTGCATGAACCCCTTCCCTAATAAAAGTTTCAATAACCCCCCTTTTTAAAAAAAATAAAAATTAAACCCTAACATGTGTGGTATTGCCGCATGCGTAAATTCCTGAACTATTAAAATATAATGTTAATTAAATTGCATGGTCCAAGGTGCAGAAATGCAGAAATGCAGAAATGTGTATTTTTGGTCACTTCATATACTAAAAAAATGAATAAAACACGATCAAAAGGTACATCAAAATAAAAATGGTCCCGATAAAAACTGCAAAGAAAGTACAAACAGAATCTTCAGCTCACCTCCCAATGGTCTTGCACGGATCCTAAGCCTGGCCCTGCTTGATACGTAGTAGTGTGAAGAAAAACATTGATTTTATTTGTAATCCAAAGCACCAAAAATCTTGCAAGATAGCACTCATGACACACCACCTAGCCAGTGATACAATGCAACATGGATGTGTTTCGAGTGCATGCGCGCTCTTGATCACTGTGATCAAGAGCGCGCATGTGCTTGAAACGCGTTCATGTTGTGGTGTATCACTGGCTAGGTGGTGTCTTGCCAAATTTTTTATGCTTTGGATTACATATAAAATAAATGTTTTACTGAATTTCTGGATCCAGAACATATTTCTTCACACTGCCACGATAAAAACTATAGACCATGGAGCAAAAAATTTGCCCTCATACATCTCTATATTCGGAAAAATAAAAAATGTTAGCATTTATTTTACTACTTTAAAAAAATGATAACTACATGCACCAAAATTAGTTGCTGAAAATCGCTGCTGAGACCCCCCACGATCTCCCTGCAGCACCAGCTTACTATGCGGGTGCTGAATCTCCAGTTTCGGAAACCTCCGGGTTTCTGGAACTGGGGATGTGACGTCACGCCACGCCCCCTCCATTCATGTCTATGGGCGGGGGCGTGATGGTCGTCACGCCCCCTCCCATAGACTTGAATGGAGGGGGCGTGGCGTTACGTCACGTCCCCAGTCCCGGAAACCCTGTGCTTTCCGAAACTGGAGAGAAAGCGGGTGCTGCAGGGAGATCGCGGGGGGGGGGGGGGGTTGTCTCAGCAGCGGGCCCCCCGCGATCAGACATCTTATCCCCTATCTTTTGGATAGGGGATAAAATGTTTTTGCCTGGAATACCCCTTTAAGTGCTGTGGCCCTTTCCACATCACCTGCTTGTTTCTATGGGTCACTAAAGAGAAGGGAGTCACTGCTAGTGCCCGCCACTATACATTAGCATCTATTTATGACTATATGTCAATGTATGGGCAAATCATGATATGCAAACAGTCCAAAAATGCACCAGACTTATCACAATGACTAGAACTTAGACCAGCTATTATCTGGCTTTATTTGATCTAAGATATAATACCATACTTTTGGTGACATTTCTGGTGCAGTAAGTCACACAATAGTCATGTCCCCTTTCTGGCAATTAAGCAAAATGGGAATTTGGTCTCCAATATTAATATCCAGAAAGAATCAACAACAAACCAGTCTCCCATCTCTTTGGGCCCTTTTGAAGCCAAGGACTGATAATGCACTAGTGTCGCTGTTATACACTTCAAGGAACTGTCTGTAAACTATATTGTTGTGATATCAGCAGAAGAGGAGCCGCTAATATGTTCAGCTGTTCTAGTTTTATACTTATGTTATGTACATCCCACATACTAATTTTACCTTCAATAACACATTAGGAAAAATGAGTTGGAAGGTGTAGGCCAGAGGGCTCAGTGTTTAAGAGACGGGCTCAGTTTTGGAGATTGCAGGGGGTCTCAGCAGTTGGACCACTTGCAATCAGACACTTATCCTCTATCCTATGGATAGAAGATATGTTTTTAATAACTGGAAAACCTCTTTAAAAACTTCATTCTGAAACAACTTGAATATATTTATGTATGAAGTTTACATTTGAATAAGTCATCCTGTATAGGGCTTAAAAATGACTCTCTTACTAGAAAAAAAGATAGTCAGTGGGATCCTTAGCATCAATATACAGGGTTTGTGTTTTTGAAAAGTCAGCAACGTGACTGGCTCAATAAATTGCCATAGGTCCAAGAAATGTTTACTGTATTGTTTCAAATAAAGGACAATGCAATCAGGGCTCTATCAAGAGGTACAGAAGTATAAAATGATGTTACATCATAGATATTATTCCAAATCAATGTATGCATAGTTTTCAATAGCAGGTTTCATACTGAGGAAATTCCGAGGAGTTCCTCTTAGAAATTATGCTTGGAAATTTTGGTGCAGCAGGATCCCATTGCTGTCAATGGAATTCCACTGTTAAGTCCACACTATGGAATTTTAGTGGTAGAGCTTCCTCTGCTAAATTTCTGAAATAAAAAGAAGACAGGAGCGCTTCTATGGGTAGGACCACCAAGATAGGGAATTATGATAATATCGGTGAGTAATTTGCTCACCTTCTATGGTTGTGCAACAACTGAGGCACAATGCTCACTGGACTTCGAAAGGGGTCACACACACGCTGCTGCAGGTTTCCCACGCCGGACTTGCGTGTATAGGATGCTGGATCGGGTACACTGGGTAATGCGGAAAGTCGTCCTGCGCTCCCGGTGAATCCCAAGATAGGATCGGAGCCAAACATGTAGGTAAGAGAGTAGAACTTTATTGAAACATGCAATGCGTTTCAGGGCCGAGATGGCCCTTTCATCAGGCATGCAAACAAGTTAAAAATGCCGGTATATATACACACACACAAATAGACCAGGAAATGACAACAAATCCAATTAACATACCAATTAAAATGCCAATGGAGTGGAGAGGTATAGACGAATATATCCATAAAACTATAAATTCTAGAATACAAGATACAAAAATCTAAATATATAGAAGATATATATATATATATATATATATATATATATATATATATATATATATATAATTATAACAAAAAGTTGTTAAATCATAGTTCTATCAATTGTCTCATTAAGCCCCTTGGGAACCAAATAATTAATTTTAAAAATCCAATAAGATTCCTGGTTTATCAGTTGCTAAATCAAAAAGTTGTTAAATCCTAATCGTTTACAGCAACTGATAAACCGGGAATCTTATTGGATTTTTTAAATTAATTCTTTGGTTCCCGAGGGGCTTAATGAGACAATTGATAGAACTATGATTTAACAACTTTTTGTTATAATTTTATATATATATATATATATATATATATATATATATATATATATATATTTTTTATATCTTCTATATATTTATATTTTTGTATCTTGTAATCTAGAATTTATAGTTTTATGGATATATTCGTCTCTACCTCTCCACTCCATTGGCATTTTAATTGGTATGTTAATTAGATTTGTCGTCATTTCCTGGTCTATTTGTGTGTGTGTATATATACTGGCATTTTTAACTTGTTTGCATGCCTGATGAAAGGGCCATCTCGGCCCTGAAACGCGTTGCATGTTTCAATAAAGTTCTACTCTCTTACCTACATCTTTGACTCCGATTCTATCTTGGGATTCACCGACAGCGCAGGACGACTTTCCGCATAACCCATTGTGCCCTATCCAGTCTGCAAAATTTCTGTCCCTGATCGAAAAATATCTTTCGTCAAAATCTGCACCAAATATATGCCATTGATGGGGACGGCAATGTCCTCACATGGGGCACCCCCTTAGAATCTCCTGACACTTCCTTCAAGTACATAAAATCTCTTGTATCATAAACATATTCAAAAATGCAGACAGGTATTCTTTTGGGACAGGGTCAAACATACAGGATATTTCATGCAGGGGAAAATACACTGCGGCACTGCTAAGAGCAGACATACCGGACTACTTGGCCACAGCTATGTGTGTGCAGTGTGGTTTGGAGGCAGGATCACACATCGGAGCACTTCTACAGCATGAAATATAATCTGGATACGGTCACACATTTTTATGATGTTTGTAGATGACTGTTTATAGATGTTGTCAGACATAATATCCTATTATCATTACTTTAGCACAGATACATTCTGCAAAGGAGAAAAATAGTGTAATTTATTTTCTAGAAAGGATTGTACAAAGCAAAAGCACACAAGTCTAAGTAGAATGCATTTTGTATCCTAACAGGATTGGACCAGATGGGACGATTAATATATCTGAATTCACTGAGAATCCAAATGTGATGTTGGAATAATGACTGAAGATGGGTTTCCTGGAAAAAGCTGAATCTAGTAGGAGTACATTAAAATACCAGCATCAATGACCCTTGTTCTTCATCTTTAACAAAATAAAAACTGCATGTTAAAAATAAACATACTGTATTACAGAAGGCTTTCATAAAAGTAAAATGGACAGCCTGTTCACAGCTTTAAAAACAGTCGTTCACTTCCCGGACCACTCCCGTCATGAATATGCAAATGTATTCACTCTCATGTCACTAGGACGTGAACGCCTGCCAGGTGCGGTGAAGCGGTAGCGTCTGCACTCTTCTCCAAGAGCAGAGCACTCAACTCTGGCAAGCTAGTGAAGACATTTAAATATTAATAACAGGGAGGGCCAGACAGTAAATACTGAGGAGGAAGGGGAGCTTGGCAAACCAGCTCCCTGTCTCCAATGCGCATAGCAGTACAATAGCAATGAATGTTGACATAGACTACATAGATTAACTTAAGTAATGACTGTTTTTAAAGCTGACAAATGCAAATCTATAGCCTAAACATTGCACTGCTGGTAACTAATAAAAGACCACAGCCTTCTTTACATATTGGAGTCTGCTGCTTTTGTGCTGTGACCAATTCTACTTGGATGTTTTTAAAGCTGTTCCCACATAGGACGGTTGAGCAGGCTGTCAATTTCTCTTAGTTGTAGTGTAACTATCCTAAGACATTGCCTACTATACAGCATTTAAAAAGCTTTTCCACCATAGCAGATTATATAACATCACTTCCTGAATAGTGAGGAGGCAGCTCTACTTAAATAGATTTTCTGTGCTAATATTACAGCTTATTTTCTGGATGGGCACAGTGAACGAAGCAAACTGCTTCAAGTGCCATTCCCTGTGTAATGTGTGTATCGACCAGCGATTGATGGTCTATTCTAAGGAAAGGCCATCAATCATATTGGCCCAGAAAAATCCTTGGTGCTGTGATTCTTCACAGATTTTCTAGCCTTGTTACCTTCTGTGATGTCCCAGTATGGGATATGCTCCTACAGTCCTGTTAGGTTGAGTCCTTGTACGTCCTCAGGGCTCTCCTGCAGTGTTCCCCCATATTGTGTATAGGTTGTATATTTAGTGTAAAGGACCTTTGATATGGTCACATGATTGTAAGTCACCTGATAATGGTTGTCACATGTTTAAGTCATATGTTTTGTTACCCAGAGAGCACCGGAGGACCAGATGACCCGCAGCTAGCCAATGGGCTCCTTGCTCAGAGCTGTTAAGACTTTACCATCTGTCTACCTCAGTTAAAGCTACCGTTAACTTTATCCTGGTCTTGGACTATTATTTTCCCTGCCTAACCTAGGACTAGCGGTGCTACCTTCGGGTGGTTACATAGGCAAACCATGCCCTGGCATCACGAACACTAAGGGATTAACACCATCTACCCCTGGGCAACACCATCTGCCCCTACACCTTCCGTCAACATTATTGTACAATAAGATTGTTAGCCAATTGTTTTTATAAAAAAAATAAATAAATAAATAAAAAAAAATACTTTATTCATTGTTGGGATTTAAAGTTTCCTTAAACTCAACCACCACATTGCAAGAAGGGTCATTGGGGCCCAGATAGCCTTAAACTAAAAAAGGGGGTATTAAACATTGAAATGAATAGATTTAGGGTTATTAATAACATCCATGGGCTATTATATTAACCCCTTGGGGACGGAGCCCATTATAACCCTAAGGACGGGAGCATTTTTTGCAAATCTGACCACTGTCACTTTAAGGCATTAATAACTCTGGGATGCTTTTACTTATAAATTTGATTCTGAGATTATTTTTTCGTGACATATACTACTTTATGGTAGTGGTAAATTTTTGTCGATACTTGCATCATTTCTTGGTGAAAAATTCCAAAATTTGATGAAAAATTAGAAAAATGCAACATTTTCAAATTTTGAAGCTCTCTGCTTGTAAGGAAAATAGACATTCCAAATAAATTATATATTGATTCACAAATACAATATGTCTACTTTATATTTGCATCATAAAGTTGAGATATTTTTACTTTTGGAAGATATCAGAGGGCTTCAAAGTTCAGCAGCAATTTTCCAATTTTTCACAAAATTTTCAAAATCGAAATTTTTCAGGGACCAGTTCAGGTTTGAAGTGGATTTGAAGGGTCTTCATATTAGAAATACCCCACAAATGACCCAATTATAAAAACTGCACCCCTCAAAGTATCCAAAAGGACATTCAGTAAGTTTGTTAACCCTTTAGGTGTTTCACAGGAATAGCAGCAAAGTGAAGGAGAAAATTCAAAATCTTCATTTTTTACACTCGCATGTTCTTGTAGACCCAGTTTTTGAATTTTTACAAGTGGTAATAGGAGAAAAAGCCTCCAAAAATTTGTAACCCAATTTCTCTCGAGTAAGGAAATACCTCATATGTGTATGTCAAGTGTTCGGCGGGCGCAGGAGAGGGCTCAGAAGGGAAGGAGCAACAATGGGATTTTGGAGAGTGAATTTTGCTGAAATGGTTTTTGGGGGGCATGTCACATTTAGAAAGCCCCTATGGTGGCAGAACAGCAGAAAACCCCACATGGCATACCATTTTGGAAACTACACCCCTCAAAGCACGTAACAAGGGGTCCAGTGAGCCTTAACACCACACAGGTGTTTGACGACTTTTTGTTAAAATCGGATGTGTAAATGAAAAAAAATAATTTCACTAAAGTGCAGTTTCTTCCCCAAATTTACCATTTTTACAAAGGGTTATGGGAGAGAATGCCCCCCAAAATTTGTAACCAATTCTCTTCTGAGTACGGAAATACCCCATGTTAGGACGTAAAATGCTCTGCAGGCGAAATACAATGCTCAGAAGAGGAGGAGCGCCATTGAGCTTTTGGAAAGAGAATTCGTTTGGAATGGTAGTCAGGGGCCATGTGCCTTTACAAAGCCCCCTGTGGTGCCAGAACAGTCGACCCCCCACATGTGACCCCATTTTGGAAACTACACCCCTCACAGAATTTAATAAGGGGTGCAGTGAGTATTTACACCCCACTGGCGTTTAACAGATCTTTGAAACAGTGGACTGTGCAAATGAAAAATAAAATGTTTCATTTTCACGGACCACTGTTCCAAAAATCTGTCAGACACATGTGGGGCGTAAATGCTCACTGTACTCCGTATTACATTACACGAGGGGTGTAGTTTCCAAAATGGCATCACGTGGGGGGGGGGGGGTCCATTGTTCTGGCACTATGGGGGCTTTGTAAACTCATGTGGCCTTCAATTCCGGACACATTTTCTCTTCAAAATCCCAATGGCGCTCCTTCTATTCTGAGCATTGTAGTGCGCCCGCAGAACACTTTACATCCACATATGGGGTATGTTCTTACTCAGAGGAAATGGGGTTACAAATTTTGGGGGGCTTTTTTCCTATTTTCCCTTGTGAAAATGAAAAATTTAGGGTAACACCAGCATTTTAGTGAAAACATTTTTTTTTTCATTTTCCCATCCAACTTTAATGAAAATTCGTCAAACACCTGTGGGGTGTAAATGCTCACTATACCCCTTGTTACGTTCCGTGGGGGTGTAGTTTCCAAAATGGGGTCACATGTGGGTATTTATGTTTCTGCATTTATGTCAGAACCACTGTAAAATCAGCCACCCCTGTGCAAATCACAAATTTAGGCCTCAAATATACATGGTGCGCTCTCACTTCTGAGCCTTGTTGTGCGCCCGCAGAGCGTTTTACGCCCACATATGGGGTAATTCCATACTCAGGAGAAATTGCGTTACTAATTTTGGGGGGCTTTTTTTCCTTTTCCTGCTTGTGAAAATAAAAAGTATGGGGCAACACCAGCATGTTAGTGTAAACATTTTTTTTTTTTACACTAACAGGCTGGTGTAACCCCCAACTTTTCCTTTTCATAAGGGGTAAAAGGAGAAAAAGCCCCCCAAAATTTGTAGTGCAATTTCTCCCGATTACGGAAATACCCCATATGTGGCCCTAAACTGTTTCCTTGAAATACGACAGGGCTCTGAAGTGAGAGAGCGCCATGCGCATTTGAGGACTGTTAGGAATTGCATAGGGGTGGACATAGGGGTATTCTACGCCAGTGATTCCCAAACAGGGTGCCTCCAGCTGTTGCTTAGCTCCTAGAATGCCTGGACAGTCAGTGGCTGTCCAGAAAGGCTGGGAGTTGTTGTTTTGCAACAGCTGGAGGCTCCGTTTTGGAAACCCTGCCGTACAATACGTTTTTCATTTTTATTGGGGGGGACAGTGTAAGGGGGTGTATATGTAGTGTTTTACTCTTTATTATGTGTTAGTGTAGTGTAGTGTAGTGTTTTTAGGGTACATTCGCACTGGCGTGTTACGGTGAGTTTCCCGCTAGGAGTTTGCGCTGCGGCAAAAAAATTGCCGCAGACCAAACTTGAAGCAGGAAACTTACTGTAAACCTGTCCATGTGAATGTACCCTGTACGTTCACATGGGGGGACAAACCTTCAGCTGTATCAAAACCACAACTCCCAGCATGCACTGACAGTGCATGCTGGGAGTTGTACTTTTGCAACAGCTGGAGGCACACTGGTTGGAAAACCTTCAGTTAGGTTCTGTTACCTTACAGTATTTTCCAACCAGTGTGCCTCCAGCTGTTGCAAAACTACAACTCCCAGCATGTACTGACATACCGTGCATGCTGGGAGTTGTACTTTTGCAACAGCTGGAGGCACACTGGTTGGAAAACCTTCAGTTAGGTTCTGTTACCTAACAGTATTTTCCAACCAGTGTACCTCCAGCTGTTGCAAAACTACAACTCCCAGCATGTACTAATCACCGAAGGGCATGCTGGGAGATGTAGTTATGCAACAGCTGGAGGTTACGCAACTACAACTCCCAGCATGCCGAGACAGCTGTTTGCTGTTTCAGCATGCTGGGAATTGCAGTTTTGCAACATCTGGAGGGCTACAGTTTATAGACCACTGCCCAGTGATTTCCAAACTGTGACCCTTCAGATGTTGCAAAACTACAAATCCCAGCATGTCCAGACAGCAAAGAGCTGTTTGAGCATGCTAGGAGTTGTAGTTTTGCTAAATCTGGAGGGATACAGTTTAGAGACCACTATATAGTGGTCTCAAACTGCAGCCCTCCAGCTGTTGCAAAACTACATATTCCAGCATGCCCAAACAGCAAACAGCTGTCTGGGCATGCTGGGAGTTGTAGTTTTGCAACACCTGGAGGGCTACAGTCCCAGACTGTAGCCCTCCAGATGTTGCTAGGCAACTTACCGGCTTCCGTAGGGTCCAGGGAGCCGTCCTCTTCTGCCGCACGCCGCACGCGCTGATCTCCGTTGCCGCCCGCCGATCCCCATCGCCTGCAGCCTCCGGAGGGGTAAGTGGACCTCCGGCGTTCGGTCCCCGTCGTTTTTCCCATCCTGCCCCGCCTATTGTGGGTGGGCAGGACGGGGAAAACGAAAGTAAACTCCTCCGCCCCTGATCTGCTATTGGTGGTCGCGTCTAGACCACCAATAGCAGAGATAGGAGGGGTGGCACCCCTGCCACCTCACTCCTATCACTGTAGGGGGATCGTAGTTGTCTTAGACAACCGCGATCCCCCTTCTATTCCGGGTCACCGGGTCACCATAGACCCGTAATGACCCGGTGTCGGCGCAAATTGCAAGTGTGAATTCACTTGCGATTTGCGCCGATCGCCGACATGGGGGGGGGGGGGGTCATTTGCATTTGCACGGGGTGCCTGCTGATAGATATCAGCAGTCACCCCGGCCCAGTCCCCGCCCGGCGCGCGGCGAGGACCGAAATTCCCACGGGCGTCCTTAAGTACCAGGACGCAAGGACGTATGCATACGCCCTTCATCCCCAACAGGTTAACCATCAAATTTATTTGTTAGTAGCACCAAACCCATTCTCGCAAGACTCAGAGAGAAGCCTTGTTAAAGAGGATAGTTAGAGAATAAAAAAAAAAAATAAAAAAAAACCAAGGCTCTATTCTATTTAAAATGCCCCTGTTAACAGGCTGTGTGTGGTATTGCAGCTCCGCTCCATTCACTTAAAGGGGTACTCTGGTGGAAAAACAACTGGTGGCAAAAAGTTATACAGATTTGTAAATTACGTCTTTTAAAAATCTTAATCCTTCCAGTATTTATCAGCTGCTGTATGCTCCAGAGGAAGTTGTGATATCTTTCTAGTCTGACCATAGTGCTTTCTGCTGTTACCTCTGTCAATATGAGGAACTGTCCAGAGCAGGAGAGGCTTGCTATGAGTATTTGCTCTACTCTGGACACAGAGGTGAAAGCAGTCAGCACTGGGGTCAGACTGGAAAGAACTATGCATCTTTCTCTGTAGTAACATTCCACCTATAGACATCTTATCCCCTATGCAAAGAATAGGGGATAAGAAGTCTGATCAAGGGAATCCGGCAAATGGGACCCCAACATTATCTGGTGCAGCACCCCAGTCATCCGGTGTGCGGAGCAAACTCTTCTCCGTGTCGGATGACAGACGACCACAGCCGTCATTCCCCCTCCATTCATGTCTATGGGAGGAGGTGTGGGAGGATGTCTGATCGCAGGAGGTCCAGTGCCCTCCCACAAGCTCAGGGCCGGCAACCTGGCATTCTGAACATTTATGTTCATAATGTCGGCTTCAGGCGTCAGGGTCACTCCTCTTCTCATTTGCAATTATCGCCAGGCAAGGCCGGCCCAAGACCTTGTGCTGGCTGGGTCCAGGAGCCGCCCCCTCCCCCCCCCCCCAAAAAAAAAAAAGAAAAAAAAAGAAAAAAGGACTATGTCATTGCAAATCACAATAAAAAATGCAATTCTGGGGTTTTGCATTGTTTTACTTTTATGTCGTTTACCGTACATGATTAATAATTTTATATTTTGATAGTTTGGACAGTTATACCAAATATGTTCTTTTTAAAATTATGTTTACATGTTTTTTTTCAAAGAAAAAATTGGAGAAGTGGGGTTTATTTGAACATTTAATATGGAAGGGGTTAATTTTTTTAAATTTTTTAAAAAACTTTTTTTTTTTTTTACACACTTTCCTCATACAGATCAATGAAGTTCCATGAAACTTGATTGATCTTTGTGCTCTGTGATCATTTGGTAGAGCCTGGTTTAGCCAGGCTCTATCAAATGCAGAGCCATGGATGTGCATGAAGGAGAGGTAACCCCCACAGCTACACCCCCCCCTCCCCCCGAGCTAAGAAAGCACAAGAAAACTTATAAGGGTATTATGGTGTCCCGGTTCAGGACATGGCCCTGTACCCTCCCTAAGTCCCCTCAGGAAGAGTCCCTGTAGTCCATAGGGCTCTCCTGCAGGGTTCCCCCCTTTGCACACCTTCTATTGTCTCATATAAATGCATTGTATTTATTGTGTATGCAGTGTCAATATGTATGAAGTTTGTACAAATTTGTACAGAAGTGTTAGTCATGTCAAGCACTGTCATGTGACATACCCATAGTTCTTTGGGTACAGGACCCACAGGCTTTGCAACCAATGGGCTTTAGTCCAGCCTCCTTGGTATATAAGGGGCTGTAGTCTCTAAACTCGCTCTCTTGATTCCTGGATTCATAAGAAAGCACAAGTCCTGTATACTGCAAATTCATCTCATCTAGGCCAAAGCCTAAAGAACCTGCAGCCACTTCAGAACGTGAGATATCAAGCTCTATATACAATACTTGTGACTACTACTCAACTCAAGAATAATATTAGTAGCACAGTAGCCTGCATAGATATTCTCAATACTACAAGTCCCAGCAAGCCTGTGAGGTATCCTGTGTCCCGGTTGCCTCTAGAGAAACTGGATAACTGTAAAGACTGTTTCTTAAGAATGTCAAGTAAAAGTTCCAGTTCTTGCATAATTCCTGCTGTGGACATTCCTTTCTTGAAGACCATTATTGGGTTGGTTGATGGCGGTTATCATACCGGAAGAACCTCATGCTGGTGTCACGAATAATCAAGGGTTAATAACACCTTACCCTACAGGTACAGGGTTAATATCACCAGACCCTGCTACACTATTGCAACACCCCAGCTCACCACAGTATTGTCAGTGTACAAGCAAGAAAATTCAATATATAAATAGTAAAATAAGTCAAAACAGAAAAGCAACATAAGGCTTTCTGCACATGTGTGTAAAGAGTTTCCTGCTTTATTATTCCAACTAACAAGGAGGCCGGAAGATTTAGCTATTGGGATTGGAATTGGATTGGAATTTTAAATATGCTTCTATAATTGTGGTGTCCCAGCACAAGTGGCTGTCCTGTGGTTGAGGACTGACTCTGGCAGCCTGGAAGCACAGAGTGTTGGGCCCACTAATATATTAATTATGTGGAAATTTAAAATAAGAGTAATATATTTTCTTTAACCTCTTAAGGACGCAGGGTGTACCTGCGCCCGGTCCCGGTATTTAAAATGGGGTCACGACATGACCCCGCATCATACCGGGTCGGTCCTGGCTGCTTATGATAGCCGGGACACTGGGCTAATATATATGTATATATAACACTTCAATTTTGTCGCACAATGAATTTCTTTTCTGTTTCGCAGTGAATTTTTGGTTAAAAAAAAACGCGGAGTCCTTAACCTGTTCAGGACGTGGGGCGTATGAATATGCCCTGCATCCCGAGTCCTTAAGGACGTAGGGCGTATGCATACGCCCGTGAGAATTCCGGTCCCCGCCGCTAGCCGGTTGGGGACCGGATCGGGATGCCTGCTTAAATCATTCAGCAGGCATCCTGGCACATTGCCGAGGGGGGTCCTGAGACCCCCCCCCCCCATGTCTAGCGATCGCAGAAAATTGCATGTCAATTCAGACATGCAATTTTCTGCTATTCCGAGCTGATCCGGTCTCTAGCGACCCAATCGCCCGGAAAATAGGGATGATCGGAGATGTCAGTGACAGCCCCGATCATCCTGAGGGATAGGAGCGAGGTTGCAGTGTTGCGATCTCCTCCTATCCCCTGCCATTGGTCAGAAATGAATTCTGACCAATGGCAGCGCACGACAGGGAGTTGCCATGGAAACCCCCGCTCTGCCCACCCCTGGATGTCGAGCAGAATGGGGGGAGATGATGGAGGCCGGTACCTGGAAGAGAAGCTGCGTGGGGACCGCCGATCATCGCTGGAGACACGGTGCAGGTAAGGAAGCGACAGTGGCGGGGGGAGAGAAAGGGGCCAGTAAAGTGATCTTTACTACTGCCCTTCTAGTGGTTGCCAAACTACAACTCCCAGCATGCCTAGACTGCCCAGGCATGCTGGGAGTTGTAGTTCTGTAAGATCTGTCCCTTCAGATTTAGCAATTTTCATGAAAATTTTGAAAATTGCTGCTCTACTTTGAAGCCCTCTAATTTTTTCAAAAAGTAAAAATATGTCCATTTTATGATGCCAACATAAAATAGACATATTGTATTTGTGAATCAATATAAAATGTATTTGGAATATCCATTTTCCTTACAAGCAGAGAGCTGCAAAGTTAGAAAAATGCAACATTTTCAAAATTTTCATGAAATTTCACCAATAAAGGATGCAAGTAACCACCAAAATAAAGTAGAATATGTCACGAAAAAACAATCTCAGAATCATACTATTCGATAAAATCATCTTAGAGTTATTAATGCTTAAAGTGACAGTGGTCAGAATTGCGAAAAAGGGCTCAGTCCTTAAGGTGAAAAAGGGCTGCGTCCTTAAGGGGTTAAGGGGTTAAATTAATTTTGTTATTTTTCCATATATGTAAGTTTAATGTATTACTGTGCCTTTATATATGTAAGCAGTGAGCCCCATGTGACCATGTGAGCCAATGAGACTCCAAAAGTCTCATGTGTAGAGTGAGGTGCAGGGGAGAAGTTAGTTACTTCACTCTAGCAACAGCTTAGCTCAGGTGTGCTGTGTTGTGAGTCCTAAGCAGAGGCCTACTTCAATTCCAGAGTAATACTGGTCCTCCTACAAATGTCACTCGGGGGGGAAGATTCATGCCCCTGCAGAATAGTTTACAGTGTCTTGGAAGAACCCTAGTTACCAGAATCACAAATTATACCGTCATGTGAAAAGCACCACAAGTCTCAGAATGGCAACAAGGCTCGCAAGGAGTATGCTGCACTCTCACATTAAAGGGGTACACCGGTGAAAACCTTTTTTCTTTTAAGTCAACTGGTGCCAGAAAGTTAAACAGATTTGTAAATTACTTCTATTAAAAATGTTTAATCCTTCCAGTACTTATTAGCTGCTGAATGCTACAGAGGAAATTCCTTTCTTTTTGGAACGCTGATGACATCACGAGCACAGTGCTCTCTGCTGACATCTCTGTCCATTTTAGCAGCCATGCATAGCAGATGCATAGCAAATGTATGCTAAGGGCAGCATGGTGGCTCAGTGGTTAGCACTGCTGCCTTGCAGTGCTGGGGCCTTAGGTTCAATCCCACTAAGGACAACAATAAATAAAGAGTTATTATTATTATAATGACGTCAGCAGAGAGAACTGTGCTCGTGATGTCATCAGAGAGCATTCCAAAAAGAAAATAATTTCCTCTGTAGTATTCAGCAGCTAATAAGTACAGGAAGGATTAAGATTTTTTAATAGAAGTAATTTACAAATCTGTTTAACTTTCTGCTACCAGTTGATTTAAAACAAAAAAGGTTTTCACCGGATTACCCCTTTAAGGCCGGCTGTTTGTGTTATACCAACTTTACAAGCTCAGTAAAAGCAGTTAACCGTAACCTTATGTCGGTGTATTTATTGACTCCGTGTCTGGCCCAGGAGAAATGCTTCCCACCTTCGGACCGTGGATCAGATAAACGGAGCCCTGGCGTCACGAAGTGAACAAGGTACGTCTACTAACGTCCAGTGGCCGCCACATAATTAAACAAAAAAAGTATTTGTAGAAAAACAAACTTTAAGAGAATCTACTGTTAGAACATGTGCTCAATAAACTACTGTCTGGAATAAAAATCTGGGCGAAGAGTACTCTGTGTATTCATTCAGAAGCTGCTATTTATACCTGCCACTTTTTTTTTCGCTGCTTGACAAAGAAACGGGATATGTAACAACTTCACGTCAGTCTGCTAGGAGTTTATCCCAGGATGAACGCAGCTATGATTGCATAAAAAATGTATCTCTAGCAATTATATAACTGCATATTCACAGTTATGACAAAAGAGCTAAACAAAAAAGGGACAGCTGAAAGAGATGCTATTGCGCCTTCTCACTAAGTAAAATAGACTATTCACTACAGCTAAAAGCAAATACTAAAGTATAATTGTACTTAATGTACCTAGACAAGTCAACACTTTCATATGACTGATAGAAAAGGTTCACTGGGACAAAACATTTACAGAAATCATATCAATATGCCTTTGCGTCATGGAATCATAACTATATGCAGCTAATATAAAGTTTGAGAGCTAGATTACATTCACACTGAGAACTGCCACCAGGAATTTCTAAGTGGAATCCACTTTGCTGAAACTTCCTATTGTTGTACAAAGGGATTCTGCAGCGGAATATGTTCATTCTTTAGGGGGAATTCTGTGCAGACTGCATAGCAGTTAATGGGGATGACAGCAGTTAATGGGCAAAGCACCAGCTGTGCCTGCTACCCTGAAAATCTCAGTGTGAACTTACCCTAATAGGCCATTCACATGGCAGAATATCCGCCTGGAAACATTTTGGGTGGACATTCTGCGCGTTACAGGTGCCAACAAATCAATCAGTGCTAGCACTGCTCAGAAATGTACCTCCAGCAGCTCCATCAAAAGTAAGTGCTGCCACCCTTATAAGGGTACCCCGCCGCACACATCTTATCACCTATCCAAAGGATAGGGGATGTTAACCCCTTCCCGCAGAATGTCATATATAAACGCCGGGTTGTGCAGTGCGTTCGCGCATCCCGGCGTTTATAAATGACATTCAGTTAACCCGGCGATGCGCAGCATCGCACGGGTTAACTGGCAGAAGTCCAGCTGTTTTCAGCAGGGGACAACTTCTGCTTCACCCCCAGGACCACCCATTGATGGTCCTGGTCAGCGATCACTGTGATTGGTCCCTGTGGACCAATCACAGTGATCTGGGGTGAAAGTTCAGATCCCCCGCACTGCCCGCCCCTGGAAGTCGGGCAGAACGGGGGACGATGGCTGCAGGGGCTCGCTCGGGACCTGCAGCATGGGGGGGGGGGGAACATCAGGGGACCGGCGGACTTACCAGATCCAGCGGCGGGACCGAGGAGCAGCGCGGGACCGGCCACGAGGACGAGGAGCGACGGGACCAGCAGGTGAGTATATGGTCCTCAGAAGCAGCAGTGAAGATCTTCACTGCTGCTTCTAGGAGTCTGAAAACTACAACTCCCAGCATGCCTAGACAGCCTTTGGCTGTCTGGGCATGCTGGGAGTTGTAGTTTTGCAACATCTGGAGGGCCCCAGTTTGGAGACCATTGTATAATGGTCTCCAATCTGTGCTGTTCCAGCTGTTGCAAAACTACAACTCCCAGCATGCACTGACTGTCCAGGCATGCTGGGAGTTTTAGTTCAGCAACATCTTGCCCTTCAGATGTTGCCGAACTACAACTCCCAGCATGCCCTTCAGCTGTCTGGGCATGCTGGGAGTTGTAGTTTTGCAACAACTGGAGACACACTGGTTGGGAAACATTGTTTCTAACTCAGTGTTTCCTAACCTGTGTGCCTCCAGCTGTTGCAAAATTATAACTCCCAGCATGCACTAACAGACCATGCATGCTGGGAGTTGTAGTTTTGCAACATCTGGAGGGCCCCAGTTTGGAGACCATTGTATAATGGTCTTCAATCTGTGCTCTTCCAGCTGTTGCAAAACTACAACTCCCAGTATGCACTGACTGTCCAGGCATGCTGGGAGTTTTAGTTCAGCAACATCTGGCCCTTCAGATGTTGCCGAACTACAACTCCCAGCATGCCCTTCAGCTGTCTGGGCATGCTGGGAGTTGTAGTTTTGCAACAACTGGAGAGACACTGGTTGGGAAACATTGTCTGTTTCTAACTCATTGTTCCCTAACCTGTGTGCCTCCAGCTGTTGCAAAACTATAACTCCCAGCATGCACTAACAGACCATGCATGCTGGGAGTTGTGGTTTTGCAACAGCTGGTGCACCCCCCCCGTGAATGTACAGGGTACATTCACATGGGCGAGGCTTTTACAGTGGGTTTCTCGCATCTTGAGATGCAGCAAATTTTGCGCCGGGTAACTCGCTGTAATCCCCCGCCCATGTGACTGTACCCTAAAAACACTACACTACACTAACACAAAATAAAATAAAAAGTTAAAAACACTACATATACACATACCCTTACACAGCCCCCCTCCCCCAATAAGAACGTCCGGTACGCCACTGTTTCCAAAGCAGAGCCTCCAGCTGTTGAAAAACAACAACTCCCAGTATTACCGGACAGCCGTTGACTGTCCACGCATGCTGGGAGTTTTGCAACAGCTGGAGGCACCCTGTTTGGGAATCACTGGCGTAGAATACCCCTATGTCCACCCCTATGCAAATCCCTAATTTAGGCCTCAAATGCGCACAGCGCTCTCACTTTGGAGCCCTGTCGTATTTCAAGGCAACAGTTTAGGGCGACATATGGGATATCGCCGTACTCGGGAGAAATTGCGTTACAAGGTTTGGGGGGCTTTTTCTTCTTTAACCCTTCATGAAAAGGAAATGTTGGGGTCTACACCAGAATGTTAGTGTAAAAAAATAAAATTTTTTACACTAACATGCTGATGTTGCCCTATACTTTACATTTTCACAAGACGTAAAAGGGAAAAAAGCCCCCCAAAATTTTTAACGCAATTTCTCCCGACTACGGAGATACCCCATATGTGGGTGTAAAGTCCTCTGGGGGCGCACAACAAGGCCCAGAAGGGAGAGCGCACCATGTACATTTGAGGTGATTTGCACAGGGGTGGCTGATTGTTACAGCGGTTTTGACAAACGCAAAAAAAAAAAAAAACCCACATGTGACCCCATTTCGGAAACGACACCCCTCACGGAATGTAATGAGGGGTGCAGTGAGAATTTACCCCCCACAGGTGTCTGATGGATCTTTGGAACAGTGGTCCGTGAAAATGAAAACTTGTACAGCCCACTGTTCCAAAGATCTGTCAGACACCAGTGGGGGGCAAATGCTCACTGTATCCCTTGTTACGTTCCTCAAGGGGTCTATTTTCCAAAATGGTATGCCATGTGGTTTTTTTTGCTGTTCTGGCACCATAGGGGCTTCCTAAATGCGATATGCCCCCCGAGCAAAATTTGCTCTCAAAAAGCCAAATATGACTCCTTCTCTTCTGAGCATTGTAGTTCGTCCATAGTGCACTTCAGGTCAACTTAGGGGGTACCTCCATACTCAGAAGAAAAGGGGTTACAAATATTGGGGGGTGTTTCCTGTTATTAACCCTTGCAAAAATGTGAAATTTGGGGGGAAACACACATTTTAGTGGAAATTTTTTTTTTTTTTTTTTTACATATGCAAAAGTCGTGAAACACCTGTGGGGTAATAAGGCTCACTTTATTCCTTGTTACATTCCTCAAGGGGTCTAGTTTCCAAAATGGTATGCCATGTGTTTTTTTTTTGCTGTTCTGGCACCATAGGGGCTTCCTAAATGCGACATGCCCCCCGAGCAAAATTTGCTCTCAAAAAGCCAAATATGACTCCTTCTCTTCTGAGCATTGTAGTTCGCCCATAGTGCACTTCAGGTCAACTTATGGGGTACCTCCATACTCAGAAGAGAAGCGGTTACAAATATTGGGGGGTATTTCCTGCTATTAACCCTTGGAAAAATTTGAAATTTGGGGGGAAACACACATTTTTGTGAAAAAAAATATTTTTTTTTTACATATGCAAAAGTCGTGAAACACCTGTGGGGTATTAAGGCTCACTTTATTCCTTGTTATGTTCCTCAAGGGGTCTAGTTTCCAAAATGGTATGCCATGTGAGGGTTTTTGCTGTTCTGGCACCATAGGGGCTTCCTAAATGCAACATGCCCCCCAAAAACCATTTCAGAAAAACGTACTCTCCAAAATCCCCTTGTCGCTCTTTCCCTTCTGAGCCCTCTACTGCACCCGCCAAACAATTTACATAGACATATGAGGTATGTGCTTACTCAAGAGAAATTGGGCTACAAATAGAAGTATACATTTTCTCCTTTTACCCCTTGTAAAAATTCAAAAATTGGGTCTACAAGAACATGGGAGTGTAAAAAATGAAGATTGTGAATTTTCTCCTTCACTTTGCTTCTATTCCTGTCAAACACCTAAAGGGTTAAAATGATGACTGAATGTCATTTTGAATACTTTGGGGGGTGCAGTTTTTATAATGGGGTCTTTTGTGGGGTATTTCTAATATGAAGACCCTTCAAATCCACTTCAAACCTGAACTGGTCCCTTAAAAATAGTGAGTTTGAAAATTTTGTGAAAAATTGGAAAATTGCTGCTGAACTTTGAAGCCCTCTGGTGTCTTCCAAAAGTAAAAACTCGTCACTTTTATGATGCAAACATAAAGTAGACATATTGTATATGTGAATAAATTTTTTTTTTATTTGTAATATACATTTTCCTTACAAGCAGAGAGCTTCAAAGTTAGAAAAATGCAAAATTTTCAAATTTTTCATCAAATTTTAGGATTTTTCACATGGAAAGGATGCAAGTTACCACAAAAATTTACCACCATGTTAAAGTAGAATATGTCACGAAAAAACAATCTCGGAATCAGAATGATAACTAAAAGCATTCCAGAGTTATTAATGTTTAAAGTGACAGTGGTCAGATGTGCAAAAAACGCTCTGGTCCTTAAGGCCAAAATGGGCTTGGTCCTGAAGGGGTTAAATCAAGGGGGTCCCGCTGCTGGGGACCCCCACAATCTCCTGGCCGGCACCCCTGTCATTCGGGTCACAGAGCGAACTCTGCTCTGTGTCCAATGACTGGCGATGCAGGCCGCCACGCCCCCTCCATTCAAGTCTATGGGAGGAGGCGTGACGGCTCTGTACTAACGGCCGTGCCCCCTTCCTTAAACATGAATGGAGGGGGCGTGGCGTGATGTCATGAACGCAGAAGTCTAATTTAATGAGGTAATTCTGCCATAAGCCATGATGGACACAACTGTAGGGAAATTACAGGACCATACTGTACTGTGTAAATTGCATATTGAGCTCAGTATTTGACCTGCAGATACTGCAATTTGATTTTCCATATCTTCTAGAATTGATTAACTGGCATACAAAGTTGCACATTTTTGTGCAAGCCACATTTTGTACAAAAAATTTAAATTTTCCCCTAGGTCAGGTTAGCAAGCTAGGGATTTCCCTGGCAGAATTGACATAACTTAAGACAGAATTTGGAGTAAATTATTTCAGAAATCCACCTTAGCTTGTGTCTCCAAGCATCTTGTTCCAGTGCTCTTTAACTATATATTGACGTAAGAAATGCAGGCAAGATACATTTTCTGCAAAGAGTGCTTTTATTTAGATATGACATTTGTAAAGGATCAGCTGGTTTATTGCTTCAATACAAAAAAAAAATCCCCATATATGTCTCCATGGTTTCAGACTAAAAACACATCTTGGCTCAGATTTAAATAGACAGTGCTAACTTAATTTAAATAAACAGGCCCCAAATGTATTCAAATAACTGATACCTACCTCTCTGATTCCATCCTGATCCCCATTTCAGCTTCTAGTTCTAGTACTTTAGTGGCAGATGTCACATGACTGCCTCAAACAATCCGTGGCATAGGATAGGGGATCATGCACGCGGCACCCCGTTTGTAATCAGTCCCCGGAGTGTGTTCGCTCCGGGACTGATTACAGGCGACCACTGGGCCGGCGGCGTGTGACGTCACGCTTCCGCCCCCATGTGACGTCACGCTCCGCCCCTCAATGCAAGCCTACGGTAGGGGGCGTGGCAGCTTTCACGCCCCCTCCCATAGGTTTGCATTAAGGGGCGGGGCATGATGTCACACGGGGGTGGAGCGTGACGTTACACGGGGGCGGAGGCGTGACATCACATGCCGCCGGCCCGGTGGTCGCCTGTAATCAGTCCCGGAGCGAACACACTCCGGGGACTGATTACAAACGGGGTGCCGCGTGCATGATCCCGGGGGTCCCCAGCGGCGGGACTCCCGCGATCAGGCATCTTATCCCCCTATCCTTTGGATAGGGGAAAAGATGTGTTAGCACCGGAGAACCCCTTTAATAAAAAGCAATCAAAAAGTCCCATCAAAACAAAAACGATACCAATAAAAACTACAGACCATGGCGCAAAAAATGAGCCCTCATATAGCCCCGAACGCAGAAAAATAAAAAAGTTATAGGGGTCAGAAAATGACAAATACTAATTTTGGTGCATGTAGTTATAATTTTTTTTTTTAAGTAGTTAAACAAATAAAACCTACATAAACTGGGTATCCCTGCAACCGTATGGTCCTACAGAAAAGAGATAAGGTGTCATTTTTACTGAAAAGTGCACTGAGTCGAAATGGAAGACCTAAAAATTTGCAAAATGGCATTTGTTAGTTTTTTTTCCATTTCACGCCACACATAATTTTTTTTGTTTCGCTGCAGATTATGTTGTAAATTAAGTAATATCGTTACATAGTACAATTGGTGATGCAAAAAGCAAGCCCTTATATGGGTCTGTAGGTGCAAAATTTAACGCATTATGATTTTTAGAAGGTGAGGAGGAAAAAACAAAAGTGCAAAAACGAAAATAGTTTTGAGTCTTTAAGGTGAAAATGGGCTGAGTCCTGAGTAAACAACACAGTGCCCAAACACTAGATATTATTTAGGAAAAAAAATCTCTGCCACAATTCTTTATCTTTTAACTGTAGGGCTATGCAGCTGTCTCTCTCAAGAAGAACCAAAGGGAGGGTTTTAAAGGTACTAGAAAGTAGAAAACCTTCAATGAGTGTGCCCCTTTCAGGGGCGGACTGACCGGCCAGTCTGATCGGACATCGTCCGAGGGCCCAGCCGGGTTAAGGGCCCGCCACCGCCGCCCCTGCTTAGGATCTGGGACACTTGTCCCATATCCCCAGCAGACAGCACTGCCTTCTCCTGTATGCACGATACACGCACATACAGGAGAAGGCATCCCCTCTGTCTGAGCCGCATCTGCAGCTTACACAGAGGAGACGTGACCTCTGCCCTCACGCAGCACAAAGTACAGGCAACGATGACATCACTCATCGGCACCTGTACTGTGGAGGGGAGAAGACGCGGGCCCCTGCTGCTGAGGAGATCGTTGCGTGGGATATCAGGTGAGCATCACTTTATTTTTTTAAACCCTGCCTATACCTATGGGGAAAGTGAGGGGGGGACTCTGCCTATACTTATGGGGAAAGGGGGGGGGGTTCTGCCTATAATTATGGGGAAGGGGGGGACCCTGCCTATACTTATGGAGAAAGGGGGGACTCTGCCTATACTTATGGGGAAAGGGGGGAACTCTGCCTATACTTATGGGGAAGGGGGGGGGCTCTGCCTATACTTATGGGGGAACTCTGCCTATACTTATGAGGAAGGGGGGGCTCTGCCTATACTTATGGGGAAAGGGGGGACTCTGTATATACCTATGGAGAAAGGGGGGGGCTCTGCCTATACTTAGGGGGAAAGCGGGGGGAACTCTGCCTATACCTTTGGGGAAAGGGGGGGGACTCTGCCTATACCTATGGGGAAAAGGGGGGTGGGTAACTCTGCCTATACTTATGGGGAAAGGGGGAGGGGGTAACACTGCCTATACCTCTGAGGAAAGGGGGGTAACTCTGCCTATACCTATGGGGAAAGGGGGGGGGACTCTGCCTCTTCCTATGAGGAAGGGGGGGGTAACTCTGCCTATATTTATGGGGAAAGGGGGAGGGGGGGTAACTCTGCCTATACCTATGGGGAGTGGGTAACTCTGCCTATACCTATGGGGAAAGGGCGGGGGTAACTCTGCCTATACCTATGGGGAAAAGGGGTTTAACTCTGCCTATACCTATGGGGAACGGGGTTTAACTCTGCCTATACCTACAGGGAAAGGGGGGGCAGAGGGGACTCTGCTGCCTATACCTAAGAAGAAAGGGGGTTAACTCTGTTCCTATACCTATGGGGAAGGGGGGGGGGTTAAGTCTGCTGTCTATACCTACAGGGAAGGGGGAGTTAACTCTGTTGCCTATACCTACAGGGAAGGGGGGGTTAACTCTGCTGCCTATACCTAAGGGGAAGGGGGGCTACCTAACTTTATACCTGGATGCCTAACTACTTACCTACATACCATGCTAACTGCCTGCATACCCAGCTACCTAACTATATACATACCTGGCTTGTCACCTACTTACATATCTGGCTTTCTGATCTACTTACCTTGTTACCTGTTTACCTGGCTACCTACCTACCTGCCCTTTTACTGTGCTGGACACTAAGGAGGGCATTATTACAGTTTTTGGGCCTATAGATGGAACGATTGTGTAGAGGAGGGAAGGTCACTGGAAAAATGCAGAGTCTAACATGTTTGTCCTGCAGATGTTGAGAGATAGACATGACGGTCTTATCCGGACCGAGAAGAAAAGGAAAGAGCACGCTGCTGATCAGAAAATACGTAATTATGAGTCCCAAAATGTAACTGTAATCACTTCTATGGTTTACATATCCTGTGTGCAGCTGATATCTACCACAATATGGTCCTGTATTTAATCACTTATATTGTATACAAATCCTGTAAAGTATACTGGTCTGTGTATAGTGGTTTTATTCAGTACAGTATGGCGGTATTATCCAGTTATTGTGTGGTGGTATATATTTCCTCCTTGTATGCCAGTATTATTGGTCATGGACATTTACCTACGTTAAAGTGTTTCTTACATATATAAATTTTAGTTTATTGTGTGTGGGATTTGGGTGGAATACGGACGTGGCAGAAGATTTACGAGCTGCAGAAACTAGCCTTTTTTTGGTCCGGCGGCCCCGAGTGTTGTCAGTCCGCCCCTGGTGAATACAAAAAGTGGAGTGTTTTCCTAATTTCTTCTATCATCCTCCTACTCTTTAATCCTTTTCTATTTTATCACTGTGATAACCACATGGTTTTTTTGACTAATGGTGTATTCAGTGCATATAAGAAATAAAATAAGCTATATATTAAGCACTATGACAAAGCAAAATATTCCATTTACTGTTGCAGCATCACTAGAAGGTCATGCCTATTAAAATTCATTATGGGTCTGCCAGCCTGTAAACAAGAAACATTTTCAAATAGGGTTTTAATGATAACAGCTATGCTTTTGTTAGAAGCACAGTACATTAACTGAGAGCTAACTTAACCCTCTAAGGACCAATCCCATTTTATTATTGCATTTTTGTTTTTTCCTCCTTACCTTCTAAAAATAATCTCTCTTTTATATTTTCATCTACAGACTAATATGAGGGCTTGTCTTTTGCGCAACCAGTTGTCCTTTGTAATGACAACACTCATTTTACCCTAAAATGTATGGTGCAACAAAAAAAATACTATTTGTGTGGTGAAATTGAAAAGAAAACAGGAATTTTACAAATTTTGGAAAGTTTTGTTTTCACGCTGTACAATTTACAGTACAAATGACATGTTTTCTTTATTTTGTGAGTCAATACGATTAAAATGATACCCATGATAACATACTTTTCTATTATTGTACCGCTTAAAAATAAATCTCAAACTTTTTAGCCAAATTAGTACATTTAAAATCCCTCTGTTTTGAAGACCTATTACTTTTTCATTATTTCGTATAAGCGGCGGTATGAGGGCTCACTTTTTGGGCCGTGATCTGTACTTTTTTTTATATCACATTTGCATACATAAAACTTTTTTAATAATTATTTTGGATTATAATGTGACAAAATAGCAGCAAATTTGGAAGTTTTATTTTTTTACGTTTACACCGTTTACCATACAGAATAATTAACATTATATTTTGATACCTCGGACATTTATGCATGCGGCAATACCAAATATGTTTATAAAGGTTTTTTTTTAATGCTTTTTGGGGGTTTGTGTGGCTCTGTAACACCCAACCTGCCTACCATGGATTATGACTGATATTCCGTGTAATGTGATCTGGTGCCCCATTATCACATTAACTTTACAGATCTCAATTCACAAAAGCTGCTGCGCAAAAAAAAAAAATAATTTACACAGGAAGAGTGACATTGCAAAACATCTTCAAATAACAGCTGTAGATAGGTGATGAGAATAAAGTTCTCCTGTCCTCGGAGTGAATGAAGCCATGGTTGCACATTTACTTGTGGCAAATGGAATTCCAATTCTCACAATCAGAAAGGTCCCACCTATCAGCTACTTAACACCTATCCTGTGGATAATTTATTAACTTGGCATAAGCCCTTTAACAATGCTTTTATGAAAAATAAGCTACCCCCCACACAGACACTCACAAAGGTATCAGGTGCTCCAAATCAGTGGGACTACAGAACCCCAATTCTAAGTTCCCCCTTCCAAGTCGCCATGGGTCACAATAACCCTTTCTGGATAACCAGACAATTCTAATTATTAAAACAATCTTGCTCCAAACTTTATCCAATAGTCTGATTAGACTCAAATTATCTAGTTTTGAGACCTATCGTACAAGTACAGATAATATAATTGTATGTTTTAGGATCAAATCTATGTCAGAGGCTCTGTCAGAAATTATCTAAAAAATGCTGGATATAATAGGTCCCTTGGGCACCCTTTGTGTCAGGTATGTACTGGCTCTACCACTACCATTATCCTTATTGTTCTGCTCCTATCATTGAGCAAAGCAATGGAAATCCCTTATTATATGTGAACAAGGCCTTATGTGTAACACTACAGCATGTACCTTAGTAATTAAAAGGTCTCTAGAATGCTCTGTACATTACCTTAAAGAGTACCTGTCATGATCTTAAATTTTACAATCCTCCCAGATCACTGCCCCATAATGCCTTTATTTTTATTATTTGTTCATTTTCTACTTTGATTTTGCTCTGTATTTTCTGCTCAGTCTCAGTCAGATTCACAGACTGGGAAGGGGCATTACCCAGCAGGCTGTGACATCATCTGAAGCCATACAGGGGAGAACTTCCTCACTCACTCTGCTTCACACAGCCCAGAGCAGTTCGGTGTGAGATGAGATATGATTGGCTAAGGCTGCACACACCCCCTCAGCACTCCAGACTGCATTTCCTGATTTTGGACTTCTGCCAGGCCAGCAGGAGTCCAAAGTCTGTGCAAGAGATGGTGGGAAATGTGCTCTGTACAAGTAGGGAGACACATAGTGGCAGCTTTTTAAACACAAATAAAACATAGAAAACTAGTTTTTTTTTAAACTAAGTACATTAGAAAGATTTTTTATTTACCATAAGGAGTGCAATAGCAAAAAATAGTTTTTTAAGGTCACTGCCACTATTGCCTACTCTGCAACCACAAGAATGCCCTCTTACTCACAACGTAAAGTTTTGAAAAATGTGCCTGATTTTTGTCTTCCACATTTAAATGAATCTACAATGCATCCAGATAAAAATGTTCGATTGCTGCACTACTCAGCATGCAGTTTTGTCTGCAAATATGTTAATTATGACTGGTGTGGTCTGATTAGACACCGAGTCTTGCCACAAAGCAACATAAAAGTACTTTCACATTGCCCTATAGAATGGCTCTCAACGGCCACATTTAGGTAGTGTACCTCTTGGCGAGAGATCAATGATTGCTCGACATGTCTCTATGATGTACTTAGACATTTTTCCCAGTTAACAGACTTTAAGAGGGTGAACTGCTCGTCATCCAGGCCGTTCTGAACAAGCTGTTAGGAGGCATTGGGAACAGTGGTTATGTGATGCATACACTGCAAAAAGGCTCTAGATGGCCCAGACAGACAGCAAGTAGAGAGGATCACTTAACCTTCATTATATACCACTGTCTCCAACTGGACAATTTATAGGTGCTTAGCAGAAGGAAACTAATTGTCTATTTGCCCATTACATGTCCCACAATTTACAGACAGCCAACGCTGCCTTTGTTTGCATTGGTGTTGTGAACGAGAAACCTGGACTGCTAAGGACTGAAACAAAGTCGTCTTTAGAGACAATGATGGTCCAAAATGTGCTGCAGGATACAATACAGAATCTTTATGTCTTCATGTCCACCCATATCATATTTATTTTTTTTTCATCATTATTGTTACCCTTTACTATTTTACTACATGCTCTTTACTATTTTTAGTACATATACATGTGCTACATGTTATAGGGTGTTTACAGATCTACCACCTCTACTTCCAAATGTTTTTGTCAAGTATTCAGGTTCTTGCTCAGAGGCCAGCATGCTATGGAATTTTATCTATCAATTAAACATGGTTGACGACTTCCAAATTAGAAGATTAATGAGATGCTGCAAATAGGAGTGAGGTCAAACACTTGTCAGTTCATGACAAACGATTCAAAAAGTGGAAACTTAGCCTTAATGTTCTAATCTTATTTAACATGCACATCTAGCCACAAAGCAAGGGGCTATGAAGTTGTTAATCTCATTGTTAGAAAGTTCTAAAATTGATGGAATCCTTATTCTGTTAAAACACAACCAGTCAACATGACATTACATGATAGCATCACTGCCTGGGCCAATAACTGGTTGTAATTAGAGATGAGCGAATTTACAGTAAATTCGATTCATCACGAACTTCTCGGCTCGGCAGTTGATGACTTTTCCTGCGTAAATTAGTTCAGCTTTCAGGTGCTCCGGTGGGCTGTATCCACCTTTTCCAGCCCACAGGAGCACCTGAAGGCTGAACTAATTTACGCAGGATAAGTCATCAACTGCCGAGCCGAGAAGTTTGTGACGAATCGAATTTACTGTAAGTTCGCTCATCTCTAGTTGCAATGTTTAAGTGACTGTGTGACATATTATCATTCCAGGAAACTAATCTGATCATGCTATTTGTGACTATTGTTACAACAGAGGGCTGTTTTACCCTGTTTGGCTTTGTTCACACACAGTAAAATTGGCAATTTTTTTGCCTTAAAACTGTGTTTTTACTTTTGAAAAAAAATTGGTATACAATCGCCATTAGTGCATTCATAAGGTAAATTCCAACAACATTAATAGCATATTTCTTAACCCCTTAAAGGGTACCTTTCATCAAAAAAAACTTTTGATATATTATAGATTAATGTATGCAGAATAACTTTCTAACAGCATGTTATTAAAAAATATGCTTATTTCTATTTAATTTTCCACTTTGAAAAAAATGGCCACTACGGGTCTCCCTACCAGTCCTTTTTTTTTATAGATTTCAGACTCATGCTGGAGTTCTAAATCTCAGACTGCAGCCGAGATACAGACAAACTCCCTGGCAAGGAGCAGTGCTGAGTTTGTCTGTGTCCCGGCTGCAGTCTGAGATTTAGGACTCCATCATGAGTCTGAAATCTATAAAAAAAAGAACTGGTAGGGAGACCCCTAGTGGTCATTTTTTCAAAGTGGAAAATTAAATAGAAAGAAGCATATTTTTTTAATAACATGCTATTGAAAGGTTATTCTGCATACATTAATCTATAATATATCAAAAGTTATTTGTTGATGAAAGGTACCCTTTAAGCCCATTTTCACCTTAAAACAATTATAGTTTTTGCACTTTCGTGTTTTCCTCCTCCCTTTCTAAAAATCATAATGCGTTCAATTTTGCACCTACAGTCCCTTATGAGGGCTTGTTTTTTGCAAAATAATCTGCGACGAAACAAAGAAAAATATTTGGGGGGTGAAATAAAAAAATTATCCAAAAACTCTATTTTGCAACATTCTAGAGCTTCCGTTTCTATGCAGTGCACTAGAAAAATTGCACCTTATCTTTATTCTGTAGGTCCATACGGTTAGAAGGATACCCAATTTATGTAGGTTTTATTTTATTTTACTGCTTTAAAAAATTATAACTACATGCACTAAAATTAGTATTTTTAAAATTGTCATCTTCTGACCCCTATGACTTTTTTATTTTTACGAATATGGGGCTATTTAAGGGCTCCTTTTGTTTCTATTAATATTTGATGGTATATGAAGTGACCAAAAATCCACAATTTTGGACTTTGGTATTTTTTTTACGTGTACACCATCAACCGTGCAGTTTAGCTACCCTTATATTTTAATTGTTCGGACATTTACGCATGCTGCGGTACCACATATGATTATTTTTATTTTTCATTACATTATTTTATTTAATAAATGGCAAATGGGGGGTGATTCATACTTTTAATAGGGGAGGGGCTTATTCACATTTATTAATATTTTTTACACTTTATACAGTTTCTTTTTAGCCCCCTTTGGGGCTATACCATGCAATCTTCTGATTGTATAAACTGATCAATGCTATGCCATAACATAGCATTGATTAGTGTTAATGGTGCTCTGCTGCTTCAGCCTGCTGAGCAGGCTTGGAGCAGCAGACGACCAATCGGACGACAAGGAGGCAGGTGAGGATGCTCCAGTCGTCCAGTCAGCTAATCAGGGCATCATTGTTTTTTGTTTTTTTTAAATGATACAGCCTAACTGGGACTTTTACCTTGTATGGATGTCTTAGTTAAAAAGGAAAACTACAAATAAATAAAAAAAAGAAAGCATATGAACATCCTCCAGATGTCTTTATGACCTCATGGGGACATATTATGCTATAACAATCTACAAACATAAGCAAAAATGAATGAATAAATAAATAAAAAGTATATATTATAAAATACAAATTAAAAAAGCACAGCACCCACGCCAACACTAACTGCTGCTACAGCCACCCCATTCATCCAAGACTACATACTGTATATGTACCTCCATGAACCTCTGGTGGTCCCTACCTGCCCCATTACTCTCCAACTCTCCTTCAGTGGATTCCCTGAGATGTAGCCTTCTGAACCTATGTCCCACCCTCTCACAATCCCTGCTACTGTGGGACAGCCTTGGGAATTGATATTCCTTACAATCACCTCATACACTGGCTGCTCTGAACATCCTGAATCCAAATTTCCCTCCAAGCATAATGTTGTTGGTGTTCTCGTGGTGGACTAATAAGAAATATCTTCGCATTGGTGACTTCATTGATAGGTTGGGATCTAAAATGCTTTGCCACCTTCATACCTTTCATGCACTTCAAGATTCAAAAGGTGTTTCACTTTCAACAAATTTCTCATTTCCTAGCTAGTCTTAAGAAACCTGGCATTGATGTTACCTGTTGCACTAGATAATAATTTACCTGCATCAATTCCTTAGACACTAAAGGCTTATTTCCTTTATCTATAGTGATCTCACTACAACCTTTAGCAAATTACCATACAGTCAGCTGATTTAGGCTGCACTTTTGAACTTAGGAAGCGGGCCCAAACGGCTTTAACCAATGCTATACTCTCCATAAATGTCAACTTGCAGGAAGCAGGCTGGAAGGTACTTCTTAGATGGTATCTAGTCCCCACCCGAGTAGCACGGATGTTCTTCTCGGCATCTCCTCTATGCTTTCGTAGATGCCAGGATCATGGCATCTCATTCATCTTATCTTCCTAGATGCCAAGATTGCCATAGCTACAAGCTGGAAAACTAATTATATCCCCCTACATTTGGTTAAATCCAAGCTGAATTGGATCATGGCTAATGACAAATTAACTAGTATCCTTAAAGACTCATAAAAATTTTTGATGACACTTTGCATCTGTGGATAACATATTTGGGTATTTTTCCCTCATCTCCTTACCTTATCTCTTACCTTTCTTCATTCAACACATTTGGACACCTACTCACACTCTTGTCGGTCTCCCCTTATGTCTCTGTTGGTTCCTTCCTCCTCTCCTTGTTCCCCGGGAGTTTTGATACCTGTCTATTATTCTTTATTGCAATTCAATAACTTATTTCTCTTTAACTACTGGGTTGTAAAAAGTGGTTGCTATTCTACCCCCTCTACTATCAGGCTAGTGGTTGCGAATTGATGTCAAGTAACAGGTCCCTTACTTTCTGGTTATTTTTGTTTGTCCTACTTGCATGTATCCTCTAGAAAGTGTACCATATTTTTTCATGCATGTTCTCAATAGTTTTCTATTGATTTGTATTCAAATTCAAATTCAAATTTTTTGTTCCTAAAACCTCCAATAAAAATATTTTAAAATATATACAACTCCAAAATTATTTTAGTAGTCCATTACATTAAAAAAGTTGATGTAATTAAACCACTATGTGAACAAAATTGCTAAAATGTATCCGGTCATTTAAGACTAATACACTTATGGGGATAAATAAAGGACATGGAATGCTTATGCAGGGAATTTAACAAGTAGGTCTTTCTGGATATAATTTATCAAACTTTCAGATTCATTGATTCATAATCCTAATATTAATTTATATAGTACAGTTAAGGCTGGGTTCACATCACGTTTTCAGCCATACGGGACCGCATACGGCTGGGGGGAGCTAAAACCGGGTGCTCCCGTATCCCTGCCGTATACCGCCCGTATGTAATTAATTTCAATGAACCGATCGGAGTGAAATTCTGACTCCCGTCGGCTCCTTTTTGCCCCGTATGCAGTTTTCCCAGCAGACCTAAAATGGTGGTCGACCATGGGGAAATAAGAGGTTAAAGCAGCGGACTCCTGCAGTACTGTGGGACTACTACCATGCCCATCATGGAACAGACTAAATTCCATGATGGGAGTAGTAGTTCCTGGCTGTGGGAGTCTGCAGGCGGCTGGGGAGGCTATATTAGTGTTTGTACTACTACTCCCATCATGGAACAGAGTCTGTTCCATGTTGGGGGTAATAGTACAGGGGCTGATGGATTGATTGCATCAGTATCACTTCTGAGACCCGATGTGATCAGAAGTTATTAACCAGGGGAGCGGGCAGCATGCTCTGCTCGCCTTCGATGTATATATTGTGTTTCTACTTTCATTTTTAAATACCCAGCCAGGAGCCCTAAATGTCCAGCACCGAGTGGACATTCAGGGCTCCCAGCGGGGTTTTGAAACTTCTACTGTGAATAATCACAAATTTATTCCCCCTGACTGTGTATATAAAATTAATTCCCCCCAGTGTGCATATTTAATATTTAATTCCATTAATTACATGTCAGTCCATTCCCCGCTGCTCATCTCCATACCTGACAGAGATGAACAGCAGGGAATGGAGGGACATGTCCTTGTTGTGCACTGTTATTGTGCTCCATTCCCCGCCACTGTCGCTGATACCCTGCATGTCCCCACTGCTGTCTGTTCTTTAACCACAATCAGAGGGCATAGCAAGGACATGTCAGTCTATTCCCTGCTGCTCCTCCCTGTACCCAACAGATTTAGCGGATAATTGTACATTTTGTTTTTATGGCCCAAGTGCATAACTTTACTTTTAAACTTAATTTGCCATGTCTGTGCCCAAGCCTCTAGCTTCCCCAGATCCCTCTGTAAAATCATGTTATCAATCCTCTGTGGTAATCACCCTACCCAGTTTGGTGTTATCTGAAAAAAAAAAAAAATTCTACTCTGTAATCCCTCTACAAGCTCATTAATAAACATATTGAAAAGAAGTGCACCAGGTACTGATCCCTGTAGTCCTCCACTAGTAACTGTCACCCAACCAGAGTAAGTTCTATTGATACTCACCCTATGCTTCCTGTCACTGAGCCAGCTGCTTATTCATTTACATATATTCTCCCCTAGTCCCAGCATCCTCATTTTATGTACTAACTTTATGTGGGGCACAGTATCAAATGCCTTAGAAAATTCCCCATATACAACATCCGCAGCTTCATCCTGGTCCAATCCATAACTGACCTCCTTACAGAAGCTGATCAGATTGGAGAGATCCCGCATAAACTCAGAAGGCTATTTTCATTAAGATATTCCAGAATAGCATCTCTCAGAAAACCCTCAAAAATTTTACCCACAACCAGAGCTGTAGCTAGCTCCTTTGTGCCCGAGGCAAGCCAAGAAAATTGCGCCCCCCCCTGTTTTGACACATATACACATCATACATGCATTACATACATACACACATCCTACACACACACATCATACATACATGCAGACATCATACATACACACCTCATGCATACACATACACCCACCGCTGCCCACCCCCACATCATACATTACACACATCACACATCATACATATAGAAACATCATGCATACACCAGCCACTAACCCCGAAATCATACATTACATACTCACATCATGCATGCACAAACCATAGATATACAAATAGTGTAGAAATCACAGAAATGGTTGTAGTTTTATTGCTTTTGTTTTCTTCTCATTTTAGATATGCGGAGGACTACGTCAGATTCGGTGGATTGCGATGATAAACAGCGTTATTTTAAATGTCAATAAAAGAGTAAACAAGGGCTGTGGGGGTGAATTTTTTTTAAATAAAATTTTTTTCTCAACGTGGTGTGTTTTTTATAATTGAATTTTCAGGCTTAGTAGTGGAAGCCGTCGTGTAGACAGAATCCATTACTAAGGCTGCATTCACATCTCGCTTTTACACTACGGGTGCCGAATCCGGCTGGGGGAGGGGCAAACCAGGCTCTCCCGTACCCCAGCCGGACAAGCGCTGAACTCCATTCACTTTAATGAGCCGACCGGAATCAAACGGTGACTCCGGTCGGCTCATTTTTCCCACATATCCAGTTTTGGGACCAGACCTAAAATCGTAGTACATTTAAAGTGAATGGAGTTCAGCGCTGGTCCGGCTGGGGTACGGGAGACCCCGGTTTGCCCCTCCCCCAGCCGGATCCGGCACCCATAGTGTAAAAACGAGATGTGAATGTAGCCTAAGCCAGGGCTTAGCATTAGCCCCAAAATCAGCTAGCAATAACCCCCAATTATTGCTCCAAGGTACCCACTGCTACAGGGATGCCGGGAAGAGCCGTTACCAACTGGCCCCGAACGTCAAAAATGGTGCTCCTGGGCCCAGGCGGTAAAAGGCTGGCATTATTTAGGCTGAGGAGGGCCATAAACAATGGTCCTCGCCCAACCTAGTAACGTCAGGCTTTTGCTGCTTGGTTGGTATCTGGCTGATAATGAAAAAATGGGGGAACCACACATGTTTTTATTTTATGAATTTTTTTAAAATAATAAAAAAAATACGCATAGGGTTCCCCCTATTTTCATTCACAGCCAGATACCAACCAAGCAGCAACAGCCTGACGTTACAAGGGTGGGCGAGGAACATTGTTACTGGCCCACCCCAGCCTAAATAACGCAAGCCTGTTACCACCAAGGCACAGGAGTGCCGTTTTTGAAGCTCCGGCCCTGTTGGTACCGGCTCTTCCTGGCACCCCTGTGGCGGTGGGTACCGGGGTAATAATTAGAGATTAGCGTTAGCTGATTTTGGGGCTAACGCTAAGCCCTGGCATTGTAATGGATTTCATCTATAAGACGGTTTCCACTACTAAGCCGGAAAATTCAATTATAAAAAACACAACACATTGAAAAAAAATGTTATTTAAAAAAAACACTCCCCCACAGCCCTCGTTAACCATTTTATTGAAATTTAAAAAACGCTGGTCATCGTCGCAGTCCACCGAATCTGAAATAGTCCTCTGCATTCAGGTATCTGAAATGAGAAGAAAAGAAAAACAAGAAATATGGGTTAGTAAATTTTTTGTGCTCTCCCCTGGGGAGAGCGCACATAATGCAGCGAGTTCATAAACAGGGAGCCTCCAATTGTTGCTAAACTACAACTCCCATCATGGGGGTTGTAGATAACCCCTTAAGGACTCAGCGTGTTTCCGTTTTTGCATTTTAATTTTTTCCTCATCACCTTCTAAAAATCATAACGCTATCAATTTTGCACATAAAATTCCATATGATGGCTTATTTTTTGCGACAAAAATTCTGCTTTGCAGTGACATTAGTCATTTTTCCCAAAAATCTACAGCGAAACGGAAAAAAAATTCATTGTGCGACAAAATTTAAGAAAAAATGTCATTTTGTATCTTTTGGGGGCTTCCATTTCTAAGCAGTGCATTTTTCGGTAAAAATAACACCTTATTTTATTAGGGAAGGGGTAAATGACCTTTACAAACTTTTTTTTTTTCACTTTTTTTTTTGCAGTGCTATAGTTCCCATAGCACTGCACACACTGATCTCTTATGCTGATCCCTGCAAAGCCATAGCTTTGCATGGATCAGCGAGATAGGGGCTCGATTGCTCAAGCCTGTAGCTCAGGCTTGGAGCAATCAAACCCAAATCGTACGCGACGGAGACAGGCAAGGGGACCCGCTCGCATCCTAGCTGATCGGGACATCGCGATTTTATTGCAATGTCCCGATCAGCCTGACTGAGCTGCCGGGAAGCGTTTACTTTCACTTTCAGACGCGGCGGTCAACTTTGATCGTCGCGTCTGAAGGGTTAGCCCAGGGTCCCGGCTATGAATAGCAGCCGGGACCGACCCGGTGTGACCCCATTTTAAACACCGGGACCGGGCGTAGGGCATACAGGTATGCCCTGCGTCCTTAACAGGTTAAGCAACAGCTGGAGTCTCCATGTTTGGGAACAAACTGCAAGAAAGGCTCTGTTCCCAGAGTCTGTCCCATGATGGGAGTAGTTGTAGTACTGCAGCGCTCAGGGATGGCACTTCCACATCCCTGGCTGCGGGACTTTTAGGACTATTACTCCCATCATGGACAGACTCATTCTCCAGAGACCCGCTGTGATCTGCATTTATTAACTATAAATGCCGGCAGCACATGCGGCTACACTGCGCTGCCCGCCATCTCCTTTATACAGCTGTCAAATTTCATAATCCCTGCCCAGGAAACGGGAGCTGAGACTGGTGAATAAATAATTCTCAGATGCTTTAGAACACTTTGGTACGTGTCCTCCGAGGTGGTGTATATTTGGGCAAGAAAAGCATTTTTTTTGCATTTAAAAATAAAAAAATTTACCGTATAAACTCGAGTATAAGCCGACCCGAGTATAAGCCGAGGCCCCTAATTTCACCCCAAAATCCCAGGAAAAGTTATTGACTCGAGTATAAGCCTAGGGTGGGAAATACATCATCCCCCCCTGTCATCATCCAGACCCCCGTCATTAACATCCTCATCATTATCACCCTGTCATCATCCAGACCCTCATCATCATCACCTGTCATCATCCCCTTGTCATCATCCTCTTGTCATCATCCCACACCCCCCCCTTCATCATGCCCTTGTGATCATCCCCTTGTCATCATCCCCACTCCCCTTCATCATCCCCTTGTCATCATCCCCTTGTCATCATCCCCACCCCCCTTCATCATCCCCTTGTCATCATCCCACACCCCCCCTTCATCATCCCCTTGTCATCATCCCCTTGTCATCATCCCACACCCCCCCCTTCATCATCCTCTTGTGAACTATCCGCCCTCAGTGGTCTTCAACCTGCGGACCTCCAGAGGTTTCAAAACTACAACTCCCAGCAAGCCCGGGCTGTCCGGGCTTGCTGGGAGTTGTAGTTTTGAAACCTCTTGAGGTCCGCAGGTTGAAGACCACTGCGGCCTTTGACATCATCCAGCCCCCTCTCACCCCCTTTAGTTCTGTACAGTACTCGCCTCCGCTCGGCGCTGGTCCGGTGCTGCAGGACTGTCCGGTGAGGAGGTGGGATAGTGGTTCCGGGCTGCTATCTTCACCGGGGGTGCCTCTTCTCCGCGCTTCGGGCCCAGAATAGAGGCATTGCCTTGACGATGACGCAGAAGGACGTTGGTAATGAACGTACCTCTGCGTCGTCGTCAAGGCAACGTGACTATTCTGGGGCCGGGCCCGAAGCGCTTAGAAGAGGCGCCCCCGGTGAAGATAGCAGCCCGGAACCACTATCCCACCGGACGACCTCCTCACCGGACAGTCCTGCAGCACCGGACCAGCGCCGAGCGGAGGCGAGTACTGTACAGAACTAAAGGGGGTGAGAGGGGGCTGGATGATGTCGAAGGCTGGATGATGTCAATGGCTGCTCGGGCTTGCTGGGAGTTGTAGTTTTGAAACCTCTGGAGGTCCGCAGGTTGAAGACCACTGCGGGTGGAGAGTTCACTCGAGTATAAGCCGAGGGGGGTGTTTTCAGCACGAAAAATTGTGCTGAAAAACTCGGCTTATACTCGAGTATATACGGTAGATAGATAAATTTCCCCTATCGTGCATACACATACATATACCCGCCGCTGATCCCCCACATCTTACATTACATACATACACACATATACACATCATTCATATACACACACATCATACATACACACATCATGCATACACATCATACATACACCTGCCGCTGTCTCCACCCCATCATACACACATCATACATATACACATACATCATACATATATAAACACACATCATACATACACACAAATCATGCATATACACACATCATGCATACACATATCATACATACACCCGCTGTTGCTCCCCCACATCATACATATACATAGACATCATACACATACAAACACATCACACATACAACAAACCCCCCCCATCACCCCCACCCCGCTGCCCATTCCCTCACCCCAAATGACCGCCCACAGGTCCTCCTTTAAGAGAAGGAAATCATGCACACATGCTTAACAATGCCTTATGGGTAGAAGGGAAAACCCTTTTCTATTCTGCAGCTCAGTGTTTCCCAACCAGGGTGCCTCCAGGTGTTGCAAAAATACAACTCCCAGCATGCTAGTTTTGCAACAGCTGGAGGCACCCTGGTTGGGAAACACTGCTGCAGCCCTTATATCCAGTTCTAAATCTGGCTAGGCACGTAACTATCCTACCTATACTCAGATTACATACCCCGCTCCCCCCCTCCCCCTTGGCCTTCTCACCTGCGTTGACAAAACAGCGTTGGAGGCGGCACTCAGCGCTGACAGCTAGGCCCTCACTGACTCCATTATTCAGTGCCGGTACAGAGATAGCTCAGAGGCTAGGAGCAGATGTGCATTCCAGCGTGGCGCACGTGACATCTGCTCCTAGCAACCACTATGTAGGTAGGCGGCCACGGGGGGGGGGGGGTGCATGGTGGCATTTTGTAGGTAGGCGGCAGGGGGAGGATGTAAGGAGGGGATGGGGTGCCAGGTGGCCCTGTTGTGACTTTTTGGTCTTCTCCCTGGGGTGGGAAAAGGGGGGAGCGCATCTGCACCCACCTTAGAGAGCCTGTAGCTGCGCCTGAGTCGACTGCCTCATTCGCCTCATGGCAGCTATGGCTCTGCCCACAACAGATGTTAAAGTTACAGGCCTATATTTCCCAGGATCCATTTTTGACCCCTTTTTTGAATACTGGTACCGCATTTGCTAAGCGCCAGTCCTGTGGAGCAATCCCTGTTATATAGAATCTTTAAATAAAAGGAATAAGGGTCTGTCTAGCACGTTACTTAATTCTTACAAAACCCTGGGATGGATGCCATCTGGACCCGGTGATTTGTGTGTTTTTATGTTACTAAGGTGGCTCCGCACTTTTTCTTGGTTTGAAAAGGGGAGATTTGTAGCAGAATTTACTTTGTTCCCTCTCCTGTTATCTGAAATTGGATTTTCCTTTGTAAATACATAAGAGAAGTCAGTTGTTAGATTGGCCTTTTCCTCATCCTCCTCCACCATTACACCCGTATTATTTCTTAAGGGACCACCAGTTTCAGTTTAAAATTTCTTATTATTTATGTAGGTAAAGAATATTTTGGGTTCTCTTTACTTTTTATGGCAATTATTCTCGCTGCTGCAATTTTTGCTAGCTAACTGTAGCAGCAAAGAGACCATGACAGAACAGAGGAAGAATGAATGGGCAAGACTTGGATCAAGTTATACCAGTGATACCCTGGACTTGGTTCCAAATAACATGTTAGGTCAAAACTGTTGACACAAATGTTTGTTCTACACTTGCTGAATCTATAAGTATTGAAAAGTATGCTGTGTTTCTATACTTACAATGCTATTTGGTCCTTGTGTCTTTGAGTTATCTGCTCTATTATGCATATTAAAATAATCATAAGATAACAGGGTGAAAAAAAGGAGATTTTCCCTTTTTTTATTTATTTATAAATTTTTTAGTTATAAAGCTATTATGTGCAGTGAAAAGTTGGCCATTCACTTGTTTGATTACTTTTTTATCGACATACATTACATGTGTGTTTCAGGGAGAGGCATATAAGCAGTAGTGTTGAGCGGCATAGGCCATATTCGAATTCGCGAATATTCGCGAATATATGGACGAATATTCGTCATATATTCGCGAATATTCGCATATTCGTTATATCCTCGTTTTATTTTCGCATATGCGAAAATTCGCGTATGCGAAAATTTACAGATGTGAAAATTAGCATATACAAAATTAGCATAGGTAAAATTCGCATATACGAAAATTCGCATATGCTAATCTTCGCATATGCGAATTTTCACACGCCAGTCTCACACAGTAGTATTAGAGTCTTCTTTACACCACACAAGCTGGAAGCAGAGAGGGGTGATCACTGTGATGTGTACTGTGAAGAAAAAAAAAAAAAAAAAAAAAAAATACAATATTCGTAATTACGAATATATAGCGCTATATTCGCGAAATTCGCGAATTCGCGAATATGCGATATTCGCGAATAATATTCGAATTGCGAATATTCGCGAGCAACACTAATAAGCAGCATGCAAATGACTAGGCACATGCAGAGCTAGACAAAGTTGTTGGTACCTTACCATTAAAGAAAGAAAAACCACCAACCTACCTGAAATAAAGCACTACCTGAAATAAAGCTCCAGCTTTCTCAGGTTTGAAGGATGCCTTCACCAGACTGTATGGTCAACAGGATTCAGATCAGGGCTCATAGAAGGCCGCCTCAGAATAGTCCAATGTTTTGCTCTTAGCCATTCTTGCGAATTTTTAGCTGTGTGTTTTGGGTCATTATCCTGTTGGAGGACCCATGAGTCATGACATGTGATGGAGACCAAGCTTCCTGATACTAGGCTGCACATTTCGTACCAAAATGCCTTGATAGTCCTGAAATTTCATTGTACCCTGTACAGATTCAAGACTCCTAGAGATCAGACCTATTACCAGTTATTGTCTCACTTATCGTGGGGGGCCGAGCCTAAGAGATCAGTTCGTCCACGGTCATCTGACTACGAAGGAAGGGAGGAAAACGTGGCTGACTAACAAAACAATAGGTTTATATCCTTGTGGCCACTGTCAATTCTGACAATTTGTCCCCAAGAGTAAGGAATTAATCCAGTGGACCAACAACACTATCAAATATGTCTGTTTATCAATTGTGGTACAAAGAATATAGTCTATATTGCGAGATGTACGTGCTCTAAATTTTATGTGGGCAAAGCAATACAGGAGTTTTGATGCAGGATGTCTCAGCACTTAAGTTCTATTAGGAACATGTTATTAGGACACCCCCTTGGCCAGGCACATACACGTTGTGCATAGCGGTAGATTACAGGATGTACAATTCATTGATTTAGCCAAGTAAAGTTGGGTGCCAGAAAGGGGAACATTTATACTATCCTCTTCGTGAGGAAGCAAAATGGATTTTTAGACTTAAGTACCACTCTCCTTTGGGCATAAACGAGGGCTTCTCTTTTGCTGCCTTCTTATGATAATGGGTAATAACGGGTAATTGTAAAAAACCATTGACTTGAATGGGGTTGTTTAACCCCTTAAGGACCAGGCCCATTTTGGCCTTAAGGACCAGACCAATTTTATTTTTGCATTTTCGTTTTTTCCTCCTCACCTTCTAAAAATCATAACTCTCTTATATTTCCATCCAAAGATGGGCTTGTTTTTTGTGTCATCAATTGTACTTTGTAATTACATCACTTATTTTACCATAAAATGTACGGCACAACCAAACAAATATTATTTATGTGGGAAAATTGAAAAGAAAACCGCAATTTAACAAATTTAGGAAGGTTTTGTTTTCACGCTGTACATTTTCTGACAAAAATGACATGTTTTCTTTATTCTGTTGGTCAATATGATTAAAATGATACCCATGCTATATGCTTTTCTATAATTGTACTGCTTAAGAATAATCTCAAACCATTTTAACAAAATTAGTATGTTTCAAATTGCCTATTTTGACCACCTATAACTTTCTCATTTTTCAGTATATGGGGCGATATGGGGGCTCATTTTTTGCGCCATGATCTGTAGTTTGCTTAGGTTTTACTTTTTATAAAATTTTTATAATTTTTTTGGGAATAAAATGTGACAAAAAAGCAGCAATTTTGGACTTTTAATTTTTTTTTTTACGTTTACGCCATTTACCGTACAGGATAATCAACAATATATTTAATAGTTCAGACTTCTACGCACGCAGCAATACCAAATATGTGTATACATTTTTTTTACGCTTTTTTGGGGGTAAAACTGACGTTTTACTTTTTTTTATTGGGCGAAGGGATTTTTCACATTTTTTACTTTTTTATTTAACATTTTTCTACTTTTTTGTACACTTTTTATGTACCCATAGGGGACTATTCATAGCAATCATTTGATTGCTCATACTGTTCAGTGCTATGTATAGGACACAGCACTGATCAGTATTATCAGTGATCTTCTGCTCTGGTCTGCTTGATCTCAGACCAGAGCAGAAGACAATGGGAGACATCCGGAGCCAGGTGAGGGGACCTCCAGCTGCCATGCCGGATGATCGTATCCCCGCGGCAGCGCTGCAGGCGATCCGATCATCCAAAGTACCGCACTGTCGCAGATGCTGTGATCTGTATTGATCATGGCATCTGAGGGGTTAATGGCGGACATCTGCGTGATCGAAGATGTCCGCCATTACCAGCGGGTCCCTGGCTGCTGATAGCCAGTGCTCGCAATCATGGCAGCGGGTAAATGTACATCATGGTGCGTTAAGTACCATGTCACCATGACGTATATTTACATACATTGTCGTTAAGGGGTTAAGGGGCGTTAATAATTATTTTTCAAACGTACGTTTATTAACGGGTGAAGTTCATAGTGTGAAAGCACCCTTAGATGCAGCAATCAACTTTGAACGCCACGTCTAAAAGGGTTAATAGCGCGCGGCACCGCAATCAGTGCTGCACGCTATTAGCCACGGGTCAACGGCCGGGCCCAACCCACTATGACGCACGGCCAAGGCGTTACCCAGAAAGGGAGTTACCCAGAAAGGGAGTACAGGTACGCCCTTCAACCCCAACAGGTTAATCACTACCCGATCCAGGATGTGACGGTACGTCTTGGGTCCTTTCTCTTTCCATAACGGGCCGGGACCCATGGCTAATAGCGCGTGGCACTGATCGCTTTGCCGTGCGCTATTAACCCTTTAGACGCGGTGTTCAAAGTTTATCGCCGCGTCTAAAGTGAAACCTAATAAGTGCCGGTCAGCTCAGTGGGCTGTTCTGGACCGCCGCAGCAAAATCGCGGCGTCTCGAACAGCTGGAGGACACGAGGAGGGTGCCTTACCTTCCTCCTCCTTGTCTGATTGCCGAATGACTGCTCTCTGCCTGAGATCCAGGCATGAGCAGTCATGTGGCAGAAACACTGATCAATGCTATGCTATGGCATAGCATTGAACATAATCAGAGATCAAAGTACTGCATGTTATAGTACTCTATGGGGGCTATAACAGTGCAAATAAAAGTGAAAAATAAATGACTGGGTAAATGGGTAAAATGACTGATGTCATTATAAAGTAGAATTGGTGGCACAAAAAATAAGCCATCATATGGATTTTTAGGTGCAAAATTGAAAGAGTTATGATTTTTTAAAGGTAAGGAGAAAAAAACGAAAGTGCAAAAATGGAAAAACCCCAGGTCATGAAGAGTTAAAGGGGTACTCCACTGGGGGAAAAAAATTTTTTTAATCAACTGGTGCCAGAAAGTTAAACATACTTGTAAATCTAAAAGGGGTTATCCACCATAAGGTGATTTTAATACATACCTGGCAGTCAGTAATGGCCATGCTTAGGAAGGATCTGTGCTTGTCTTGGGGCAAAATGGCTATGTTGTGAGTCCACCATAACATTGTGGCTAGCTTTTTGTGCACTAGTATTTCCTGTTTTTCTTTTTTGCCTACAAATCCCATAATTCCATTATCCTCCCTCCCACACATCAGCCACCCCACCCATTGAAACATAAATGAGCTGCATCAATTCAAAAGACCTGCGGTTTTCAATCAGGGTGCCTACAGCTGTTGCAGTAGTTGCAGTTTGATCTCTCTCCCACCAATGATCGCTCCACCCATTGAAGCAGACAGGCTCCCTGTCATCAGCTGACTAGTGAGGTCAGGTCTCGGCCGCATTGCAACCTGGGAAAAATCTGAGACATCAGTAATTTTGTAAAAAATAAAAACTGGGGTGAAAATCACAGAAGAATTGTGAGAAAACCGTCACACATAGGTACAGACAATATATTATGAACCACACTATCTTAACAGCCCCTATAGCATCGCCAAATAAAAAAAAAAATCCTGGAATACCCCTTTAATCCTTACAGTACTTATCAGCTGATGTATGATCCACAGGAAGTTCTTTTCTTTTTGAATTTCATTTCTGCCTGACCACAGTGTTCTCTGCTGACGCCTCTGTCCATTTTAGGAACTGTCCAGAGCACGATAGGTTTTCTATGGGGATTTGCTCCTACTCTGGACAGTTCCTAAAATGGACAGAGGTGTCAGCAGAGAGCACTGTGATCAGGCATAAAGGAAATTCAAAAAGAAAAGAACTTCCTGTGGATCATACAGCAGCTGATAAATACTGGACAGATTAAGATTTTTTTAATAGAAGTAATTTACAAATCTGTTTAACTTTCTGGCACCAGTTGATTTAAAAAAAAAAAAAAGTTTTCCAGTGGAGTCCCCCTTTAAGTTCAGGAGATCATCAATTTTGTCCAAGATAGTTTTATGATTATTATTAGGGATGTCCCGATACCATTTTTTTTTATACTTTAATTCTAGTACTCTCCGATACCAAGTACGACTACTTATATTTTAAAGGGAATCTGACATCAGGGTGACCCGGTTTCTGGCGCTGTTTACCGTATGATATGTGGGTCCTTGTTGTGTACAATGGAGGCAGCTGCTGTAGTATGAGCCAAGATTTCTCTCTTCTCCATTGAACAGAACAGGGAATTTGCATTGGCGGTGAGACCTATGACCACATGGTGAGCAGCGGTACAAATCGAGTCACCTGCACTATCTACCTATAAATTCAAGTTAGTGCAGGTGACTCTGCTGTAAGATTGTCTTTAATATTAGGTAGTATCCCCTTGCAGACATTAGCAGCATCCCCCCGGCAGTCATTAGTAGCAGCCCTCCCCTGTAGACAGCAGCCCCCCAGTAGACATAAGTAGCAGCCCCCATGTAGACCACAGCCCCCCTTTAGACAGTGGGCCCCCATTTAAACAGCAGCAGTCCCCCCCTTTAGACAGCAGCAGGGCCCCCTCTATAGACAGCAGCAGGCCCCCCCTTTAGACAGCAGCAGGGGCCCCCATTTAGACAGCAGCAGGTGCCCCCCCCCCCCTATTAGACAGCAGCAGGCCCCCCCCCCTATTAGACAGCAGCAGGGCCCCCCTATTAGACAGCAGCAGCCCCCCCCCCCGTTTAAACTGCAGCAGGGCCCCCCATTTAAACTGCAGCAGGGCCCCCCCCTGTTTAGACAGCAGCAGGGCCCCCCGTTTAGACAGCAGCAGAGCGCCCCCCCATATAGACAGCAGCAGGGTGCCCCCCCCTTTAGGCAGCAGCAGTGCGCCCCCCCTTTAAGACAACAGCAGGGCCCCCCTGCTTGGACATTAGTAGCAGCCCCCTCATTGCAGGCAGCTCACCTCCTCTGTCGGGTGCTGGTGCTGCCGGTCTGCTGCCCCGTTCTCCTCTGGTCCGCATTGTGTCGTCCTATGGAGGAGCATGTGACATACACGTCACTCTGCTTCCTGCGTAGCGTTACACTGGGTGCAGGGGAGGAGGCGGAGTGACGTGTGTGTGTCACATGCTCCTCCATGGAACACCATGATGCGGACCGGAGGACGGGAGAACGGGGCAACAGAGCGGCACCAGGTATCGGGCATGGTATCGGGGACATTAAACGTGTCCCCAATACCATGCAAATGGCTAGTATTGGCCCCGATACCAGTATCGGTATCGGGACATCCCTAATTTCATCAGGTAATTTTCAGTAAATTGTTATTCATTATTAGTGTTGAGCAGCATAGGCCATATTCGAATTCGTGAATATTCACGAATACATGGACGAATATTCGTCATATATTCGCGAATATTCGCATATTCGGAATATCCTTGTTTTATTTTCGCATGCGCAAAAAAAAAAAAAAAAAAAATTGCGCATGCGAAAATTTGCATAAAAATTAACATAAACAAACATTTGCATATGCGAAAATTAGCATATGCTAATTTTCGCATGTGCGAAAATCCGAACATCAGTTTCTAGGGTTGCCACCCTGCGGGTATTTTACCGGCACAGCCGGTATTTTCATCTACATTCCGGGCTGTGCCGGTTAGTTTGGATGAAAAATACCGGCCATGCAATGGCCGGTATTTTTCATTCACTGACAGGGGCGGACTGAGCAGCATCCCCAGAAGAGCACTTCTTTCATGACCGGCAACTAAATTTTGCCTGTGACATGCAGGCTGCCGAACTACAGTTTCAGCCCCCGACACAAAGCCCACTGACTGTCGGCCGTACAATGCCCAGGTCTGACACCACCAGCCTGTGACAGGGAGAGCTCCGTGCCATGACAGGAAGAGATTGTACAGTGCTGGGGAGGGGGCGTGCACTTCCTGTCTCCTCTCTCCCCCTCCCCCGCCTTCTCTCTGCCGTGCAGTCTTACAACCCTTCATAGGCAGAGCAGGGAGGGGAGAGGAGGAGAGGCCGTGTATCCTGTCTCCCTCTGCTGCGCAGGGCGGGTGAGTGTCTGTGTTTATATGTGTCTGTGTATGTGTCTCTGTGTATATGTGTGACTGTGTATATGTGTGTCTGTGTATATATGTGTGTCTGTGTATATATGTGTGTGTGTGCGTGTGTGTAAATATATGTGTGTGTGTGTGTGTGGGGGGGGAATGCCTAATCTGGGGGACAACTATGCTCGTAATATGGGGGACAACTATGCTCGTAATCTGGGTGACATCTATACTGATCTGGGGGACAACTATACTGATCTGGGGGACAACTATACTGATCTGGGGGACAACTATACTGATCTGGGGGACAACTATGCTCGTAATCTGGGGGACAACTATACTGATCTGGGGGACAACTATACTGATCTGGGGGACAACTATACTGATCTGGGGGACAACTATACTGATCTGGGGGACAACTATGCTCGTAATCTGGGGGACAACTATACTGATCTGGGGGACAACTATACTGATCTGGGGGACAACTATACTGATCTGGGGGACAACTATACTGATCTGGGGGACAACTATGCTCGTAATCTGGGGGACAACTATACTGATCTGGGGGACAACTATACTGATCTGGGGGACAACTATACTGATCTGGGGGACAACTATGCTCGTAATCTGGGGGACAACTATACTGATCTGGGGGACAACTATACTGATCTGGGGGACAACTATGCTCGTAATCTGGGGGACAACTATACTGATCTGGGGGACAACTATACTGATCTGGGGGACAACTATACTGATCTGGGGGACAACTATGCTCGTAATCTGGGGGACAACTATGCTTGTAATCTGGGGGACAACTATACTGATCTGGGGGACAACTAAACTCCTAATCTGGGGGACATCTATGCTGCCTAATCTGGGGGACAACTGTGCTCCTAATCTGGGGGACAACTATGCTGCCTAATCTGGGGGACAACTGTGCTCCTAATCTGGGGGACAACTACGCTGCCTAATCTGGGGGACAATTATGCTGCCTGATCTGGGGGACAACTATGCTGCCTAATCTGGGGAAAAACTACCCAGCCCTCCACAATCTTTTTAGTTTCTCATGTGGCCCCATGGGATAAATAATTGCCCACCCCATTCCTCCTCAACCCCGGACATTCCTTAACCTCGAGCCGCCCGGGGAAAGGAGAAAGTGAAGACAAGAGACTGGTGAGACCTCTCTGCAAAATTGTGTATTTAATGCAGTGTTTCCCAACCAGGGTGCCTCCAGCTGTTGCAAAACTATTACTCCCAGCATGCCCAGACAGCCTTTGGCTGTCCGGGCATGCTGGGAGTTGTAGTTTTGCAATAGCTGGAGGCACCCTGGTTGGGAAACACTGATTTAATGTTTTATTGTGTGAAACTATCTGCTGCGCTCTGTATCTAATCCTGTCATGTGTGATACTGTCTACTGAGCCTGTATATCCAAATCTGTCATGTGGGATATGAGCCTGTGTATCTAATCCTGTAATGTGCGATACTGCCTGATAAGCCTGTGTATCTAATCCTGTCATGTGCGATACTGTCTGCTGAGCCTGTGTATCTAATCCTGTCATGTGTGATACTGTGAGCTGAGCCTGTGTATCTAATCCTGTCATGTGTGATACTGTCTGCTGAGCCTGTATATCCAAATCTGTCATGTGGGATACTATCTGCTGAGCCTGTGCATCTAAATCTGTCATGTGTGATACTGTCTGATTAGCCTGTTTATCTGATGTTGCGCAGGGGGACGTCACTCGTCATCAGAGAGAGCCAGCGTTGCTGTCGCGCACCACCACTACCGCCGCCGCTGGCATAAATAGGGTTTTGGCAGGTATTCTCTAAATGTTAATTTTTTGGGCGATATAGGAAAATTCCCCCCGCATATATATTGTATCCCTCCAATCCCCTATGCCATTTCTTAAACCCCCCTCCCATCCCCCGTGCCATTTCTTAAACCCCTGATCCCTCAGCCCCTGTGCAATCTGGCCCCTCCCCTTTTGTAGCTCCACCCCCCACATAGCCACACCCATGACCAGTATTTTTCTGAGGGAAAACCCTACCAGTTTCACACAGTACTATTAGAGCCTTCTTTACACCACACAAGCTGGAAGGAGAGAGGGAGGATCACTGTGATGTGTACTGTGAAAAAAAAAATACGAATATTCGTAATAACGAATATATAGTGCTATATTCGCGAATATTCGCGAATTCACGAATATGCGATATTCGCGAATAAAATTTGCTTTGCGAATATTCGCGAGCAACGCTATTCATTATTACTTTTGTCAGTTTCAAGTTATTTCAGGAAGCATTGTGGGTTTTTCTGTTTTAACGGCAGAGTACCAACAATTTTGTCCACATCTGTATGTGTCACCAGAATCTGGCAATACAATTGGTTCACACTATTAGGACCGGTTCTCCCTATAGGCAAAATAGGAAGCCGCCTATAGTGCCCTCTTGATTGGGGTCATGACTCTTCCCGCTGCAAGAAAGTTAGTAGCCAGCCAGTATCCAAATCGCCCGCCGCTTATCTGAAGCACCTGTCCAGCCAGCACCACTGTCGCAACTCCCCCTGTACCATATTAATCTGCACTCTTCAGCCTGCAGTGCCACCTCCGAGGCCAGATAGGCAGATCCTGACATCACACGCGCCTCCATGAATCCGCCCCCTGAAGATGTTTGCTACAGTGTGTCACCTCAGTAAGGTGGGGCATGTCAAAGGGTGGAGCCAATGAGCAGGGTCAAGGGGTGGAAAAATTAGCTTTCGCCTAGGGTAGCAAAAATCCTAGCACCAGCCCTGCACTATTGTTTGCCACTTTATAGATAGGCAATGTGTAGTAGTACTGTTAGGGCAGGTTTGCTGTTTGGCATTACTATAGTGAATGCAGCACTGACAAGCACATCATTCTGCTGTGGGAATATTTTGTCTGTCTTTTGGAGCAGAAAATGTCATTACTAGAGAATGTTTGCTGCCATGCAGCTAATAATGAAGAAGAGAAAACCTAATATTTCAATGATCCACTCGCACTTCTTATTCACCTGGAGACTTTCTGTAATAAACAGAATTATTTGACTTCTTTTGATGAAACAAACTTTAAATGCGCTAGAGACAACAAAAAAAGCTAAGAAGAAAGATTAGAAAACAACAGCCAGATTGGAAACAGGAAACACTTCATTGAAGGATTTGAGGTTTAGTAGTGGAAATGTTAACTCCTAAGGATGTATAGACACAATGGGGGAGATTGATCAAAACCTGTTCAGAGGAGAAGTGGTGCAGTTGCCATAGCAACCAATAGGAGGTTGTTGTTTTTTTCGGAGGCCCCACTTTTCCTCTACACAGTTTTTGATAAATGCTGTAGATTTCCATCCAGGGTGGATTCCAAAGAATAGGATGCAGTATCTTAGTGGAAATCAGAGGAGTTCTAACACAAAATATGAGCAAAAATCTATTTAAAAATCCACTGTGTGAACTCCATTGTGTCCATGAATGAAAGCCATTAACAATCTTATAGGCATGAATATCTAAATTTTTACAGGATTTACAGAAATCTTTCAGAATTTACACTGGGACGCAGGTTTAGAATCACCTTTGACACAATGGCCCTCATTTACTAAGAAAATCGGGTTGTAAGTCTATGTTGCTTTCTTACCCGACTGCTTTTTTCCCCTGGTATTTATTATTATGTCGCATCCTGTTTGTCGCACGTGGGTTTTGTTGGTTTTGGTTTCCAACTCCTCTGAGTTGTCGGGAAAAAATCCACAACAATACAACAAATTCGGGTTGGAAACCTTTATAAATACGTGGGAAAGCTCATAAATGTCGGGTTATGCCCCTTTTTCGGGTTTGGGAGAATCCACATCGGGTCCGTCGGGAAAAAATGTTGCATCTTGTCGCAGACTGGCGCATGATGTCTGCGACATGGAGCAGACAAAGATGCAACAAAAAAACACGACAAAAGAGGTCGGGTTTAGAATAGTAAATGAGGGCCAATGTCTGCAACTCCAACAGAAATAGCTCAGCAAAAGAAAATTGTATAGAAAATATTTTGTATTCTAATAACAATAAATAATTCTTTATGTAGAATTTATGAACGTTTTCCTTTAACACTAAAGCTTAACTCTATGAGCTTTAGTGTTAAAGGAAAACGTTTCCTCACAGACAACTGTTTTCATATTGGAAAGCTGATTTGGCCAGGAGAAGCCGTGGCTAGCCAAACATTTCCCCTGAATGTTATAGAGTAGCTCTCATGATCTTGTTAAATTTTATAATACTCCCAGTTCACTGCCTCCTTCCTTTATTTTAATATTTTTTTAGTTTTCTACCTTGATATTGCTCTGTATTTTCTGCTCAGTCTCAGTCAGTTTCAAAGACTGGGAAGGGGTGTTACCCAGCAGGCTGTGACATCATCTGAAGCCATACAGGGGAGAACTACCTCTCTCACTCTGCTACACACAGCCCAGTGTGAGATAAGCTATTATTGTCTAAGGCTGAACACACACCCCTTAGCACTCTAGACTGCATTTCCTGTGCAAGAGATTGGGGAAAATGTGCTCTGGACAAGTATGGAGACACCTAGCAGCAGCTTTATTTAAACACAAATAAAACATAGAAAACTTAATTATTTTTAATGACTTAAGGACTCGGATGTACCTGTACGTTCTGGTCCCGTTACCGAGGTTCAAAGTGTTCTCACGAGCGGAGAACGCTTCAAACCCCGTTGGTACCGACTCCTATCAGCAGCATTAACCCTTTAGATGACGCAATCAAAGTTGATTGCAGCGTCTAAACTGAAAGTATCCCGGCAGCTCAACGGAGCTAATTCGGACTATCGCTAAAAAAATTGCGATGTCACGATCAGCTGAGAGGACAGCGGGAGGGTGCTTACCTCCCTTCTCCCCATCCGATCAGTGCTCTATTGCTCCAAGCCTGCCATGCAGGCTGGAGCAGCAGAGGACCGATAACACTGATCATAGTTATGCTATAGCATAGCATTGAACAGTGTATGCAATCAAAAAAACTGCATGGTATTAAAAAAAAGTTAAACGTGTAAAAAATAAATAAAAATAAGTTAATAAATGTGAGTAAGCCCCTCCCCTAATAAAAATGTGAATCTCCCCCCTTTTCCTATTTTTTAAATAAAATAATGTAATAAACAATAAAAATAATCATATGTGGTATCGCCAAATGCATAAATGTCCAAACTATTAAAATATAAGGTTAGCTAAACTGCACGGTTGATGGTGTACACGTAAAAAAGTAGCATTGTCCAAAATTGTGCATTTTATGGAAACTTCATATACCATAAAAAAAAATAATAATAATAATAAAAAGCGATAAAAAAATCCCATCAAAACAAAAATGGTACCGATAAAAACTACAAAAAATTAGACCTCGTATAGTCTCGTATGTGGAAAAATAAAAAGTTATAGGGGTCAGAAGTGGACAATTTTAAACATAGTAATTTTGGTGCATGTAGTTATAATTTTTTGTTAAAGGAGTAGTCCAGTGATGACTCAGTGGTTTACAACTTATCCCCTATCTTAAGGATAGGGGATAAGTTGCAGATCGCGGGGGGTCCGACCCCTGGGGCCCCCCGCGATCTCCTGTACGGAGCCCCGACAGCCCGTACAACTCTATAATACAACTCTATGGCAGAGCCGAAGCGCTGCCTTCGGCAATCTCCAGCTCTGCCATTGAGATGTATTGAGGGGGCGTGTCGGCCGCCGCCTCGTGCGGGGGTCGACACCCGCTATCTCGGCGGAGAGCCGGGGCCCGTACAGAGAGATCGGGGATAAGGATAGGGGATAAGTTTTTCACCACTGGACTACCCCTTTAAGTAGTAAAATAAAAATAAAACCTACATAAATTGGGTATCCTTGTAACTGTATTGACCTACAGAATAAAGATAAGGTGTCATTTTTACCAAAAAGTGCAAAGCGTAGAAATGGAAGCCCGCAAAATGGCAATAATTTTCATTAAGTTTTCCAATTCATATTATTCAAGAAACATAAAAAAAAAGTATGCATGAAGTCTACAAGTCACCCTTAGGATGAGTCTATACTGTTCAAGGATTCATAGAATGCATATTTGGATTACCTAGCTTCCCACATAGCACTGTCCCATTTGTCATTTACAATTATTAATATTTCTACCAGACTGTTGCATCTCCCTTTACATCTTCATTCCCAATATTTTTTTTATTATACTATACTTAACTCTACTCAATGCTCATCTTTAGTTTATTATTTTTTATTTTTCATTTATATATTTTTATTTTCATTTCGTATTATTATTATTTTCAGTTTTTGCCTTTTTGTCACTTTTATAATTTTTTATTTTTCGTTTTATTTGTATTATTTGTATTATTTGCATTATTGCTATCTTTGTACAATGTTATAACACATGTGGCAAAGATTGATTTATTCTTAGAGAAGCTTAGTCTATATATACTTTTTATTATGTTATTCTTAGTCTATATATATATTTTATATTGTGGTACTTTATTTTCTAAAACTATACTGTATAGTTCACTCCATTATCTTCTATTTACCATTCCCTAAGAACTAACCACAAAGACATCAGCATCTACAAATGGCATCCATCTGCTTCACTATCTTTGTATTGTCCGGACCATCAGCCCTGCACTGCCCGGATCACCGGAGCACACTGCATCTAAATCTGGTAATCAGATCCATGCTCTCAAACCCGGCAAACAGGTCTGCACACGTGGACATTTTGTTCACTAGGACTATATTCCAGTTTTCATTTACAGGACTTGTTACAGTATCTATAACAGTTTTGTTATAACAGTTACAAGCAACTACCGAGGACTGAGTATCTTTACTATTTATTGCATTTAGTATATTATTTTATGCCTTTACTCTTTTATTCAATTCTCATTTTGCGTTATTGGTCACCCACATGGGTCCTGTGGGTGTTCCACTCTTAATTTGTATGACATCTTAATAATAAATTTACATATTTATATATTATATATATCTATATTTTATTGTGCACACATATCCATTTTGTAACCTGTTGAGCACCAGATTCCTTATTTTTTCCCAAATATAAAAAAAGGATATTTTTCCATTGTGTTTTGAGAGTACCATAAACATTTAAAATGTAACACATGATTGTTATAGTGTTATGGTCCAAACAAGGAATAAGGAGAAAGAAAAGTGACATAACTGTTTTATTCATTGAATATTATCCTTCCTTAGTGTGCATTAAAAAGGTAAATGGTCATGTGTACAACACAATACCTGTCCCCTATCAGCAAGGGTATCTGGACTGCTATACCAAGATATCAATACACACAGCAGGCTTCACAAGTTTTCACCTCTTTGAGCAATAAAGAGTTTATATGAATATTCACAATGCAAGCTTGCATAACGCAAAAGGGAGATTTTCTCATTTACTCACAACTGTATACAGTCAGTTTGATGATCTTCATGACAGCCCCTAAGCCTTAAAGTGGGGTGAAATTTTTTTTTTCCCAATCAACTGGTGCCAGAAAGTTAACAGATTTATTAATTACTTAAGTACTTATCAGCTGCTGTATACTACAGATAAAGCGGTGTAGTTCTTTTCAGTCTGGCCACAGTGCTTTCAGCTGACACTGCTGTTCGTATCAGGAACTGTCCGGAGTTTGTTGTGGGGATTTGCTTGTACTCTGGACAGTTCCTGATACAGACAAAGGTGTCAGCAGAGAGTGTAACGGCTACCCAGGTAGAGAGAGGGTATCAGCCGTTGATGACATCCTTTTCCCTGCAAGCTGCTGTGTCAAAGTAAAGCTGGTATAATCCTATTCACGATATCCAGAGGGAGAGCCAGGATGGGGGGGAGGAGCTGTGTACGTCCTCATTCTCCCCCTCACACTTCTCCTGGCTTACAGCACGGCACCCACGTGACCAGGCTCAAGAAGGACTGCTGTGATTGGTTCAATGTGTGAGTGCTGTGATTGGTGAACACTCACATATTGAGAACTATGATTAAAGGAATGACGAGCTGACCACAGGCTGTAGAAGAAGTGTAGGTGGAGATGCTGGATTATGCAGCGCTTCCTGTCTAGAGAGAAATCACTGAAAAAGGTACTTTCCCTTCCAGATGTGTTATGTGAGTATATTACAAAGTTATATAACTTTTTAAGCTGTTGCTAACTGTATAGAATTTTTCACCATTGGACTACTCCTTTAATAGCCATAACTCTTTAATTTTTTAACCTACACACCAAAATAAGGGCTTTTTTTGTGGGACCAATTGTACTTTGTAATGTCTTCATTCTTTCTTACATAACATACGTTCCAAAAAAGGAAAAAAAAAAATATTTGTAAGGTAAAATTGAAAATAAAACAAAAAAAACATGTTATCTTGATAATTTAGATAATCACAATTAAACCAATACCCTTTGTAGAAAAGAAAAGTTTTTTAATTGCCATTTTTGACAACTATAAATATTTTATTTTTCCGTATACAGGGCTGTTTGAGGGCTAATTTTTTGGAGAAAAATCTGCTGTTTGAGTCAGTAACATTTAATGATGGGACTTTTTGATTGCTTTTACTTAACCCTTAAAGACGGACCCATTTTTTACCTTAATGACCAGGCTATTTTTTTTTTTTTAAATTGACATGTATCTGTTTAAATGGTAATAACTTTAGAATGCTTTTTCTGAGCAGAGCGATTCTGAGATAGTTTTTTCGTGACATATTGTACTTTATATAACTGGTGCATTTTTGTTGACATGCAGCATTTATTGTGAAAAACTCAAAATATTGGGAAAAACTGGAATTTTTTTTATGGCGTACACTGTGCGGGAAAAGTGATGTTATATTTATTCTGTGGGTCAGTACGATTATGGCGATACCCATTAGATATAGATTTCTATGTTTTTTTCCTTTTCTGAACAAAATTATTTTTCTGCCATTCATTTTCCAACAGCCGTAACTTTTTTATTTTTCGGCCGACGCCATTGAGTAAGGGCTTATTTTTGCGGGATAAGCTCTAATTTTTATTGGTATCATTTTTGCAATACGTGTTAACTTTTGATCTTTCTTATTCCGCTATTTGTACCAAAAATGGCCAATGTTGCGCTTTTTTTTCTACACCATAGATGCGTGATCAGGATTGATCACAGCATCTCTGGGGTCAATGACAGCCGGGTCCCGCCGCCGATCTCCTGCACTACCCGTGGCAGTGCCAGAGATCGCTAGGACGTATGCATACGTCCCAGTACGCGAACGTTTCGAATGCTGGGACATATGCATACGTCCTATAGCAGGAAGGGGTTAAAAAAAATTCTTGGGGGTTGCAATCTTCATGTTTTCACAGTTCATCATATGGGATAAATAATGTTTTATTTTAATAGTTTAGACAATTACTCAAGCAGTTATGCCAAATACGTCTATTTTTATTATTTTTTTATATTTTTTTGTTGTTAGTTATATGGGAAAAGGGGGTGATTTAACCCCTTAAGGACTCAGCCCATTTGGGCCTTAAGGACTCAGACAATTTTACTTTAACTTTTTAGTTTTTTCCTCTTCGCCTTAAAAAAATCATAACTTTAATTTTCATCCACAGACTAGTATGAGGACTTGTTTTTTGCGCGACCAGTTGTCCATTGTAATACCATCACTCACTTTGCCATAAAATGTATGGCGCAACCCAAAAAATACTATTTGTGTGGGGATATTAAAAAGAAAACCGCAATTTTGCTAATTTTGGAAGGTTTTGTTTTCACGCCGTACAATTTACATGTGTTCTTTATTCTTTGGGTCAATACGATTAAAATTATACCCATGATAATAAACTTTTCTATTTGTGCTTAAAAAAAATCGCAAACTGTTTAACCAAATTAATACTTTTAAAATCCCCCTATTTTGAAGACCTATAACTTTTTCATTTTTCCATATAAGCGGTGGTATGAGTGCTCATTTTTTTGTGCCATGATCTGTACTTTTTATTGATACCATATTTGCTTATGTAAAACTTTATTAAGTTTTTTTGGAATAAAATGTTATAAAAAAAAGCAGCTATTTTGGACCTTTTTTTTTACGTTCACGCCGTTCACCGTACGGTATCATTAGCATTTTATTTTAATAGTTGGGATATTTATGCATGCGGCAATACCAAATATGTATATAAAATATTTTTTTTACACTTTTTTGGGGTCAAATAGGGAAAATGGGACAATTTACGTTTTTATTGGGGGAGGTTTTTTTTATTTTTCACTTTTTTTTTAACTTTTATCTTAATACTTTAATAGTCCCCATAGGGGACTATTTATAGCAATCATTCGATTGCCAATGCTGTTCAGTGCTATGCATAGGACATAGCACTGATCAGTATTATCGGTCATCTTCTGTTCTGGTCTGCTCGATCGCAGACCAGAGCAAAAGACCCCAGGACACGGCCGGAGCAAGGTGAGGGGACCTCCGGCCGCAGTGCTGGATGATCGGAACGCCACTTTCTAAGTACCGCGATGCTGCAGATGCCGTGATCTGTATTGATCACGGCATCTAAGGGGTTAATGGAGGACATCCGCGCAATCGCGGATGTCCGCCATTACGGGCAGGTCCTGCTATCAGCAGTTGGGACCTGCCGCGCATGACGCAAGCATCGCTCCGATGCTCGTGGTTATGCATTGGACGTAAATGTACGTCCTGGTGCGTTAAGTACCAGCTTACCAGGACGTACATTTACGTCCTGTGTCATTAAGGGGTTAAACTTTTAATATGGAAGGGCTTAATTGGCGTTTTTTTTTTGTAACTTTTATTTAACTTTTTTTTTACACTTTATCAGCCCCCTTAGGGAACTTTTAGGGTAGGGTTACACGTGACCCAACCCTATATTGTGCCTCCAGCTGTTCCCCCTGTGTTCTGCTAGCAGCAGCAATGCGCTGCTCCGAACAGCCACACAAGGACTTGAGAGTCACCGCGCACATGCTCAGTGTACTCAGACATCGCGGCCACTCCGGGATGTCTGTGAGTACACTGCAAGTACGCGTGGCACCCCGCAGGCCGGTGTGGCTGTTTGGAGCGGCGCATTGCTGCTGCTAGCAGAACACGGGGGGAAAAGCTGGAGGCACAATATAGGGTTGGGTCAGTCCCATGTGCATGCCAGAGGGAAACTATGCAGGACGCATGATATATGTGAGCCCAGTCTAAGCAACACTATCTGCGTTGTGAGCATATTGAGCAAATTCCTGATTCCTGAATGAGATTTAAAAAAATGTGACCAAAGAGAATTAAAGGATATATTTGCAGCTAGATATCTCGGTCGCTATGAATATATTATACATTATTTAAGAACTCCATACTCCGTATTAGGGTAATGCTATAAAATGCAAAAAAGACAGAATAATGTAATGCTATTCCCAGTGGCATGTTATGATATAAGGCGAAAATGTGCTTGAAAACAATGTAACATATCGGAATCCATATTACAAACAATGACTTTTTTCATATGGACAGATTAAGGTTCTACCCATTGAAATATATAAAGCACAGCTTAACGTGATTTCCATTTCCAAGAAGAATATATGTAATTAACCTTTACATCGCTAACCTTACAGTGCAATGTGTGGTCTAATATATGCAGATTACAGCATTAAGAATTCACAAAAGTCATTGAATATCAGGAAAAGGAACAAACTTGGACAGTAACAGAACAGGTCTGAAATATGGTCAAGTGATGAAAAACACTTCTTACCCTTTCTATTTTCTGGTTGTAATTTATTTTTTATTTAATTTCTTTGTACATTAACTCCTAGACAACACAGGCTGTACCTATACACTCTTGCCGTCTAGTCCTAAACACACTAGTGTGTAGTGTGGTGCAGTGTACAGCACCCTATCTACATCAATAAGTTAACACCCTGCCCTATAATTCACTTATTTGTATGCCTGTCCCTGGCTGAGCACGACAGGGGTGCACAGGATATTGTGACCAGGGAACTTGACAAATGATGCCATATGCTTGTTCATAAATTTAACACATTAACCTTTTGTGTAGATATCATTCATTCAATATTCTTATAATTGTCTTGGTTTTACATATACTCACCAACCATTTGTCTCCCCTGAAAATGTTGCTAATAACAACAAAAAATAAACGCGTTGGGAGGTTGGGAGTTTGGGAGTTTGATATTCTTTTGTGAGAAGAGAACTAGAGGGGGTTGCCATTACATACTGGCACACCCATGTCATTTTTTGGTTGTTGGGTTCACATATTTTTTGTGGGGGTGTATTTGACCAAACACCTATTAAAAGTTATGTTTTATGGTAGTTCATTTTTGGAATTCCATGTTATAAACAAAAAACACAGTAATCAAAACCACGTAGTCATTTGGATATTCTTAGATGATCATTGAGGCTACAAATGAACTGTAGAGATAATCTCAACATACATGTTCTTGTTTAACTCTAGGTCAGTTGCCAATGGTAAAACAAAATAATAATAAAAATAATAAAAAGAAGGAAAACTATTTGTGGCCTACCTTTGATCTTATTGTCTTCCAGGTTGATGTTCTCTATGCATTGAATTTCTGTCAGCTGGTCTGGGAATGTGTCAAACTTGTTTCTTGCTAAATTGATTATTTTGAGGTTACACAGAAGACTGGCTTCATGAGGGAGCTTTTCCAGAAGATTCCCCTCAAGACTGAGTTCTGTGACAAAACAATGAGGTTATTAGGTCCACAAATAATGAAAAAGCAAGAGCTTCTTTTTATCAAGCAAGATCAATCGCTTCCTCAATATAGTGTATATAATGACACAATATAAGACAATCCGGTGAACAATAACAGCTGAGAAGACAAGCAATGTTATCAACACTGACCAACATAACGTGGATGAAAGCCAGCTTTGTACAGATGGTAACAAAAACACTTCTTATATTCATATACCACATTCTTGACATAGTATGTGCCAAATTTAAATATTAAACAAATAAATTAGGTCATACAGTTAATTATTATAAAATAATTAAGATACTATAAGTTTAAAATAAAAAAATAAAAATAAACTTCTGTGTGTAGATATTGTTGTTCTTTCTCAAAATGTCCACCTTAAAGGAGAAGAATCACAAACAAAAACGTACTCCTGCGGATAGGGCATAATATTTAGATTCTGGGGGGGTCCAACCGCTGGGACCCCCATGAGGATCTGTACCTGACCATGGCTCTCCCCAGCAACAGAGCGTCACGATCCCGCACAAAGTGGGGTCCGAAATGCCCCCTCCATATATCTCTATGGGAGAGCCGAAGATAGCCAAACAGCTCTCCCATAGAGAAATGGAGAGGGCATGTCGGCCAACGCTTCGTACAGGAGATTGCGAGGGGTCCCAATGGTTGAACCCTCTGCGATCTAAAACGTAGAAAAAAATCTTTAACAAAAATGGACTTTTACTGTAAAGATTGTTGTTTGCTGGCCTATACCACAGCAGAAATCAATCCGCTACACATATGGGACTGTGCTACTCAGTATGTGTGACCACAAGAGGGAATAGAAGAGAATAGAGATGAGCGAACTTACAGTGATTCAATTCGTCACAACTTCTCAGCTCGGTAGTTGCTGACTTTAGCCTGCATAAATTAGTTAAGCTTTCAGGTGCTCCGGTGGGCTGGAAAAGGTGGATACAGTCCTAGGAGACTCTCTCATAGGACTGTATCCACCTTTTCCAGCCCACCGGAGCACCTGAAAGCTGAACTCATTTATGCAGGCTAAAGTCAGCAACCACCGAGCCAAGAAGTTTGTGACGAATCGATTTACTGTAACTTCGCTCATCTCTAGAAGAGAACTCCAGGGGGTGCCATAACAAGTATGCAAAAGCAATACCTACACATAGAAGTATTTTTGGAAATGGATTAAATTGAAAACATATGTTTTGCCTGCTACTAAATAACAAATTGTCGACAACACAAAGGAAAAGGAAAAATGTTGCATCCTTGAAACCGTGACAATAAAAAGTCATAAATATTCTTCTACTCAAGACGTATTGTGACAAACTATACAATTTGCCAGTAAATACATATTTTCCTATTTGTATCCTATAGTTAATTCACTTTCCACCGAAAGATCCAGTACCAGTGACAAGGTCCGGTATAATGCAGGCTTTGGTCTTTACTGTGTACAGGAACACACGTGCAATGTTTCAGCTAGGAAGCCTTTTTCAAGCATAACAAATACATCCACATATCAAACTTATATATACAGAGACTGCACATGATTGGTGCACAAATAGGTGATATACATCATTCATTAGTATAGAGACCAACCCCTCAGCCTTGATAGGCTGAAGGCGCTGGTCATGTGTTACACTTGTGTGTCAAACTTTGTAAACATAAACAATAAATATATTATACAATCAAACACATTGTGATATGTATTGGACAATCGTTATGGAAGAAGATGGGGAGTCCACATAGTAAAAAATCTCATTACCGATCTGTGCTGCAACACTGCATTCATTCTCACTTCTCACATGGTTTCTGTTTGTAAATAAAACCTCTGCGGCTGCGTGGACTCAATCCACGTCAGTCTCCTTCATCTTCATTAGAGATGAGCGAAGTTACAGTAATTCGATATGTCACGAACCTTGCAGCTCAGCAGTTGCTGACTTTAGCCGGCATAAATGAGTTCAGCTTTCAGGTGCTCCGGGGGGCTGGAAAAGGTGGATAAAGTCCTAGGAGAGGAGAGGACTTTTCCAGGTATACTCATTTCTGTTTTCTTTACATCTTGTTTTGGAAAAGTTAATTATGGATCATATCTTTTTATTAAATGGGCACTGTCACCAAACGTTTTTTTTATATGTTGTAGTACTTATGTACTATAACATATCTCTAATATATATTCATTTTTTTTTTTTATCATTAAAATAGTGTATTTTACTTTAGAAAACTGGCCACTAGAGGTCTCCCTCCTGTTGGCCAGCTGCAGCCTGCCATGACGTTACCAGTGAATTAGGACCGATGCTGGCCGGGCAATCGGTCCAAATTCATTCAGCGCGCTAGCTCCCTGCCTGTCAATCAGACAGGCAGGAGCGAGCGTTGAGCGCGCATTGGCTCCCTGGCCTCACGCCGCTGCCTCAGGACTGGCCTGCACTTGGGTAAGTCTTATTGGGGGGGGGGGGGGGGGGGATTCGGGGCAGCGCCATAGCAAAGTTACTGTTTTTAACCCGGGGGGTTTGGGGTAGCGCCATGGCCATAACAAAGTTATTGTTTTTAACTGGGGGGGGGGTGGAGGAGCGGGGCAGCACCGCGGCCATGGCCATAACAAGGTTATTGTTCTCAACACAGGGTGCCTCTAGTTGTTTCACCACTACAACTCCCAGCATGCCCTGTCAGCCAATAGATGTCAGGGCAAGTTGGGAGTTGTAGTGGTGAAAAAGCTGGAGGCACCCTGTATAGATGAACTAAGGGCAGAAGTCAGCCCGCCCCAGCATCAGTGACGTTGCACCTGATGGGGAAGTCTACCTGGTAAGTGAGCACACTACTAGGCAGACAAAAAGCCATTTCTCAGATAGTTAAAAAACATTTTAAGGCAGGGAGGGGTTAGGAATAGATGGGCAATAGGCAGGGACAGAAAAAAAAAGGATGGTGGGAGCTACACTTTAATTATGTGCTACAAATCAGATATTGTTTTTAATAGATAAGTATTTTAAGTATATTTTATCTTTCTTTTTTCACCATAGGCACTTATAACACTTTATGAAAATTGGACCAATCGGAAGAGAATATACATTGGGGACTCCACTGTTTATTGCCAATATGGAAGAGTTATCCGCTGCTATTTTTTTAAATAATTTTTTTCAGAATATATGTTTAGTTTCAAATAAATGGACACGGGGACTCCCTGCTTGGTGATCACTGGGTCTAGACTGTTGGGATACTCACGTGCAGCTTGTCTGTGCGTGGGCATTGTTCGGTTCGGGGTCGGCGGTCTCCACTCAGGGAGCGGAGATGCGTATAAGGTTGGCGCATGCGCTGTATCCCACAGTAAAGCGTCTGATAGACGACGATAGTAGAGTGAACTGCGCATGAATGAAGACTAGAGATGAGCGAAATTACAGTGATTCGATTCATCACGAACCTTGTGGCTTGCCGTTTGCTGACTTTAGCCTGCATAAATTAGTTCAGCTTTCAGGCGCTCCGGTGAGCTGAAAAAGGTGGATACAGTCCTAGAAGACTCTTTCTTAGGACTGTATCCACCTTTTCCAGCCCCCCGGTGCACTTGAAAGCTGAACTAATTTATGCAGGCTAAAGTCAGCAACTGCCGAGCCGCGAGGTTCGTGACGTATCGAATTACTGTAACTTCGCTCATCTCTAATGAAGATGACGGAGACTGATGTGGATTGAGTCCACGCAGCCGCAATGGTTTTATTTACAAACAGAAGCCATGTGCGAAGCGAGGATGAATGCAGTGTTGCAGCGCAGGTCAGTAATGAGATTTTTTACTATCTGGACTCCCCATCTTCTTCCATACCGATTGACCAATATATCTATCACAATGTGTTTGATTGTATAATATATTTATTGTTTATGTTTACAAAGTTTGACACACAAGTGTAACACATGACCAGCGCCTTCAGCCTATCAAGGCTGAGGGGTTGGTCTCTATACTAATGAATGATGTATATCACCTGTTTGTGCAACAATCATGTGCAGTCTCTGTATATATAAGTTTGGTATGTGGATCTTTTTGTTATGCTTGAAAAAGGCTTCCTAGCCGAAACGTTGCACGTGTGTTCCTGTACACAATAAAGACCAAAGCCTGCATTATACCGGACCTTGTCACTGGTGCTGGATCTTTCTGTGGAAAGTATTTGGAGTGTAGCTGTGTTTACTTGAGGTCATCCTGTGCTGATCCTTTCCTTGGATCTATAGTTCATACAGTAATTATATGTAGTTCTGGTTTTCTGACTTGATAAACTATATAATTCTGACTTCATACACTTATAGGGAACTTACTACATACAATGCATTCAGATAGTTTTTAGACCCTTTCACTTTTATTATTTTGTTGTGTTGCAGCCATGTGCTAAAATGTAATAAAAAAAAATAAAAAAATATATATTGCACTGATCCTCCAGCCACAGCCTCCAGTCTTGGATAGGATGACAAGATTTAAACTGTATCTAGGATCCTGGATTTGGGAATTTTCTGCAACTCTTCACTGCAGATTCTCTCTTATGGGTGTAATATTATTATTTTATATTTTTATAGCGCCATTGGTTCTAGGGCACTGTAAATAGGATAAGTGTAGCTGATATAAAGGGAGAGAAGGCCCTGACCGCAAGGGCTTACAACCTACCTAGTTGCTGTAGATATTCCTAACAACAGCAACACTTTGGGAGGTTGGGAGTTTATTATGCTTTTTGTGAGAAGAGAACTGGAGAGGGTTGCCATTACATACTGACAAACTCAGGTAATTTTTGTGAATTTTCTGCAATTCTTAACTTCAGATTCTCTCTTATGGGTTCAGTAGTATTATTGTATATTTCTATAGCACCCATGTTTCCAGGGCACTGTAAATGGAATAAGTGTTAAAATACATAATACATGAATGTGACTGACAGACTGAGTAAATGACAGACTGATATAAAGGGAGAGAGGGCCCTGCCCACAAGGGCTAACAATCGACATAGTTCCACCTATGTTTTTCTGGTGCCAGGTACACATTTGATATATACTGTACCTGTATGAAGTTAGTTTCTAAACTTCCCCTAGTAGTAGGTAACACATGTCATCTTTTAAGTCTAAGGGGAAAATTGTTTTATGCTCATTAAAGGAAAACTGTCAGCCTGTTCACCCACACTAAACCCGATACAATGTGTTATAGTGTGGGTGAACAGGAGTCCAACAAGGGGTAATTTACCCAAATATGTCCAGTAGGTCCTGAGATATGTCCAGTGAATTGCGTGCAGGGGGCAGGACTTTGCCGGCTCAATTTACATATTCATTGTCTGTAACTCCATTTCACTAGGGCGAAGCCCCGTCCCTTGTGCGTGATTCACTGAATTTAGCAGAGGATCTTCTGAGGGACATATCTCAGGACCTACTGGACATATTTAGGTATGTGACCTCTTGTTGGACTCCTGTTCACCCACACTATAACCCAGTGTATTGGGTTTAGTGTTAGGGAACAGGCTGACAGTTTTTCTTTAGCCCTTTGGTGACACATGAGGTACATGTACCTCAAGCACAACATCAAGGACTATGACACAAGCTCAGGAGTTCAGCACACATCATAGACAGCAGGTGTAGGATGCTATTAGCAGCCTACACTAACCCATAATGATTAACATCAGCAATCACATTGATGTTGGTCATTTACCTCTTTAAATGTCACAAATAATAGTGACTGCAACATTTGAAAGGACAAATGACAGCTGCTCAAGGGTTTGAGGAAACTGACTGGCACCAACTGCACCTGATTGTGGGGTGCTGATCAGTTATTATGGCTAGCAGAGGCCATCTGAAGGCCTTTGTGTTGGCCATATTAGCTCTGTTGTTACAGTCTGCTTTAGGCATTGATCAATATAATCAATCCAATAATTGCTTATAACAGTCCCTTATGGGTAACAAAGTGTAACAAAAATATTCTAAAAATATTTTTAAAAGTTTCACCCCCTAACTAAAATTATCCCCCTTTTCCCATAAAAGGACTAATAAAAAAAAAAAAACATATTTGATATAGCCGTGCAAACTAATAAAATACATTGCTAATTATCCTGTCAACAGAGTAAACAAACAAAAAATACCAAACATCAGAATTCATGGTCACATATATGATTTTTTTTCTTATCATATATCTGAAAAAAATTATATAAAAAAAATTATCGACAGATCATAGCACAAAAAAAGTACAGAAGAAGAATGTATTGCATCTGATATCAATATTTTTTCATCCAACATGTGTAACTCTATTCCTAGGGTACCAATAGTTCCTGTCTGATATTCAAACCAACAGGCATACAGGTATCTAACATGAACTGCCAATAAGCTTCTCTGTAGGTCCACACCATACCATACTATGAGCATTTGTTCACATTTTCATGGTAATTTAAAAATACACTTTTTTTTTGTGACCGCTTCAATTATGAAGTGGATTTGAGGGGCCTGTGTGCAAGAAACCTCAAAAATCCCTGCATTTTAAAAACTGCACCCTTCAAAGTATTCAGAATGACACTTACAACGTTTATTAACCCTTTAGGTGGTTTACAAGAATAAAGCAAAGTGAAGGGACATTTTTACATTTCTAATTATCTTTTGCAGTTTTCTTGTTTCAACAATTTTTTTTCGGTGACATGGAAGGTACATATAAATACAAAAAAAAACTCAAATGTATGTGTATTACCCCAATTCTAAAGATTTTAGAAATATCTCATATGTTGTTCTAGTGTCCTCCCTGACTCACACACAAGCCTAAGATATGATGCAGCACATATTGGATTTTGACACCTCTTTTTCCTTAGGATATTTAGCAGTGCCCACCGTTGTACCAGTACAGTGGAAAAACACCCCAAGTGACCCCATTTTGGAAACTACACCCCTCAGGGAATTCATTTAGGGGTTAGTGAGCATTTTGACCCCACAGGGGATTGAGGATAATTTGTAACATTAAAATTTTTAATTTTTATGCACAAATTTCACATTTAGCACAAGTTGGCTCATTTTCACATGGAACACGGGAATAATAGCACCCAAAATTTATTACCCAACTTCTCCTGAATGTGGCGGTACCCAATATGTGGTCATAAACCGCTTTTTAGGCACACAGCAGGGCACAGAAGGAATGCAGCGCCTTATGGTATTTTGGATGCAGATTTTGCAGAATGTGTTTTCTCACACCAGCTGCATGCCCACCATGGTACCAGTACAGTGGAAAAACTCTTCAAGTGACCCCATTTTGGAAACTACACCTCAGAGAATTCATTTAGGGGGGTAGTGAGCATTTTGACCCCACAGGTGATTGAGGATAGTTTTTAACATTAGGCTGTGAAAATAATATTTGTCATTTTTATGCACAAATTGCACATTTAGCACAAGTTGACTCATTTTCACAAGGAATGCAACAATAATGGCACCCCAAACTTTGTTACTCATCTTCTCCTGAACTTGCCAGTACCCCATTTTCAGCATGTTATCTTCTGACTGGGCAGGGCTCAGGAGAGAGATAGCAACAATCCAAAGTTCAGGTCTACTTTGGTCACATTTATTGCATTGTGCTTTTATTGCAGAGGCTTAGAGATGTAAAAAAAATTGTGGAAACCGCAGAGAAATTACCCCATTTTAAAATCTACACCCTTCAAGGAATTCATAAAAGGGGGTATTGAGCATTTTGATTCAACAGAGGGTTTCCAAAAGCTAATGCTCTTAGGGATTGTGCAAAAGGAAAATTGTGATTGCGCCACAGATATGCCATTTAAGTTCCAAATACATTGTGCTTAGCTTACACAGATTTAGCTGGAATGGTTTTGGGGTACAATGAAAAAAATTGCGGCATACTGTACTGTACATTTTGCTGGAATGGTCTTGGGGTACAATTTAAAAAATTGCGGCATACTGTACCGCACATTTTGCTGGAATTGTTTTGGGGTACAATGTGAAAATTTGCGGCATACTGTACCACAGATTTTGCTAGAATGGTTTTGGGGTACAATGTGAAAATTTGCGGCATACTGTACTGCAGATTTTGCTGGAATGGTTTTGGGGTAAAATTAAATTGATTACGGAATGGGTTGGTTTTAGATGTGGGGACGTATAGAAACTGCAGAGAATAGGGATGAAAAGGTGATAGTAGGGTTAATAAAAGATAAATTTAGTAATCTAGGGATTTGTGGAACTCTTTGAAACAATCTTTTATGCACAGGCCAGGGTTAACAGGGCAAGTTTCACAGTGGAAAGTGGTGTCCTTTCTGATGCCTTTTTTGTAGCAGACTCTACTTTGGGCCCTTCCCTTTTTTCTGCTAGAGGGGATAACATGGGAGAATGTTGGCCAGGTACAATACGGTTGTACCCTGCTGGTACTGGGGCGCTCCTCCTTTCGGTGTCCACAAATGAGGGCCTTAAGAACAATTTCTTGAAACTCAAGAAATGTCCCTGTCCTACCTGCATTACGTGATAGCACATAAGCATTGTACAGTGCCATCTGCACAATGTGCACCACAAGCTTTTTGTACAAGGCCTTCATTTTTCTCATGGCACTGTATGGTTTGAGGACTTGATCAGATAAGTCCACCCCTCCCATGTATTTGTTATAATCCAGAATGCAATCTGGCTTGGAGCCGGTGGAACTTGTGCTTCGTATTGGGACAGTGGTGGAGCCGCTGCCATGGATGGATGTTAATATAAGGACATCTCTTTTGTCTTTATATTTTAGCAGCAAGAGGTTGTTGCTGCAAAGTGCCCTGCTCTTGCCTCTTGGCAGTGGTTGCGCAATATGTGTTTTGGGGAGGCCTTGCTGGTTCTTGCGAACAGTGCCACAGGCGACACAAGCCTTGGTAGCAAGGCACTGAAAGAGAGGCAGGCTTGAATAAAAATTGTTCATGTAAAGGTGATACCCTTTGTTTAAATGTGGGTACACCATGTCCCAGACAATTTTCCCACTTACTCCAAGAAAGGGGGGTATTCGGGGGGCACAATAATGCTGTCTTTCCCTTTGTACACTCTAAATTTAAGAGTGTACCCCGAGATGCTTTCGCACAGCATGTACAATTTAATTCCATACCTGGCCCTCTTATTGGGCAGGTACTGACGGAATTTAAGCCGGCCTTTGAGGTGGACTTGGGATTCATCCACACAAACATCCTTTTCTGGGATGTATGCCTCTGAAAACTTGGCATTTAAATGGTCAATTATTGGCCGAAGTTTATAGAGGCGATCAAATGAGGGGTCATTTGGGGGTGGGCATTGGGTATTATCACTGTAGTGGAGGAAATGGAAGATTGCCTCAAATCTTTTGGGGTTGCTATACATTGGGGTGTGGTACAGAATGCCCGCACTCCAATACTGCCTCATTTCCAGCTTTTTCACTATGCCCATGTGGGAACAAGGCCCCAAAATGTAATAATTTCATCAGAAGTGATGGGGGTCCAGTTTGACTATGATGAAGTTGGTTGACCAAGAAATTGGTCTGTTGTACAATTATGTTGACCAATTCATCCAAATTTATTATTATTTTTTTTTAATAATCAATTTCAGTAAGGCCATCTGTACTGAACTTAATTCCTGAGCTGGCCATGAACTCAGGAATCTGGGCCTCATAATTGTCTGGGACTAGGGTCCACACAGGGTCACTTGGTTTGGGTGCCGGCTCAGGCAGTGTCCTGCGAAGCCTTTGTCACGGTTCCTCATCACTACTGGAGGAAGATGAGGAGGAGGATGGCAAGAGGAATGGGGCATATACCTCTTCTGAATCACTGGCCGTCTCCGAATCCGAGGCAAGAATGTCATAAGCCTCTTCTACTGTGAACACCCTTTGCGATGAGCGGGTTGGTCGGGACATTTTTTGTGTTTCAAATTTCGGGTGGGGTGTATGTTGTAATTTAACACATGTGGGGGGTCGGAGAAATATTAGTAGTATAGTATAGTAATATAGTAGTAATGTCCCTAAAGCCCTGCCTATTTCGGGAACCTAAGCTCTAATATATATATATATTTTTTTTTACCAAAAAATGGACACCAACTCCTACCTCCTAAATCTAGATGTCCACAACACCCTGCCTATAACAGGAACCTAAACTCCTATACTAAATATATATATAGTGTATATATATATATTTTTTTTTTTACAAAAAAAGGACACCAACTACTATCGCCTAAATGTCTGCCACCTAACACCCTGCCTATAACAGGAACCTAACTACTAACAACTAATTATTTATTTATATATATATATATATATATATATATATATATATATGGTTTTTTTTTTATATAATTAAAAAAAATTTAAACTTTTTTTTATAAACAGAAAAAAAAAAAAAAACACTGTAGTGGCAGGCTTATGACTGTAGGGGGGCTGTTGTACAGCTAACTAGCTGTAACTACAGGGGGGAAAAAATAAAAAATCACAGGTGTAAAGTGAAGAGAGCTGCAGGACCGCCGCAGCAGCCGGACCTGGACAGATGGGGGACAAACTTTTGGTAAGTGACACTGGAGGATCACTGGGGATAGGAGGGGTCACTGGGGACAGGGGGAATCACTGGGGACAAAAGGGGATCACTGGGGACAGTGGCAATCACGGCACAGAGGGGATCACCTCACGGAGGGAGGGGTATCACTGGTCACAGAGGGGGATCACTTTGCACGGAGGGGGATCACTGAGCATGGAGGGGGATCACAGGGCACGGAGATCTAATCACATACACCCTTGTGCTCACTGAATGGAAACAGAATGGGGGTGAGCAGAGCGGTGTTTATTATTTACATTTTATGCTTTGGCTGCCACGCTGAACCAACAAGGAGCCGCCTAATGTAAACATCGGTGGTGATTGGTGCTGTGTTTTACAGCGCTTAACACCACTGATGATCCCTGTTACCGGGCAGGGTAACGGGATTTTTCCCGCGATATGCTGTCATCGGCTAATCAGATTTGACTAGCTGATGGCAGCGATCGCGTTGGGGGGGGGGGCTTGAGGTTGACAAAACCCCCCTGGGTCCCGACACAAGATGGCTGGCTATCAGCAACCCTCTTACCGGGCGCGGTCAGTGGCGGCCAATATGTACTTGATGTAGATGTACGTCACAGGTCGGGAAAACCTTCCTGTCCATGACGTACATAAATGGGTGGGGAAGGGGTTAAAGGGGTACTCTAGTGGAAATCATTTTTTTTAAATCAACTGGTGCCAGAACATTTAACAGATTTGTAAATAACTTCTATTTCAAAATCTTAATCTTTCCAGTACTTATCATCTGCTGTATGTTTCACAGGAAGTTCTTTTCTTTCTTAATTTCTTTTCTGTCTGACACCTGTCAGGAACTGTCCAGAGCAGGATAGGTTTGCTATGGGGATTTTCTCCTGCTCTGGACAGTTCCTGAAATGGACAGAGGTGTCAGCAGAGAGCACTGTGGTCAGACAGAAAGTAAATTCAAAAAGAAAAGAACTTCCTGCAGAACATACAGCAGCTGATAAGTACTGGAAAAATTAAGATTTCTAAATAGAAGTAATTTACAAATATGTTTAACCCTTTAAGGACATTCACCGTAAATGTACGGCGCTGCAGAGCATCACTTAGCGCACATTGCCGTACATTTATGTTACGGCTTTGACACGAGCGCAAGAGCTGCGCTCACTTCATTCCCAGGGGGTCCCAGCAGCTGTCAGCAGCCGCAGACCCGTCGGTAATGGTGGACATCAGCGATCACGCTGATGTCAGCCATTAACCCCTCAGATGCTGTGATCAATACACATTTTTGGGTAAAATGAGTGATGTCATTACAAAGTACAAATGGTCACGCAAAAACAAGTTTTTCCACTGGAGTTCCCCTTTAAAGCCAGACCTAGTCTCTCTATATGCAGTGTCAGATACTAATAGTGAGCGATCTTTATGGGATACTATTTTTTTCTGCACGATTGGTGATTTTGTTAGTGTACCCCACTTTCTTTAAGTCTGGCTATAAGTCCCTTCTTATGATGCTGAAAATTTGCATTATTACTGTTTCTTTTTAGATGATTAAGTTCACCAACAGGAATAGCTTTAATTGTATGATTTGTATGATTGCAGTTCGCCCTTAACAATGTGTTGCCTGACAATGGCTTTCTATATGTAGCTGTTTGAATTTGACAGTTATCATCAACAGAATTACTTAGATCCAAGAATAAAACTACTTATGATATGACTTAAAATGCAAATTTAAGATTATATTGATTGTCATTCATGTAGTGAATGAACAGTTGTACTGAAGGTACATCTCCACTCCAAATGAGTAAAACATCATCAATGTACCTTCCCTACCACTGTAACTGTCCTGAGAAGGGATTATTGACACCAAAAATTATTGCTGCTCCCAAAATGACAATGTGAAGTTGGCAAGGGATGGGGAGTGATGGGCCCCCATTGAAACGCCACTGCATTGTAGGTAATGAATCTGAAACAAAGTAATTGTGTGACATCAAGAAATGTGTAACTTGCATAATAAATTCACTCAGGTCTGGTGCATACTCAATATATCTGCTGACTTAAAATTATAAAGCCTGCAAGGCAACATGCCATGGAATGCTGGTATAGAGCGATGTAACGTCGCTCGTAAACCACGACCACCCATCCTTCCATTTGACTTTGAGCTGTCATAGCGAGCGCTCCGGTCTCCACCTCTGGGCCGGAGCACCCGCTGCCTCTGTCCTCCACTTCGGGGTCCCGGCGTCTCCCGGTCAGACGCACTGACCGGGTGCGCGGGTCTCACTGTGGCAGGGACGCGGCTAGCGTGGCGGCTGGTCCCCGCTCACGCGTCGTGTCCCCGTTCAACTTACCTTCTCCCCGCGCGGCGCTCCGTGCCCCTGGATCCCGGCGCGCGTGCGCCGGCTTCAGTAAATTTAAAGGGCCAGCGCACCGGTAATTGGTTCACTGATTCCTCACCTCCCACTGTGTTCCCCCAATAAAAGGCACCTGCTCCTTCCTGCCCTTGCCGGATCTTTGTGCCTAGTGCCTTTGAGAAAGCGTTCCCTACTGTGATATTGCCTTGCCAGTTGCCGAACCCATTGCTACCTTATACTCGCCTGTGAACCCTTGCTGCCTGCCCTGACCTCTGCTACGTCCGACTACGCTCTTGCCTGCTCCCTGTGTACCTGTGTATATCAGCTGCCAGAGAGGTCGAGTTGTTACTGGGGGATACGACCTGGTAGTTACCGGCGCAGCAAGTCCATCCCGCCTTGCGGCGGGCTCTGGTGAAAACCAGTAACTGCTTAGAACCGGTCCTCCAGTACAACCCGTGCCATCGCCTCTCTGGTCCAGAGGATCCACTACCTATCCTGCCGGTACATGACATGGGCTAGTTGTGCTAAGACACCTTTGGTGTCTTTGAGAAACCGTGGCACATGCTGCACTAAAGGCTGAAGAAATTTATCAAGCCAGGAGGAAATTCTCTCAATACAGACCCTCTCGACAACACAATGGGTCGCATAGGGGGAGGAGAGACCCCTTATGTGTCTTAGGTAAGCCATACAGTACAGGCATGACAGGGTTTCTAAACATCAAATACTCACGTTGACTTTCAGTGATGGCCTCCCATCTTCCAGTAATTAAATTTTTTTTTTTACTGAATGCCAGTGTATAGGAAATGACCTTCCAATTTCCTATATGTGCCTGTATCATTAAGCATGTTCTGCATTTGTGTGACATAATCGGCTGTATCCATCCGTATACATTCCTGAAACTGTATCATACATTCTGATCTAAATTGAATCGGATAGAAGTAAGGATTATTATTAAAATGATATTCATTGGTATGAACATTTTTAGTAATTGTGCTTTGGGCGAATTTCAGGTTGCTCCATAAATCCCTGAAGTGTGACCTCACACTTATAAACAAGGAATCCTGGTACTTGTAGTTGGAGGGAGGGAACTCCAATCGTAAATTTCACGCAATTTCACATAAAGGAAGCAACAGCGTTTTTGTGGACTTACAACTAAGTCATTTAGCCCCAAGACAAGTATAGATCCTTCCTAAGCCTGTCCACTGTTGACTGTTAAGTACTAAGTCACCTTATGTTGGATAACCCCTTTAAGCAAAACATAGATTTTTTTTTACCATGAAGTGCACTGCTAAAAAAAATCCCTCCCCCCAAAAAAGTAGCAAAATTGAGTGTTGTTATTCAATTTCATCCAACAAATATTTCTTTGAATTATGTCATTACAAGGTACAATTGGTTCTGCATGAAACAAGCCCTTATATGGCCCTGCAGATAATAAATTAAAAGAATTATGGTTTTCAAAAGGCAAGGAGGAATAAATGTAAACACAAAAAAAAAAAAAAAAAGAATGGTTCATTACCTCGGTACTGAGACATCACTGTGTGCGTAGCATATTCTTGTATTACTATATTGTGTTTGTTATCCCTGTGCTGTGACATTTCTCTGTTTTTTTGCATTAGCTGTGACATCACTCTGGTTCTTTGGCATTATCTGTGATATTACTATGGTAATAAACCAAGTTCTTGGATTCCACAGCGGGCATCATTTGTGCATTATACCTGTATAATGATTTACTGTGTGCATGATCACAGTATCATCTCCCTCCTATGACATCATTGTCTTTATAATAATTTGTCAGGCATTCAGTGTTTATTATCTCTGCATTGTCATATCACTGTGGAGTACAATGATTGACCACCAATGGGACCAAGCTTTTTCAGCAATTAGCAAACATACCAAATGTGCCAGCCATGTAGAAACCTCTAAGAAACTCTTCTTTCACTAGTACCTCACCCCGTCCAGGTTGTCCCATTTCTCCGACTCCCCCCGACACCTGCTGGCGCTATCGACATTGGCTCATTCCTGCATATTTGGTGGGAGTGTCCTAAAATACTCTCATTTTGGAGGAGACTAGGCAGATTCCTTTCCCATTTGTGTAGTTTGCCAATAATAATTAACCCCGCTCTGGCCCTGCTGAGTGTGGACTTACATATATACTCTCACTTTCATTGGACCATTATCATGCACTCTCTAATTGCAGCCAGACACATTGTAACAAAAAATTGGAGATACGGGAGAGTACCGTCGATCTTGAAAATTAAAAGGGAAATTAATTTTAATTGTTAGCATGAATACAAGGTTTTGTGCTCTTTAAATACAGATGGGGATTTTCTAACTAAATGGGATGTTTGGCTCCATAGCTCTTACAACACAGTCCAACTTTAGATGATTAGTTCACGATTTTACATTGATCCACTCAATGTGATATCTGCATTTGAGTAGTGACCCTTCTTCTGTCCTCCTGTTTTGGTGAATCCTCTCATCCACTTGACTCCTATCTGAGATCTTGTCATACCATGCCTTTTAGGCTTCATATATGCAATGTTTAGGTTTAAAGTTTTAAATTTACTTTACCTTGTTCTTTGCCTATATTGATCATTTACGATCTATAGGATAAACATTCATTCTGTTTGTTGCTAATTGTAATGCGGCATCTCATCTTACCAAGTTGTACATTTTAATATGACTAACTGCACTACGTCTATGTTATGGATGTTACTATACTCAATAAAAAGTATTTTTATAAAAAAAATATATATCGTTTTCTGTTATTCAGGTCTTGCAACATATCTGTTGCGAATGATTCTTTTTCTGTGACACCACTGTGTGCATTATTACAGTCATAAGAATCAGAGGTGCAGAGATAATACCAGTATCTAGTGCATCGAATGGTAGGGCATGGTTATGGATTTGATGTCAAGCTAAGTAAATATAAAAATGCAAATAATTCTTTCCAAAACATAAATTCAATTTCACACCCATGGCCCCAATTTTAGAATATCAACAGGATGCATTAATTTCCCGGTTAGGAAATAACTCACTCATACAACAATAAATTCACTCCATCTTCACATTACCTAAAATTCACCAGTTCACAAGACCATGTGAATGACATAAACAAGAACATATCACTGATAAAAAAACTAGGGTAAAACATAATCTGTTAAGGTAATTTGCAAAAACTTTTAATATAATGTAGATAATAACATTATATGTCTACTTGTTATTTACATTGGTTAAAATATTTGTATATTTTTGGGGTAAAAAAAATGCTGCTTCTACAACTATTGCCTGTGTGTCTCTATGCAGAGACAAAGTATGCCCCTCATTTATACAGGAAGGGACTGTCTTTGTGGTTACGGACCTGTCGTTTAGGGCAGGTACGTAAGTAGGCAGGTCCAGGACTTAGCTGAGAGACTTCAGCAGCACCTGTGTGTCTCTATGCAGAGACAAAATACAGGAAGTTTGGATGGGACAAGCAGGGCTCAGTGCAGTGATGACAAGCAGGTGTCAGAACCTATAGGGTTAAAAGGTTCTGACAAGTTATTTGTTTGCTTTTCTTGCCCGGTTACACCTAGCTGTCTAGCTGGTCAGCTGACCGCTTGATGAGAGCACCTGTGAGTTGCCTATTTAACCTGGCAGTTGGCTCTCAGTCAACAACTGTGAAAGAGTCTTTTTGCTCCAATAGCTAGCGTGTATTCCCTGTTTCTCCTGTATTACCTGGAATCTTTGACTTTTGGCTTTCATCTTGACTTCTCTCTGGTATTAGCGACTTGGTACTTTGACTTCTCCTGGTTTTGACGTGGTTAGTTGACTCTGGACTATTGTGTGAGTGTGTAGTCGTATTTTGTTAGTCTGTCTGTTATCCCACTGTCCCCGGACCTAGTCAGTGTCATTGTAGTTTATTATTTTGACAATTACGCCCCTCACTTATACAGGAAGGTACTGTCTTCGTGGTTACGGACCTGTCATTTAGGGCAGGTACGTAGGTAGGCAGGGATAGGGGAGCGGGCGAGATTAGTGTGCACTCCTTCCCTGCCCATACATGACAGCAGGGCTCTGTGCAGTGAGGACAAGCAGGGCTCTGTGCAGTGAGGACAAGCAGGGCTCTGTGCAGTGAGGACAAGCAGGGCTCTGTGCAGTGAGGACAAGCAGGGCTCTGTGCAGTGAGGACAAGCAGGGCTCTGTGCACTGAGGACAAGCAGGGCTCTGTGCACTGAGGACAAGCAGGGCTCTGTGCACTGAGGACAAGCAGGGCTCTGTGCACTGAGGGCAAGCAGGGCTCTGTGCACTGAGGACAAGCAGCGCTCTGGGCACTGAGGACAAGCAGGGCTCTGCGCACGGAGGACAAGCAGGGCTCTGCGCACTGAGGACAAGCAGGGCTCTGCGCACTGAGGACAAGCAGGGCTCTGCGCACTGAGGACAAGCAGGGCTCTGCGCACTTAGGACAAGCAGGGCTCTGTGCATTGAGAACAAGTAGGGCTCTATACACTAAGGACAAGCAGGGCTCTACACACTGAGGACAAACAGGGCTTTGTGCACTGAGGACAAGCGGGGCTCTGTGCAGTGAGGCTCTATGACACGCTTAAAAGCTCACACATCAGGATGATTGACAAGCCAGGAGCCTGCACAGAGCCCTGCTTGTCCTGCCCTCACTTCCTGTATTGTGTCTCCAGGCGATAGCTGCAGAAACATCATTTTCACCCAAAATTATACAAATTTTTTAACCAATGTATATTACAAATATACATATAATGTTATTTTCTACATTATATAAAAAACATTTCAAATAGGTACACTTTAAAATTAAAATGTCCAATGGCTCGCTTACAACACTGTAGAACAATGTTCTGACTGCCTGGCCATGCTGGGAGTTGTAGTTTTGCAACAGCTGCAGGTGCATTGGTTGGGAAACACTGTTGTGGAACAATGACTTTATTTGAATGTAACCAGGGAACTGATGTTGTAAGGGAGCAGGTTGACTCAGACTCACTGAAGCCTTGAATATACACTTTTCCTCCATGAATAATTTTCTATGAAAACATCTCCAAACAATTCATTTTAATGTTAAACACATTTGCAACTGCATTAGAGATAAGATTCTTACTATTATACTGTTAAAGGAACAGATTGGGTACCGTTTCTACCATAATTCCTGCAGAACTTACAAGTAACTACAGCAGTAATAGAACAGTCAGGGAGAACACACAATGATATCAGGGACCTGAGTGACATCTTATCTGTTGTCTTTCCTTTTCTTCTTCATCTGGTCCAGATCGCCATTACTTCTTCTAGCTACATCTTCTCTTCAGAGTCTGATGCCCAAACATCATTGGCTCCTCACGTCGAGAGCAGATCCTCATCCTCTATATGGAGACAATATTTTAAATATAACCTGCCAAATATTGTGCCACCTGAACATAATACTGCCACACACTGTTTCTTCTGTATGGCAGAATCCCTCCCCTGTACTTTCCTCCCCCAATTCCCACCAGACTCATCTTTCCCCTCCTGCATCAGACCCCTAAGGGCTCATACACACTGTGCTCCTGGCAATGCATTCTGGCTGGGCATTCTGCCCGAAGAATGAACATGCTTATGGTTGGGTGGACGTCCATTTCAATGGCAGAATTGCCCTGCGGTGATTCCACAGTGTGCATAGTGCATCAGAATCCCATTGAAAACAATGGGACTCTGCGGCAGAATGTCCATTGTATGGATGAGCCCTAAGTCCCCCAAGTCCCCTTAGTCCTCCTCCAGACCCATCTCTACCCTCTTCCTTTAGACCCTCCTCCTGTCCGCCCAGACACCTCTGCCTCCTAGAGACCTTTAAGCCCTCCTCAGAACCAGAGTCCTCCTTTAGACCCCTCTGCTCCCCAGACCCCTATGTCCTCTTTTCCTCCAAACTTTTCTTCCCTCAGACCCCTCTGTCCCCTTCTCCACACTCCTCTGTGCTTCCTCTAGACCCCTCTGTTCCCTCCTCTTCCACACTCCTCTGCCCCCACCCAGGCCCCTCTGCCCCCCCCCCCTGACCCCTCTGTCACCTCCTCCCTTTACACTCATTTGACCCCCCAGACCCCTCTGTCCCCTCCTCCTTTGCATTCTTCTTTCCCTCCCCAAACCCCTCCTTCTTCACAATCCTATGACCCCTGATCCCTTTGTCCCACCCAGACCGCTCTGTCCTCTTCTCCTCCACACTCCTCTGTGCTTCCCTACGACACCTCTTTCTCTTCCTCTTTTCCACACTCCTTTGCCCCCCCATACCCCTCTGTCCCTTCTTCTTTTACACTCCTTTGCCCTTCCTCACCTGCCCTTTTCACCTTGTAGATGAGGCTTGCTGGGCTGCAGTTCTCGGCGACAGCAGTGAGTAGCTCTGAGCTTCCCTCCTTCTCGGAATGAAGCAGCCGGGGCAGGGACATGTCTGTTACATCAAGGGCATGCCTGCGCACGAAGTCTGCTAATCTTAAATGAGCAGTGTCCCTGCCCCAGTTTGATGTACAAAGGGGGTGCCGAGTGAGGTCCCCTTCTGCACGCCAGAGAAGGGGGCCTCGCGGAGAACAGAGTGGACCCAATAGTTTTATTTTATTTTTTAAATAGTAAAATGAGTCTGGGGCTGGGGCAAATAGACAGCCCAGCAGACGGCCTGGCCCTTCAGGAAAATGGCCGATTTGCCCGATGGCCAGTCTGGCCCGGGAGCCAGCTAATAAAAAGAAGTGTAATTACATGCAAGTCTATGGGACTACCAGTTCCTTACTCCACAAGCTTTGCTCTGCATCTGCTGGTGAGTAAATTGGTCCAGCTTACAAGCAGATCTTCTCATCCAGCCCACACCCCTCCAGCAAACCAAACGCCTTCGATTTTTGGACCTTTTTTGTTTCAGCTCAAACACACAAATTATGCCAGATACGCCTACATCACAGGTCCTTTAACCACATTCGTTTCATCACAGCTTAGCCCAACCTTTCTTTACAAGCTTTGCATTCTTGGATCAATGTGCCGTTGCAGGTTACAAGCCACGCCTCCTATCACAAGCCACACCCCACAAAGCTACCCCCTTCTATTTTTGCCTTACAATCTCTTCATCACAGCTCAGCCCCACCTAAGGACAGGATATGAGGTTGGAATATGAGGTCGAAATATTAGGAGGGAATATGAGGGCAGGATATTAAGATGGAACATGAGCACAGGATATTAGGATGGGATATGAGGAGGGGATATGAAGACGGGATATGAGGTCGGGATATGAGAATGGATTGGAGGTCAGGAGGTGATTTTGGGATATGACATCATAGTTGCTTTTAATCTCCTACAAGGTTTAATTAGGAAGACTGGGCAAAGCCAAGTACAGTGGTCCCTCAAGTTAAAATATTAATTGGTTCCAGGATGACCATTGTATGTTGAAACCATTGTATCTTGAGACCAGAACTCTATGGAAACCTGATAATTGGTTCTGAAGCCCCAAAATGTAATCCAAAAAATAGGAAAAAGTGAGGATTAAAGAAAAATAAGTAGATAACTAATACACATAAACCAAATCCTTACATATAAAAGAAAGAAAGATCTGCTGGGAGCTGTAAATCACTGTCTATGTCAGTGTTTCCCAAGCAGGGCGCCTCCAGCTGTTGCAAAACTACAACTCCCAGCATGCCCGGACAACCGTTGGCTGTCTGGGCATGCTGGGAGTTGTAGTTTTGCAACAGCTGGAGGAACCCTGGTTGGGAAACAAAGGTTTAAGTAGAGGACAGGAGCTTCTTCAGGGTCCTATACAGTACACACACTGTCCTAAATGGAGCCACCCTTACTTGGTGTCCAAAGGAGCAGCTAACCCTGGCACAGGTAAGGAGTAGTATAGAACTTGTAGTTCCTCCCTGTACTGTAGGGGGCGCTACCAGACAGCCAGTCAGTGCTTGCACCTCAGTAATAGAGGTGATTTACCAGTAAAATGCCTATTCTGATTGGTCAGTTCCTCCAGTTGTGACATGTCTCACGGATCTGGATTGTCCATAGCATTGTATGTTGAGGCTGGTTTCAAGTTACAATGGTCCAGGAAAAAACATTGTATGTTGAAACTATTGTATGTTGAGGCCATTGTAAGTTGAGGGATCACTGTACTGCTAGTAATAAATTGAAATATATCTTTAAATTTGGGGGACTCTTTACCAATGAGGTCCACCTTAACCGCTTAAGGACCAAGGACGTACAGGTACGTCCTTGGTCCTGCTCCCGTGATATAACGCGGGGTTACACGGTAACCCCGCATCATATCACGGCGGGCCCGGCATCATAGTGAAGCCGTGACCCGCCGCTAATAGCGCGCAGCGCCGCGCGCTATTAACCCTTTAGCCACGCTAAGCGAAAGTGAAACCATGCCGGTTAACTCAGTGGGCTGCTCGGGATAGCTGCGGTGAAATCGTGGCATCCCGAACAGCTTACAGGACAGCGGGAGGGCCCCTACCTGCCTCCTCGCCGTCCAATCGCCGAATGACTTCCTATGAGAAACCAGTGATCAATGATAAAGATCAGTCTGTGCAGTGTTATAGGTCCCTATGGGAGCTATAACACTGCAAAATAAAAAAGTGAAAAAAAAGTGAATGAATATCATTTAACTCCTCCCCTATTAAAAGTTTGAATCACCCCCCTTTTCCCATTAAAAAAAAAACACAGTGTAAATAAAAATAAACATATATGGTATCACCGCGTGTGGAAATGTCCGAATTATAAAAATATAACATTAATTAAACCGCTCGGTCAATGGCGTGCACGCAAAAAAATTCCAAAGTCCAAAATAGTGCATTTTTTATATAATTTAAAAATGAATAAAAAGCGATCAATAAGTCCTATCAATGCAAAAATGGTACAGTTAAAAACTTCAGATCACGTCGCAAAAAATTAGCCCTCATACTGCCCCGTACACGGAAAAATAAAAAAGTTATAGGGGTCAGAAGATGACAATTTTAAACGTATTAATTTTCCTGCATGTAGTTATGATTTTTTCCAGAAGTACGACAAAATCAAACCTATATAAGTAGGATATCATTTTAATCGTATGGACCTACAGAATAAAGATAAGGTGTCATTTTTACCGAAAAATGTACTATGTAGAAACGGAAGCCCCCAAAAGTTACAAAACGGCCATTTTTTTTCAATTTTGTCGCACAATGATTTTTTTTTCTGTTTCACCGTAGTTTTTTGGGCAAAATGACTGACGTCATTACAAAGTAGAATTGGTGGCGCAAAAAATAAGCAATCATATGGATTTTTAGGTGCAAAATTGAAAGAGTTATGCTTTTTTAAAGGCAAGGAGCAAAAAACGAAAATGCAAAAACGGAAAACCCCCCGGTCCTTAAGGGGTTAAGATATGCTAAGTACTACATTACTACAAAGTTCTTCTCTATATGCTCTAGATTTCTTCCACATATTTGCTACAGTTGTAACAAACAAATTTTCAGCAGATTTGCAGTCATGCAAAAGAACCCTTCACGTATTTCTGGTTTTCAGCTACTCTTTAAAACGTATTTGACATTTATTTTTTACCGCTTTATTTAAAGGGGTCGTTTCGGTAGGTGTGGCTGCTCCGTTCAGCTCCCGGACTCCCAGGCAGGACTCTTCTCCCTTCCTCCCTCTCTCTCTCAAGCAGCATATATATGTCCCACTCTGGACAGTTCTTAAAATGGACAGAGATGTCAGCAGAGAGCACTGTGCTCGTGATTCAGCAGAGAGCTCTGTGTTCCAAAAAGAAAATAATTTCCTCTGTAGTATTCAGCAGCTAATAAGTACTGGAAGGATTAAGATTTTTTTTTTTTATAGAAATAATTTACAAATCTGTTTAACTTTCTGGTACCAGTTAATAAAAAATAAAAAAAAGTTTTCCACCGAAGTACCCCTTTAAATATAACATGGGAGATGCTAACTTATCGGTGTTGTTTTGGATAGAGAGAGCACATTGTGTCCCTTTTAGAAAGCCGGCAGCAGGAGCTCCACCTAAGACTATACTTGCTAAAATACTATGTTCCAAAGATCGGGACACAATACTTCGTATTGCTAGAGAGAAAAGAGAAAATCTGAGTTAATAATAATTCAAGAATAAGTCTTTTTCGGATTTCTTTGAGGATACCCAAAAAGAAAGGATTGCATATAAGGAAGTGAAACAAAAAGACTGGCAGCAGCAGGAATTAAGTTCTGCTATTCCCATCGAAGCTTAGAGTGATATATAACGAAACAATTTTTTCTTTCAGCTGAAGAAGTATCGGTGTGGTTAGAGGGGATTGTAATGTATGGGTATATAATGTGTTTTATTTGAGAGGGAGGAGGCATCAGTAGAAGGGGCCGCAGGGGGGAGTCTGGGAGCTAACGGTACCTAGTGGAGAGTTTCATATGAGTGATGAGACATCAATGGGTGGGGCATGACAGGGGTGGGTTTTTAATTTTATTTTTTATGTAATAACATGGGGAATATCGTGGTTTAAAAGATAGGAACAAACGGTACGCTATTTTTGATAGTATTAGAAGACATTTGCCGGCAATTGTGTGTCTTATAGAATCACATCTGACAGCAGACACAGTGTCCCTGATTCAAAAGAAATGGGTATCAAGAGAGTATCACTCGTATGGTTCTTGCTTCTAGTCAGGAGTGTCTGTCCTTGTCCACTCAAGTGTAAATTTTGAAATCTATTCCCAGGAAATTGATAAGAAGGGAAGGTACATATTTTTACAGGGGATTATGGAAGGGAGACAGAAAGACAGTTCTTGCCTTCGTCTATATGCCCCTCCTTTCGCCAATCAGATATTAACTTCTTTGGTAGACTTCCTGACGGACAAGGACCAGCATGATTTATATATTTGTGGGGACTTTAATTGTATTTAGGATAAAAACATGGATAGATTGTCTGAAAAAAAAATAAGGGAGAATTGGTCATCACCCTTGGGGAAGTTTATGGAGGAAGTAGGGTGGAGGGATGTATGGAATGGAATTATATGGTAAAAAAAAAAATTATTCTCGTATGAGTAGCTCTCATAAGTCTGCATCACGTATCGATATGATACTATGCAAGGAGGAAGCATTAACTCAAGTTAAAAAGCTCAAATATGAGTCTAGAGCCATATCTGATCATGTGATCATGAGGTTAGAGATAGGAGAAAGAGAAAAGGGTAAGAGAAGAGGGGCCTTTAAAATTAATTCCCACTGGTTAGACTTATTGGATGACTGCGAAATAATCAAAACAGAGATTGATGAGTTTTGGGTAGTTAATAAGGGTACTGTGGAATTGGGAGTGGTTTGGGATACCCTAAAAGCATTTCTTAGAGGTTTATTATACAGGGAAATCAGTCGAAAAAAGAGTTTTAGTGAAAAGGTAACTAAGTTGGAAAAAGAAATCAAAATATTAGAAGAGAGGTTGTCGGTAGAATCCACAATAGATAGATTACAGGAGTTGGAGGCAAAGAAAAAAGAACAGAAAAAGATTATAAAAGAGAAGGCACAGTATATGCTCTTTTTTAAAAACCAGAAACAATACTATGAAGGAGGCCGCCCAAATAAGTTGTTAGGCCAAATTATTAAGAATCAGAAAAGAGGTAACCTTATGAAATGTATTGGGGACCAAGAAGAGATTCTTAGAGAGAGTGAAGAGGAAATGGAAAATTTTGTAACATTTTTTGGTAAGTCTGTCTAAGTTGAATAAAAATCAAAGGGACTTGTTAGACAAGGAAATCAATTATCAAGAAATAGAAGCAGCCTTAACCTGTTGGGGACGAAGGGTGTATGCATACGCCCGTGGGAATTTCGGTCCCCGCCGCGCGCCGGGCGGGGACCGGGGTGACTGCTGATATCGATCAGCAGGCACCCCGTGCAAATGCCCAGGGGGGTCATCAGACCCCCCAAGTCGGCGATCGGTGCAAATTGCAAGTGAATTCACACTTGTGATTTGCGCCGATTTCGAGTCATACAGGTCTATGGTGACCCAGTGACCCGGAATATATGGGGCAGTTGTCTGAGACACTTACAATCCCCCTGAAGGGATAGGAGTGAGGTGGCAGGGGTGGCACCCCTCCTATCCCTGCTATTGGTCATCAGAAGCGACGACCAATAGCAGATCGGGGGCGGGGGGGTTAACTTTAATTTTCCCCGTCCTGCCCACCCACAATAGGCGGGGCATAACGGGGAAAGTGAAGGGGACCGGGCGCCGAAGTCCACTTACCGATCCGGAGGCAGCGGGAGACTGTGATCAGCGGGTGGCGATGACGTGTGGCAGAAGAGGACGGCTCCCTGGATTTAGGTAACAGAACTTAACTGAAGGTTTTCCAAGCAGTGTGCCTCCAGCTGTTGCAAAAGTACAACTCCCAGCATGCAAGGTCTGTCAGTACATGCTGGGACTTGTAGTTTTGAAACAGCTGGAGGTTTGTGCCCCCCCATGTGAAAGTACAGGGTACATTCACACAGGCAGGTTTACAGTAAGTTTCCTGCTTCAAGTTTGGGCTGCAGCAAATTTTTCGTCGCAGAGCAAACTCCTAGCCGGAAACTCCCCATAACACGCCAGTGCGAATGTACCCTAAAAACACTACACTACACTAACACATAATAAAGGGTTAAACACTACATATACACTCCCTTACATTGCCGCCCCCCCCCCCCCCCCCCCCCAATAAAAATGGAAAACTTATTGTACGGCAGTGTTTCCAAAACGGAGCCTCCAGCTGTTGCAAAACAACAACTCCCAGCATTTCTGGACAGCCACTGACTGTCCAGATATGCTGGGAGTTTAGCAACAGCTGGGGGCACCCTGTTTGGGAATCACTGGCGTAGAATACCCCTATGTCCACCCCTATGCAATCCCTAATTTAGTCCTCAAATGCGCAGTGTGCTCTCTCATTTTGGAGCCCTGTCGTATTTCAAGGAAACAGTTTAGGGCCACATATGGGGTATTTTAATACTAGGGAGAAATTGCACTACAAATTTTTGGGGGCTTTTTCTCGTTTTACCCCTTATGAAAAGGAAAAGTTGGGGGCTACACCAGCCTGTTAGTGTAAAAAAATAAACAATTTTACACTAACATGCTGTGTTGCCCCATACTTTTTATTTTCACAAGCAGTAAAAGGAAAAAAAGACCCCCAACATTTGTAACGCAATTTCTCCTGAGTACGTAAATACCCCATATGTGGGCGTAAAATGCTCTGTGGGCGCACAACAAGGCTCAGGAGTGAGAGCGCCTAAATTGAGGCCTAAATTGGTGATTTGCACAGGGGTGGTGAATTTTACAGCGGTTCTGATATAAACGCAAAAAAATAAATACCCACATGTGACCCCATTTTGGAAACTACACCCCTCACGAAACGTGACAAGGGGTATAGTGAGCCTTAACACCCCACAGGTATTTGAAACATTTTCATTAAATTTGGATGGGAAAATGAAAAAAAAAATTTATCTAAAATTCTGGTGTTACCCTAAATTTTTCATTTTCAGAAGGGAATATAGGAAAAAAGCCCCCCAAATATTTTAACCCCATTTCTTCTGAGTAAGAAAATACCCCATATGTGGATGTAAAGTGCTCTGTGGGCGAACTACAATGCTCAGAAGAGAAGGAGTGCCATTGGGATTTTGATGAGGACATTTGTCTGGAATTGAAGGCCACGTGTGTTTACAAAGTCCCCATAGTGCCAGAACAATGGACCCCCCCGCATGTGACCCCATTTTGGAAACTACACCCCTCATGTAATGTATTAACCCCTTAAGGACACATGACGTACTGGAACGTCATGTGTCCACTCCCGATCTATAACGCGGGGCCACGGCGTGGCCCCGCGTCATAGCGGGTAGAGGCCGGGACCCGTGGCTAATAGCGCGCGGCATTGATCGCTGTGCCGCGCGCTATTAACCCTTTAGACGCGGCGTTCAAAGTTGAACGCCGCGTCTAAAGTGAAACCGAAAGCATCCCGGCTAGCTCAGTGGGCTGTTCGGGATAGCCGCGGTGAAATCGCGGCATCCCGAACAGCTGACAGGACAGCGGGAGGGCCCCTTCCTGCCTCCTCGCTGTCCGATCGCCGAATGACTGCTCAGTGCCTGAGATCCAGGCATGAGCAGTCATCCGGCAGAATCGTTGATCACTGGTTTCTTATGAGAAACCAGTGATCAACATAGAAGATCAGTGTGTGCAGTGTTATAGGTCCCTATGGGACCTATAACACTGCAAAAAAAAAGTGAAAAAAAAAAGTGAATAAAGATCATTTAACTCCTCCCCTATTAAAAGTTTGAATCACCCCCCTTTTCCAATAAAAAAAAAAACACAGTGTAAATAAAAATAAAAATAAACATATGTGGTATCACCGCGTGCGGAAATGTCCGAATTATAAAAATATATCATTAATTAAACCGCTCGGTCAATGGCGTGCGCGCAAAAAAATTCCAAAGTCCAAAATAGTGCATTTTTGGTCACTTTTTATATCATTTAAAAATGAATAAAAAGTGATCAATAAGTCCTATCAATGCAAAAATGGTACCGTTAAAAACTTCAGATCACGGCGCAAAAAATGAGCCCTCATACCGCCCCATACACGGAAAAATAAAAAAGTTATAGGGGTCAGAAGATGACAATTTTAAACGTATTAATTTTCCTGCATGTAGTTATGATTTTTTCCAGAAGTCCGACAAAATCAAACCTATATAAGTAGGGTATCATTTTAATCGTATGGACCTACAGAATACATATCAGGTGTCATTTTTACCGAAAAATGTACTACGTAGAAACGGAAGCCCCCAAAAGTTACAAAACAGCGTTTTTTTTTTCAATTTTGTCGCACAATGATTTTTTTTCCCGCTTCACCATAGATTTTTGGGCAAAATGACTGACGTCATTACAAAGTAGAATTGGTGGCGCAAAAAATAAGCCATCATATGGATTTTTAGGTGTAAATTTGAAAGAGTTATGATTTTTTAAAGGCAAGGAGCAAAAAACGAAAATGCAAAAACGGAAAAACCTCCGGTCCTTAAGGGGTTAAGGGGTGCAGTGAGCATTTACGCCCCACAGGTGTCTGACAGATTTTTGGAACAGTGGTCCATGAAAATGAAAAATTAAATTTTTAATTTGCACAGCCCACTGTTCCAAAAATCTGTCAAACACCAGTGGGGTGTAAACACTCACTGAACCCCTTATTAAATTCTGTGAGGGGTGTAGTTTCCAAAATGGGGTCACATGTGGGGGGGGTCCACTGTTCTGGCACCACAGGGGGGCTTTGTAAATGCACATGGCCCCTGACTACCATTTCAAATTAATTCTCTTTTCAAAAGCTCAATGGCACTCCTCTTCTGAGCATTGTAGTTCGCCTGCAGAGCATTTTACGTCCTAACATGGGCTATTTCCATACTCAGAAGAGATGGGGTTACAAATTTTTCGGGGGCATTTTCTCCCATTACCCTTTGTAAAAATGGTAAATTTGGGGAAAAAACTGCACTTTAGTGAAAAATTTTAACACATCAGATTTTAACAAAAAGTCGTCAAACACCTGTGGGGTGTTAAGGCTAACTGGACCCCTTATTACGTGCCTTGAGGGGTGTAGTTTCCAAAATGGTATACCATGTGGGGTTTTCTGCTGTTCTGGCACCATAGGGGCTTTCTAAATGTGACATGCCCCCAAAAAACCATTTCAGCAAAATTCACTTTCCAACATCCCATTATCGCTCCTTCCCTTCTGAGCCCTCTACTGTGCCCGCCGAACACTTGACATACACATGAGGTATTTCCTTACTCGAGAGAAATTGGGTTACAAATTTTGGGGGCATTTTCTCCTATTACCACTTGTAAAAATTCAAAAACTGGGTCTACAAGAACATGCGAGTGTAAAAAATGAAGATTTTGAATTTTCTCTTTCACTTTGCTGCTATTCCTGTGAAACACCTAAAGGGTGAACACACTTACTGAATGTCATTTTGGATACTTTGAGGGGTGCAGTTTTTACAATTGGGTAATTTGTGGGGTATTTCTAACATGAAGGCCCTTCAAATCCACTTCAAAACTGAACTGGTCAGTGAAAAATTCAGATTTTGAAAATTTTGTGAAAAATTTGAAAATTGCTTCTGAACTTTGCAGCCCTCTGATGTCTTCCAAAAGTAAAAACATGTCAACTTTATGATGCAAATATAAAGTAGACATATTGTATATGTGAATCAATATATAATTTATTTGGAATGTCTATTTTCCTTACAAGCAGAGAGCTTCAAAGTTAGAAAAATGCAACATTTTCTAATTTTTCATAAATTTTTTCAATTTTTCACCAAGAAATGATGCAAGTATCGCCGCAAATTTACCACTACCATAAAGTAGAATATGTCACGAAAAAACTAACTCGGAATCAAATTTATAAGTAAAAGCATCCCAGAGTTATTAATACTTAAAATGACAGTGGTCAGATTTGCAAAAAATGCTCCCGTCCTTAGGGTCATAATGGGCTCCGTCCCCAAGGGGTTAAAATCCTTTTCCGGAAATACTTCCCCCGGGCCTTCCCTTTGAAGTTTATCGCAAATTGGGCCATACCTTACTGAGTAAACTCAACAAGGTTATAGATGAATCCTGTAAACAGGGGAGACTCCCTCAATCTATGGGAGAGGCTTTGATACTCCTGGTCCCCAAAAAGGACAAAGATGCCAAGGAGATAGGATCATATAGCCCTATCTCCTTGTTAAATACAGATGCAAAAATATATTCCAAATTGTTAACCCTTCATATCAAATCTGGTATTGAAAATTTAGTTGGATATGACCAAGCAGGATTTCTGAAGAACAGGAATGGTGTGGATAATGTAAGGAGAATTTTTTTCTGCCATCCAGTTAGGAGAGGGAGAGGCCTGCTCCATTCTGTCACTAGATGCAGAAAAAGCATTCGATAGAGTGGAGTGGGCCTTTCTTTGGAAGGCATTGGAACAATTTGGTATAGGGGAAAAATATATTAAATTAGTAAAAATTTTATATAATAATCTGATAGCAATGATAAAAGACAGAATGACAAGACAGTTTATTTTGTTTAGAGAAACCCGACAAGGATGTCCCCTCTCCCCTTTATTATTATATTTTATTTTTTATTGAGCCACTTGCAATTTACATCAGGGAAAGGATGCATTTTCAAGGTTTTGGGCCAGGAGGGAGTAGAAATAAAATCGCTTTGTATGTGGATGATATTCTGCTCTTTATTAGAGATCCACAGATATATATATATATATATATATATATATATATATATATATATATATATATATGACGGAAGTGATAGATGGGATTCATGAGTTTTGCGATATATTGGGTTTATCGATAAACTGGAGCAAGTCATCTTATGCTTCTTGATGAACAAAGTAGGGGCAATTACGGAGATTTAAAAATTATAAAACACCATGATAAAATAGAATATTTAGGTATAAGGATAAGTAATAGGGTTGAATATTGTTCCATTACTAGAGAAAATGAGAAAAAAATAGAGATATAGCTTAGACTACCTTTGGGAATGATAGATCGTATAGCATTAACGAAAATGGCGGTACTCCCACAGCTGTTATATTATTTGACAGAAGTACCAGTATTTTTAGGGGAGATATGGTTTAAGAAAATAGATAGTTTAGTTAACACTTTAATATGGGGGAAAAATAATTTAGAATCAAAATAGATACTTACATTACCTAGATTGAAGGGAGAACTGGGTATGCCAAATTTTAGATTTTATTATTGGGCATCACAAGTGTCACAGCTCACAATGGTTAATGGATTTCCTAAATTTTAAATATAAACTTAAAACAAAACACATTTTTGAAGTTTTGGAAGTAGGAAAGAAACCAATGGGTAATAAATCTTTACTGATGCAAGCATTGTTGATTTGGAATAAAATCAAAAAGTCGATAGAGGTGAAGGGTTGTGTGAAATTTTCTCCACTGTGGGTTAACAAAAGTTTGTCAGAATTCTTCAAAATGGAGGATCACGATTATTGGGATAATAAGGGTTTGAAATATGTAGGGTTACTGACACGATTTAAGGATTTGCATAAAACAGATTGAATAGAAGAGTCACAAAGGTATAGGTATACACATATAGAACACACAGTAAGATACATGAAAGAAAATGATGCATTTTTGGTCAAAGATCATGCCTTAATAAGGTTTAAAGACACAAAATATAAATTAAAGGGTGTCACGGTTCGGCTGGCAGGAGGTGGATCCTCTGTGCCAGAGAGGGATTGGCGTGGACCGTGCTAGTGGACCGGTTCTAAGTTACTACTGGTATTCACCAGAGCCCGCCGCAAAGCGGGATGGTCTTGCAGCGGCGGTAGTAACCAGGTCGTATCCACTAGCAACGGCTCAACCTCTCTGACTGCTGAAGATAGGCGCGGTACAAGGGAGTAGACAAGAGCAAGGTCGGACGTAGCAGAAGGTCGGGGCAGGCAGCAAGGATCGTAGTCAGGGGCAACGGCAGGAGGTCTGGAACACAGGCTAGGAACACACAAGGAAACGCTTTCACTGGCACAATGGCAACAAGATCCGGCGAGGGAGTGCAGGGGAAGTGAGGTATACATAGGGAGTGCACAGGTGAACACACTAATTAGACCAACTGCGCCAATCAGTGGCGCAGTGGCCCTTTAAATCGCCGAGACCCGGCGCGCGCGCGCCCTAGGGAGCGGGGCCGCGCGCGCCGGGACAGGACCGACGGAGAGCGAGTCAGGGACGGGAGCCGGGGTGCGCATCGCGAGCGGGCGCCACCCGCATCGCGAATCGCATCCCGGCTGGGGGCGGTATCGCAGCGCACCCGGTCAGTAGATCTGACCGGGGCGCTGCAGTAGCGAGGATGTTGCGAGCGCTCCGGGGAGGAGCGGGGACCCGGAGCGCTCGGCGTAACAGTACCCCCCCCCTTGGGTCTCCCCCTCTTCTTGGAGCCTGAGAACCTGAGGACCAGACTTTTGTCTAGGATGTTGTCCTCAGGTTCCCAGGATCTCTCTTCAGGACCACAGCCCTCCCAATCAACCCAAAAATTTTTTTTCCCTCTGACCGTCTTGGAGGCCAGTATCTCCTTCACGGAGAAGATGTCAGAAGAACCGGAAACAGGAGTGGGAGAAACAAGTTTGGGAGAGAAACGGTTGATGATGAGTGGTTTAAGGAGAGAGACATGAAAGGCATTGGGAATACGAAGAGAAGGAGGAAGAAGAAGTTTGTAAGAGACAGGATTAATTTGGCACAAGACTTTGAAAGGACCAAGATAGCGTGGTCCCAGTTTGTAACTGGGGACACGAAAGCGGACATATTTAGCGGAGAGCCATACCTTGTCTCCGGGAGCAAAAATGGGGGGAGCTCTTCTTTTCTTATCGGCAAACTTTTTCATGCGAGATGAAGCCTGTAAAAGAGAATTTTGGGTCTCTTTCCATATGGTGGAAAGATCACGAGTCACTTCATCCACAGCGGGCAAACCAGAGGGCAAGGGAATAGGGAGGGGGGGAAGAGGGTGACGGCCGTACACCACGAAAAATGGGGATTTAGCAGAAGATTCAGAGACTCTGAAGTTGTACGAGAATTCGGCCCATGGTAGAAGATCTGCCCAGTCATCCTGGCGGGAGGAAACAAAATGCCGTAAATAGTCACCCAGGACCTGGTTAATTCTTTCTACTTGCCCATTGGATTGAGGATGATAAGCAGAAGAGAAGTTTAATTTAATCTTGAGTTGTTTACAGAGAGCCCTCCAGAATTTTGACACAAATTGGACGCCTCTATCCGAGACGATCTGCGTGGGCAAACCGTGAAGACGAAAAATGTGTACAAAAAATTGTTTTGCCAACTGAGGCGCTGAAGGAAGACCAGGAAGAGGAATAAAATGTGCCATCTTGGAAAATCGATCAACGACCACCCAAACAACAGTGTTGCCACGGGATGGGGGTAGGTCTGTAATAAAGTCCATACCAATCAGAGACCAAGGCTGTTCGGGGACAGGCAGAGGATGAAGGAGACCAGCAGGCTTCTGGCGAGGTGTCTTATCCCGGGCACAGACAGTACAGGCCCGCACAAAATCAACAACATCCGTCTCCAGAGTCGGCCACCAATAGAAACGAGAGATGAGTTGCAAGGACTTTTTGATGCCCGCATGGCCTGCGAGGTGGGAGGAGTGACCCCATTTGAGAATCCCGAGACGTTGGCGTGGAGAAACGAAGGTCTTCCCTGGAGGAGTTTGCCTGATGGAGGCTGGAGAGGTGGAGATCAGACAGTCAGGAGGAATGATGTGTTGCGGAGAGACCTCTACTTCCGAGGCATCCCAGGAACGAAAGAGAGCATCGGCCCTAATGTTCTTGTCGGCAGGGCGAAAATGAATTTCAAAGTTAAAACGGGCAAAGAACAACGACCACCTGGCCTGGCGAGGATTCAGCCGTTGGGCAGACTGGAGATAGGAGAGATTCTTGTGATCGGTGTAAATGATAACTGGAAATTTTGATCCCTCCAGCAGATGCCTCCATTCCTCAAGTGCCAATTTAATGGCCAGTAGTTCTCGATCCCCGATGGAGTAGTTCCTCTCTGCCGGAGAGAAGGTCCTAGAAAAAAAAACACAAGTAACAGCATGCCCGGAAGAATTTTTTTGTAGAAGGACCGCTCCAGCTCCCACTGAGGAGGCATCAACCTCCAATAGGAAGGGTTTAGATGGGTCAGGTCTGGAGAGCACGGGAGCAGAAGAAAAGGCAGACTTGAGCCGTTTAAATGCGTCTTCCGCTTGGGGAGACCAGGACTTAGGATTGGCATTCTTCTTGGTTAAAGCCACGATAGGAGCCACAATAGTGGAAAAATGTGGAATAAATTGTCTGTAATAATTGGCGAACCCCAAAAAACGTTGGATAGCACGGAGTCCGGAGGGGCGTGGCCAATCTAAGACGGCAGAGAGTTTATCTGGGTCCATTTGTAGTCCCTGGCCAGAGACCAAGTATCCTAGGAAAGGAAGAGATTGACATTCAAACAGACATTTCTCCATTTTGGCATAAAGTTGATTGTCTCGAAGTCTCTGAAGAACCATGCGGACATGCTGGCGATGTTCTTCTAAGTTGGCAGAAAAAATCTGAATATCGTCCAGATACACAACAACACAGGAATATAAGAGATCACGAAAAATTTCATTAACAAAGTCTTGGAAGACGGCAGGGGCGTTGCACAGGCCAAAGGGCATGACCAGATACTCAAAGTGTCCATCTCTGGTGTTAAATGCAGTTTTCCATTCGTCCCCCTCCCTGATGCGGATAAGATTATAAGCACCTCTTAAGTCCAGTTTGGTAAAGATGTGGGCACCTTGAAGGCGATCAAAGAGTTCTGAGATAAGAGGTAGGGGGTAGCGGTTCTTTACCGTGATTTTATTAAGTCCGCGGTAATCAATGCAAGGACGTAGGGAGCCATCCTTTTTGGACACAAAGAAAAATCCAGCTCCGGCAGGAGAGGAGGATTTGCGGATAAAGCCCTTTTTTAAATTTTCCTGGATGTATTCAGACATAGCAAGAGTCTCTGGGGCGGACAGAGGATAAATTCTGCCCCGGGGTGGAGTAGTGCCCGGGAGGAGGTCAATAGGACAGTCATAAGGCCTGTGAGGAGGTAAAGTCTCAGCTTGCTTTTTGCAAAATACGTCAGCATAGTCCATATAAGCCTTAGGGAGACCGGTTACAGGGGGAACCACAGGGTCACGGCAGGGAGTACTGGGAATCGGTTTAAGACAGTCCTTGAAACAAGAAGTACCCCAGCTCTTGATCTCTCCTGTGGACCAATCAAGGGTTGGGGAATGGCGTTGAAGCCATGGTAGTCCAAGGAGAATTTCGGAAGTGCAATTGGAGAGGACCAAAAACTCAATTTTTTCGTGATGAGGTCCGATGCACATTAGGAGGGGCTCCGTGCGGTAACGCACGGTACAGTCCAATCTTTCATTGTTAACACAATTGATGTAGAGGGGTCTGGCGAGACTGGTCACCGGGATGTTGAACCTGTTGATGAGAGAGGCCAAAATAAAATTTCCTGCAGATCCGGAATCCAAGAAGGCCATAGTAGAGAAGGAGAAGGTAGAGGCAGATATCCGCACCGACACAGTAAGGCGTGGAGAAGCAGAGTTGACATCAAGAACTGTCTCACCTCTGTGCGGAGTCAGCGTACGTCTTTCCAGGCGGGGAGGACGGATAGGACAATCCTTCAGGAAGTGTTCGGTACCGGCACAGTACAGGCAAAGATTCTCCATGCGGCGTCGTGTCCTCTCTTGAGGTGTCAAGCGAGACCGGTCAACTTGCATAGCCTCCACGGCGGGAGGCACAGGAACGGATTGCAGAGGACCAGAGGAGAGAGGAGCCAGGGAGAAAAAACGCCTCGTGCGAACAAAGTCCATATCCTGGCGGAGCTCTTGACGCCTTTCGGAAAAACGCATGTCAATGCGAGTGGCTAGATGAATGAGTTCATGCAGGTTAGCAGGAATTTCTCGTGCGGCCAGAACATCTTTAATGTTGCTGGATAGGCCTTTTTTAAAGGTCGCGCAGAGGGCCTCATTATTCCAGGATAATTCGGAAGCAAGAGTACGGAATTGGATGGCGTACTCGCCAACGGAAGAATTACCCTGGACCAGGTTCAGCAGGGCAGTCTCAGCAGAAGAGGCTCGGGCAGGTTCCTCAAAGACACTTCGAATTTCCGAGAAGAAGGAGTGTACAGAGGCAGTGACGGGGTCATTGCGGTCCCAGAGCGGTGTGGCCCATGACAGAGCTTTCCCAGACAGAAGGCTGACTACGAAAGCCACCTTAGACCTTTCAGTAGGAAACTGGTCCGACATCATCTCCAAGTGCAGGGAACATTGTGAAAGAAAGCCACGGCAAAACTTAGAGTCCCCATCAAATTTATCCGGCAAGGATAGTCGTAGGCCGGAAGCGGCCACTCGCTGCGGAGGAGGTGCAGGAGCTGGCGGAGGAGATGATTGCTGAAGCTGTGGTAGTAGCTGCTGTAGCATCACGGTCAGTTGAGACAGCTGGTGGCCTTGTTGCGCTATCTGTTGCGACTGCTGGGCGACCACCGTGGTGAGGTCGGCGACAACTGGCAGTGGAACTTCAGCGGGATCCATGGCCGGATCTACTGTCACGGTTCGGCTGGCAGGAGGTGGATCCTCTGTGCCAGAGAGGGATTGGCGTGGACCGTGCTAGTGGACCGGTTCTAAGTTACTACTGGTATTCACCAGAGCCCGCCGCAAAGCGGGATGGTCTTGCAGCGGCGGTAGTAACCAGGTCGTATCCACTAGCAACGGCTCAACCTCTCTGACTGCTGAAGATAGGCGCGGTACAAGGGAGTAGACAAGAGCAAGGTCGGACGTAGCAGAAGGTCGGGGCAGGCAGCAAGGATCGTAGTCAGGGGCAACGGCAGGAGGTCTGGAACACAGGCTAGGAACACACAAGGAAACGCTTTCACTGGCACAATGGCAACAAGATCCGGCGAGGGAGTGCAGGGGAAGTGAGGTATACATAGGGAGTGCACAGGTGAACACACTAATTAGACCAACTGCGCCAATCAGTGGCGCAGTGGCCCTTTAAATCGCAGAGACCCGGCGCGCGTGCGCCCTAGGGAGCGGGGCCGCGCGCGCCGGGACAGGACCGACGGAGAGCGAGTCAGGTACGGGAGCCGGGGTGCGCATCGTGAGCGGGCGCCACCCGCATCGCGAATCGCATCCCGGCTGGGGGCGGTATCGCAGCGCACCCGGTCAGTAGATCTGACCGGGGCACTGCAGTAGCGAGGATGTTGCGAGCGCTCCGGGGAGGAGCGGGGACCCGGAGCGCTCGGCGTAACAAAGGGGTTATCCAGCATAAGTTAATTTTAGTATGTACCTGGCAGACAGTAATGGACATGCTTAGGAAGGATCTGCGCTTGTATTGGGGCTAAATGGCTATGTTGTGAGATTACCATAATACTGTGGCTAGCTGTTTGTGAACTAGTATTTCCTGTTTGACTTTTCTTTTTTTGACTACAAATCCCACAATGCCATCTTCCTCTCTCCCAGCCACCAAACCCATTGAAACATAAATGAGCTGCATCCATTCAAATCAGCGTGGTTTTCAATCAGGGTGCCTCCAGCTGTTGCATTAGTTGCAGATTGATCCCTCCACCCATTGAAGCAGACAGGCTCCCAGCTGACTAGTGAGTCAGGTCTCAGCCGCATTGCAAGCTGGGAAAAATCCAAGACAACAGTCATCTTGTATGCTGGTGAAAATAAATATTGGAGTGAAAATCACAGAAGAATTATGAGAAAACCGTCACACACAGGTACAGACACTATATTATGAACTACTAACTTTACAGCCCCTGTAGCATAGTCAAATAAAAAAAAATCCTGGAATACCCCTTTAAGTAAATCGTCTTTATATAAGTTAATTCTACAGGATAAAACTGACAAAACCTTATTTAACCATAAAGGGGAGTGGGGAAAAGATCTAGGTGTGATAGATTAAGAAAAATGGAATGTGATGATAAAAAGTATAACAGAAATGTCTGAAAATGAAAAACTTAGACTGTCACAATTTATGTTGGTGCATAGATTATTCTGCACAGCAAAAAAGTTATTTAGGTGTGGGTTAAGAGCACAGGTGAGTTGACCAAAATGTTTGAGTGAAGAGGCAGATTTGATGCATATGGCATGTTCCTGTAAGAAGGTGAAGAGCTTCTGGGGAAAAATACACGAACAGATCAAAGCTAGACTGGGGGTCAATATGGATTTCCAGCCAGAAGTCTTTCTGTTTGGTCTGATTTTTTTTATACTTGGGAATAAGAAAAAATGTATAAAATATTTATTGATACTGGGAAGACTTATAATTATGAGAAACTGGATATCAACAAAGGCCCCTCTTCTCTTAGAATGGCAGGCAGAGATAGAAAAAGCCAGAAGTTGTGAAAAAGTCAGATGCAAAAACTCTGGAAAACTAAGGTTAAACTGGCATAAGAAATGGGAATCCTGGGGATTAAATGGAGAGGGTTTTTAGTGTTTTGTAAAAAAAAAAATTCCTATGTGGTGCGGGTGGGGGAGGTTTTTTTTTTTTGTCCTGTGATATATAAATGGAACATGTCTGTGAAATTTAATATATATGTATTGCAAAATCATAAATACAAAATTATAATTGTTATACTTATTGTAGGCCCCAAAAATGAATCACTATGTTTAATAGAAGAATAGCATGATGTGTCCACCATGTTGTATGTTCTAAATAGACCACAACGTATTCTAAATTTTCATCTCTACAAAAAGTGCCAGTCTGAGAGAATACTTCTTGTCTCCTTAGATATTTATGGCTGTTTAGATAAGACAGATAAGCTAGTTAGCCAGTCTTGTAAATGTTATTCTGACTAACAATGAATTACCCGTTCGACTAGAGAGAGATTCACACGTCTGTGTGAAAGAGACCGCCAAGGTATTTTTATTTCTCCAATAAATTTGGATGTCTAGGTAGGCTCCAAGTTGTCTATGAGAATCCAGGTTTTAATTACTTATATATGTCAAAAATAATCCCTGAATTTTTTTATTATGGCTCCATACGTCAAGTATGGAATGTAGGTTTGAGACCAGTTATTGACAGTTAACCCTTAAAGAGTAGCTCCCACCATCTCACATTCATTTTACTTTGTCCCTACCTATAGGTAATCTATCCCTAACCCCCTCCCTGCCTTTAAAAAAATTTTTTGGCACTCACATAGCGGTCATCTGCACGTCTTCTTGCTGGCTGCTCGTTCCTCTAGCGGAAGCCGGCTTTCCCAGCAGGCATCACGTCACTGACGCCTGCTAGGCAAAGACTTCCGCCCCCCACTTCATCTATGCTGCGCTCGTGTCGGGAGCGCGCATAGATGATCTGCCAATCGCATGGCAGGCTGCTCCGGGGTCTCCTCCTCCCTGTTTATCTGTACATGTGATACCCGGGGAGGAGGAGTATAGGAGTAGCCTGCATAGCGACACTAGTGGAGCATCAGCGCGGCACTGATAACTAGTGTGCGCGCGCCGTCTCCACTACAATGTACATGTCGGGGATGAATGGGCTGCGCGCGACTATAACCAGCCAATGCGCGCAGCCCCGGCGTTTCATGCGCTCGCTCCCGCCTGTCTGATTTACAGGCAAGGAGCGAGCGCAGCCGAAAAGAAAAAGGACTGATTTTGCCCAGCCAAAAACAGTCCTTTTTCTGGCGTGACGTCATGCCTGGCTGCAGCCGGCCACTAGGAGGGTGACCCCTAGTGGCCGGTTTTTAAACGTAAATATCACCACGAAAAATAAAAAATGGAAGTATATTAGAGATATGTTGTAGTACATAAGTACTACAACATATCAAAAAATAAAGTTGATGACAGGGCCCATTTAATGGTAATGATGCTAATTGCCTATACAATAGCACCCCTAGAAGGTGGGTAGTTGTCATTACACCATTATGAAAGGCATTATGGGTGATATGCCTAAATGCATTCTGGGTATTATAGTGATGTCATAGTCATTACTTTATGTACACGCCCAACCTACATTCATTGGGGAATTCCAATTTAGGAGGGTGAGTCAAACTAATTAAAAAGCCTTGAAAACCAGATGTTAGAGGCTGTAGAGAACACACAATGATGCAGGAAAGAGGTCCAACAAGGTGGAAAAGCCATGTGAGATCCCAGCAAGCCAGACTGATCACATGATACTATCATGGCTATCCATGACGATGAGATGGACCGTTCAGCGTTCCTAAGAGCAGAAGTAAGGTTCTTACATAGACTTGGTAGGAGACACAAAAATGGTGTCTCCAATTTGGATAGTGTGGATGGAATTATACAATTTAGATTGGCAAATAAGTTCATTAAATAAAATAATTATCTCCATATTGAGATGATAGTTTTAGGATATTGTGAGACTTCATTCTAACTGTAGAAGAATCAAGATCTATCAAAGCATTAAATTACAGCTTATACATATTGATAGAATTCCTACTCGCCAAACTAGGTGTTATAAGTAGAGATGAGCGAACGTACAGTAAATTTGATTCGTCACGAACTTCTCGGCTCGGCAGTTGATAGCTTTTCCTGCATAAATTAGTTCAGCTTTCAGGTGCTCCGATGGGCTGGAAAAGGTGGATACAGTCCTAGGAGACTGTTTCCTAGGACTGTATCCACCTTTTCCAGCCCGCCGGAGCACCTGAAGACTAAACTAATTTACGCAGGATAAGTCATCAACTGGCAAGCCGAGAAGTTCGTGACGAATCAAATTTACTGTTAGTTCGCTCATCTCTAGTTATAAGCATATTTGCCACACAGGATACTTGTTTCAAGTTCTTCCTCCTAAATTATAGTCCAGCGAGATCATAAAACTCTGCTATTTGTCTTAATGTCTTACCAAGATCATGTATAGAAAATAGTCCAGAATGGGGTGGAAATATATCATAGTTCTTCCATGTTTATATCCTTTGATGGATTTGCCCATTCATGGAATCATGTGATATGTAGTTGGTTAGAAGGGAGCGGGGGGTGTATTTAGCATTCCATATAGAGATGTCTATGATTAGATATTGCCCATCTTGATATCATAAGGTTTCCTCTGAACACAGTGATATGTAACCTTTTTCTTATATGATATGCCTAACCTAGTAGCTTTTGTTTTACTGTAACAAGTTACTTACTACTCACATGTATTGTTCTACTATATGTAGTCAATTAACAAGCTTGTAATGTTTACTAATATATCTGACTAGCTGAGTACCCGATGTTGCCCGTTTTTTCCTTCCTAATCCTTGTTGTGGAGGAAAATCAACAGAGGAAGCTTTTGACTTCATATCCCGTCCTTATATATTGTTGTCATATACCAACCCCATATCCCGACCTCCTACCATATTACTAACATACTGCTGTAGTCAGTGTATAGCAGCAGTGTACTGAGCTTCACACTATTCTACAACAAAGTTACACATCTATCAAGGCTATGTTCACATGTCGAAATTTCCGTGCGGAATTCCACATTGGAATTCTGCAAGGAGATTCCACAGCAGCAGAGTTCTGTTGTATTCAATGCCCTCTCATTCTACTTGTGTCAGTGGCACCTCAGGCAGGCAGCGGTCAGTGGAGCGCACTGGAACGTCATGGCGGACAAAAGTGTAGCGTATTGAGTACAGCTCTTCCGTATAATACAGGATATAACTCAGGATCAGTACAGGATAAGTAATGTATGCACACAATGACCCCATGAGTAGAATAGTGAGTACAGCTCTGGAGTATAATACAAGATATAACTCAGGATCAGTACAGGATAAGTAATGTAATGCATGTACACAGTGACCCCACCAGCTGGAGTACAGATGGGTAAGAGATGGACAGAGGGGTCTGGGGGAATACAGAGGGGCATGGTGGAATTCAGAGAGGTCAGGGATGGACAGAGGGGTCTGGTGAAATACAGAGGGGTAAGGGACGGACAGAGGGGTCTGGTGGAGAACAGAGGGGTAAAGGACGGACAGAGGGGTCTGGTGGAATACAGAGGGGTCAGAGATGGGAAAAGGGGTCTGGTGGAGTACAGAGGGGTAAGGGATGGACAGAGGGGTCTGGTGGAGAACAGAGGGGTCAGGGACGGACAGAGAGGTCTGGGGGAGTACAGAGGGGTCTGGTGGAGTACAGAGGAGTACGGGACGGAAAGAGGGGTCTGGTGGAATACAGAGAGGTCTGGTGGAGTACAGAGGGGTCTGGTGGAGTACAAAGGGGTCAGGTATGGACAGGGTTCTGGTGGAGTACAGAGGGATAAGGGATGGACAGAGGGGTGTGGCGGAATACAGAGGGGTCAGGGATAGACAGAGGGGTCAGGTATAGACAGAGGGGTCAGGTATAGACAGAGGGGTCTGGTGGAGTACAGAGGGGTCAGAGATGGACAAAGGGCTCTGGTGGAGTACAGAGGGGTAAGGGACGGACAGAGGGGTCTTGTGGAGTACAGAGGGGTCTGGTGGAGTACAGAGGGGTCAGGGATGGACAGAGGGGTCTGGTGGAGTACAGAGGGATCTGGTGGAGTACAGAGGAGTCAGGCACAGGCAGAGGGGTCTGGTTGAGTACGGAGGAGTAAGGGACGGACAGAGAGGTCTGGTGAAGTACAGGGGGGTCAGGGATGGACAGAGGGGTCTGGTAGAATACAGAGGGGTCAGAGATGGACAGAGGGGTCTGATGGAATACAGGGGAGTCAGGGATAGACAGAGGGGTCAGAGATGGACAGACTGGTCTGGTGGAATACAGGGGGGCCAGGGATGGACAGAGGGGTCTGGTGAAGTACAGATGAATACATGGCTTGGGGAGGTTAACATCATTGTTTAGAATGGACATTCTTCCTGTCATTTAAATAATACTGTAAGTTTCTCTACTTTCTGGCTGCCCCTGTTATGCTTTGTAAGGGTTAAACCAGCTGAAACAAACTTTCTAGAGAAGGCCCCTTTCACACTACAAGTATCATCCTGTAAAAAAACCTCTGTTATTACTCCCGGCAAAAAGTCGGGAAAACAGCCGGCAAAAAATCCCATTTATGTCAATGGGATTTGTTGAACATCCTTTTGCATTAGGCATGTCCGCTTTTACTAACGTCAGTTATATTTGCCGGCACAAAAGACGGTGCCTGCACTAATTTTTGGTCCGGCAAAAAAAATTGTGAAAAAGCAGGCGTTAAAATTTTACATTGAAGTCTATGGGAAACAGATGTTCAAAAAAAACATCCGTTATCATCAGTTATTGTCAAGTTTTTTAACTCCTGTTTTTTGTACTGAGCATGCGGATGTAACTGGTAATAACGGATGAACATCATCAGGTTTTTTAACAAAAAAAACATTTAAAATAATGGATGATGGTCATCAGTTATCAACCGTTATTACCAGTTATTGCATCCGTTTCTTTTTCATCAATTATTGTAAAATAACGGCAGCAAAAAAGTAGGATGATACCTGTAGTCTGAAAGGGGCCTAAGAACACATTGGGCAGACAGAGAGATCCCCGTCTTGTGTTGATGGTGAATTTACCTCACAGTCCCCGGCCAGGATTACAAGAAGACTTCTTTCATGTAGATTAGATAACTCACATTGTTCAGCTCTGCTGCTTCCTCAGCAACGGGCTCTGTCAGCTCCGTGCTCACTGACAAGGGGCCGGCCTCCTCCTTCACTATACAGTGCGGCCACAGCTCTAAAAGCTGTGACTGCAAGTTGCAGCTCCAGCGTATTCAGTGCAAGCAGGGAGGAGGCCCGCCCCCGGGCAAATGCCTGGTATGCCTGATGGCCACTCCGGCCGTGTGACTTACTGACCACCGTACCAGGAAGTGCAGCATGGCGAAGACTGGGTGCCACGATAATGGAGGTAACAGGAGAGTGAGGGAGGTAAAGTATAGACATTTTTATTTTTTCAGACAGTCTTGGCACATTTCTTTTACTAAAAAAAAAAGGGGTTATCCAGCATTTGAAAAACACAACAACATTCTAAAAAATTGCAACACATTTGTTGTTTTGCAGCTCAGACACATTAAAAGGGTAATCCGGCGCGAAGACATCTTGTCCTCTATCCAAAGGAGAGGGGATAAGTTGCCTGATTGTGGGGGTCCCGCCGATGGGGACCCCCGTGATCTTTCACACAGCACCCAGTTACCATCAGCCCCAGAGTGGTCACGCCCCCTCCCATAGGCTTGCATTGAGGGGCATGACGTCACACGGGGCGGATCCGTGACGTCACAATACTCCAGCCTCGTGATCGGCAGTCATCAGACCCCGAGTGAAAACACTCTGGAGGTTGATGGTAACGGGTTGCTGCATGAAAGATCATGGGGGTCCCCAGAGGCGGGACCCCCCACGATCACGCATCTTATTCCCTATCCTTTGGATAGGGGATAAGATGTCTTAGTGTTGGAGTACCCCTTTAAAGCCAGTGAAGGCAGGCTGTTTTCCCTGTGGACACAAGTGGTGCTGTTTTTGGAAGAAATGTGCCGTTTCTTTATTACTGGATAACCCCATTAACAGTTTAACTTTGCACTGGCTTAAAGGGCTTGTCCTAGTCTATCTCAACAGACACAATGACATAGATTGATTGTTGCAAATATGCCTGAATTCTGACAAATTGTTCCAAAAAATTTGTCTTACATGACTTATGCTATACTTATTATGCATTTTACTCACTACTTTTTTTTTATAATTCATTTTATTGAAAAGTGGCAAAAATACAATACCAAATCATCATTGCTGCTGCAACCTTCTATTTGTAAACTTTGTATTTGCCAAAGCATCCGTGTATTAGGTGGTTGCGCTGGTTATCTTTCTGTGCTTTTCTGTCAACTGTTATTATAACTATCCCTTGAGAAGCGATATCATATCCCGCACACACACAGTAGTTCATTTCACAGACATTGAACTACACGTGCCAATTCTCCATTCAAGTGGCTCAGCTAATGTAAAGGGATTAGTGAAAGTTACAATCACCTGGCAGTCATCAGCTCCATCTGGCCAATTTATCACTCGGAAGCACAGAATATTATTTGTAATATAACAGTTTTTATGAACCCTGTGAAATTACAGCTGCCTTTTACATCCAGAATTTGATTATTTATTGACAGACTGTCCAGGAAACTTGTCTCTATGTAGTAATGTCATAATTTACTAGAAACACAAAAACTGCTGCAGATTTTCTGTAGCAAATTTTGCTACCCATTTGCAGCAGCAAATCTGTAGCATAAAATGGCAAGTGTGACGATTCCCTTAGGACGCGTTCACACGAGTGGATTTCTTTGCGGGTTTCCCGCTGCATGTATGAAAGGGGGCAGACTCTCCACAGCGGTCCACAGCAGATTTTCTGCTGTGGAAAAATCCGCCACAAGCCCCATCAGGCTAGGTTCACACTACATAATTTCCACTTTCAATTCCGCTTTGAAATTGCAGGCAGAAATTCCGCTTACTAAAATGTATATAATTAACACTTCAGAATATGTGAAGTGGAATTTGTGAACGGAAAATCCGCTTGAAAATTTCCGCCTGAAGAATGGCGTTCTTCAGGCGTAAATACTCGCAAAACACATTGCAGTCTATTGGAGATTGCAGTGTCCGCTTGGTCCTAGCGCCGACTGATTCAGCCACTTGGAATCTCCAGACGGAAATTTGCTGCCTGGAGATTCCGCAGTGTGAACCTAGCCTTAAAGTCAATAGGGTCTGCGAAAATCTGCAGCAGACAGCCGCGGAGAGCCTGTCCCTTTTCAAACATACAACGGGAAACCTGCAAATAAATCTGCTTGTGTGAACGAGCCCTTACACAGGATTTTCAGCAAGTTTCACAACCCTTCTTCTTTGTTTAAACATTAAACTATGTCTCAGCAGCCACTGATATTGGTGAGAGAACTTTCTACATAGGTTTGTCTACCATACCAGATGGACAGGTATACCATATCATAACCTACCAAACAGCACAATATAAATATGTAACTTTAGCTGCAGCACTGTTGTAATATACCAGCAGAATACAAAGTAAATAATAATGAATAAAAAATAATAGAAACAGATTGTACAGTCATATACCTGCAGGACTTAAAAGCAAAATTCTAAACTCTAAACATTTTAAGGGTATGTTCACACTACAGATATGTAGCTGAATCTCCGCTCGCGGATTTCAGCGAGCTGAGATTCAGCCTGGCAGTCGGCGGTGGCGGTAGAAAGGCGCAGCACTGCGCCATCATCATTGTCGGCTATGCAGTGCTCGTGGACTTCTGCCAAAGAATGAACATGTTCTTTCTTTGCGCGGAACAATTTCAGCGGCAAAATTGTCCGCCGCTGAAATTCCACAGTGTGAACTGGTCTAGCGGAAGACCCATTCACACTGATGCTAACGTTCACTGTGCGAAATTTCACTTGCGGAATTCTGTGGGAATTCAGCAGTGTGAACATACCCTAAGGGTGCGTTCACACTGAGTAATTCAAGAGGAATTTACTTGAGTAATTCCTCTTGAATTCTCCGCTCCAAATTAATTCACATCTCCTCTGCCCATTGACTTTAATGTTTTTTTCTGCTGTCCTGTTCACAGTGCGGAAATTCTGCTAGCGGAATTCCGACGCTGAATTCCGTTCCGCTTGAAGAGAGTTCATTCTTCAAGCGGAATCTGTTAGCAGAAATCAATAGAAGTCAAAGGTTAAAAAAATTCCATCCGACATCATTTAAGTGCGGAATTTGCACGGAATTTGTGTGGAATTTGCGCGGAAATGGCTGAAAAACCCTTCTCTTCTTTCTCCCCCAATTCTGCGCAAATTTCGCATGAAAAGAAAATTCTTTTTTCGGCACGTAAATTTTTCAGCGTGAATTCCTCTTGATTTGCTCAGTGTGAACGCACCCTAAATCTTAAAGCTCCATTTTGTGAGTTACTAGACATTATATAATACATTGGAATTTTCATACATTTGGAGCTTTCTTCACTATTCTATGTGTTGTACAGAACTTCATGATCAGTTTAGTTAGCGCTAAATGTATTCAGCTCAGAATTATATATATATATATATATATATATATATATATATATATATATATTTCCCAGTGAAGAGACTGACAGATGTGATCCTATTGTAGTCATATGTCCGTAGTACTTCTCTATGAACTAAAGCTCATGCAGCCTGAGGATATGTTTTTGCATTACCTTGGATTTCAAAAAGACAGCAAAAACATATGATTGCCGGTTACTTTATGAAATATTTATGTATTTTGCCATGCTGTCATCATAAATATGGACACAAGTGCAAAGCCTCTGCTCCCTATAACATATAAAAGAAATGTTTACGTGCAGTGAAAACTAAATATTCTAACAGTGTATCCAGTATCATACTGGAGGATAACTGCTTATGGCTGCCCTATAACTAAGGCCCCTTTCACACTATAAAAATAGTTCCATTATGAACACCCGTTATAAAAAGCCTGGAAATTGGCAGTTATACCTTGGTAACAAAAGTGAGTATACCCCTAAGTGAAAATGTCCAAATTGGGCCCAAAGTGTCAATAGTTTGTGTAGTCACCATTATTTTTCAGCACTGTCATAAGACTCTCGGGCATCAAGTTCACCAGAGTTTCACAGGTTCCACTGGAGTCCTCTTCCACTCCTCCATGATGAAATCACAGGACTGATGAATGTTACAGCTTTCCAGGTTTCATTAGAGGATGCCCTCAGATGATTAATAGGGTTGAGGCATGGAGACATGCTTGGCCAATTCACCACCTTTACCTTCAGCTTCTTTAGCAAGGCAGCATCATCTTGGAGGTGTGTTTGGGGTTGTTATCATATTGGAAAACTGCCCTGCGACCTAGTCTCCAAAGTGAGGGTATCATGCTCTGCTTCAGTATGTAACAGTACATGTTAGTATTCATGGTTCCCTCAATAAACTGTAGCTCCCCATTGCCAGCAGACCATAACATTCCCACCACCATGCTTGACTGAAGGCAAAGACACCCTTGTCTTTATGCTCCTCACTTGGTTGCCCCCACATGCTTGACACCATCTGACCAAAGAAGTTTACCTTGGTATCATCAATCCACAGGACACAGTTCCAGCAATCCATATCCTTTGTCTGCTTGTCTTCAGCAAACTGAAGGCTTTCTTTCAGAGAGGCTTCATTCTGGGAGTAGAGCCATGTAGACCAATTTGATGCAGTGTGCAATGTATGGTCTGAGCACTACCAGGCTGACCCCTTCAACCTCTGCAGCAATGCTGGCAGCAATTATACATCTATTTTTTGACATCTATATTGACTCAACTTCTTTGGTCAACCGTGGCGAGGCCTGTACTGAGTAGAACCCATGTATGGTCTTGCCCACCATGCTGCAGCTCAGTTTCAGGGTCTTGGCAACCTTCTAATAGCCTAGACCATCTTTATGTAGAGCAACAGCTCTTTTTTTATTATTTTTTTTTTTTTTTTAAAGCTCCTCAGAGAGGAGAATGGCTAATTGCACCCAATTTGGACATTTTCACTTATGGGTGTACTCACCTTTGCTGTTAAAGTTTAGACATTAATGGCTGTATGTTGAGTTATTTTGAGGGGACAGAAACATTAAATACTGTTGTTCTGGATGTGCACTCATAACTTTGCAATGTAGCAGAGTGTCATTTCTTTAGTGTTGTCCTATGGAAAGATATAACAAAATATTTACAAAAATGTGAGGGGTGTATTCACTTAAGTGAGATACTGTAGGTAGTGAAACAATTTGGCAGATAGGTTCCCACACTGTATAGGAAAATACAGTTTGTTATTAAATTTACAAGTGCCCCTTGTAGGTAGTTTTCACCATTTGCAAGGTCACCCCTGTTGGCCACTGTATGTAGCTTCTTCCATTAGGCTAGCGCCCCCTATAGGAACTTTCCCCCATAACCAAAGTGATGACTGTAAAAAATGTTTTGCCATTAGCCAGATCCCCCTTGTAGGGAGTTTCCAACTTTACACATGTCCTACCAGTACATCATTTTCTTTATTAGCCAGGCCCCCATTAACCAGGTCAATCCTATCAGTATATTTCCAGATTAGCCTCATCACCCCTTCAGATGACCTTAAAAAATGCCACATTCATTTACTTTATATGTAAACTGTAAGTTTTTATTTGTCGTTAAATAATAGTATCTTTAATGTTTGAAATAAATAAACTGGTATCAACTGGCACTATGGATTTTGTCCTTAAACTACAAAGATACTAAAGCCTGCACTGCTTGCAATGCAAGTTCATGCACACTGTTGTCCCTATTATTAAATCTAAGGAAAGACACAGCACCAGTAGCTAGACTTGATGTTAAAGCCGTGACTAAATATTTATTGCGCCAATGAATAGTACATGCATGATCATGTTGGTGCAATAAATATTTAGCCCTATCTTTCACCTTACTTCTAGCTACTGGTGCTGTGTCTTTCCTTAGATTCGATTGACTATTCCAGCACTGGCATGCTGGTTGGACACTTACACATCAGCCGGGATCATTGAGTGCTAACTCTTTGTCTACTGTTGTCCCTATTATTAGGTAGACTTGCCAAAGTCAACATGAGTCTCTATCCTAAGTATTCCGTGGTAGTGCTATGCAGCTGGATCATTATTTCATTTACCATTGTTGCCTTATTCATACATAGTACAATCAATGAAGCACAAACATAAATCAACAGATTACTATCATTTAAACAAACCATTGACATGCCCAGAAGGGTTTTTTGGGTTTACAAAATAATTCTGGCACACGAAAAAAAATCTGTCGTGGTTGGGCTGCAATTGCTGCTCCACTTCCACTTTAGCTGGACCTCTGGCCTCTCTCCTGCTTCCTTCCAAGCCTATGCAGTAGCTGCAACTTAAAGGGTCAGCGTGTACATCTCTAATATGTCCTCCACCTATACCTGCCTGGCACCTATTTAAGGCTGCGCCACCCGCTAACCTGTATATGAGAAATATTGTGGTTCTGCCATAATGAAGGTGTGTTGTTCTTGATCTGCTATCTTACACTTGACCTGAACCTGTTTACATAACATTGAAAACCTAAAGGGTACTTAGAATGTGCTCCTGAGTTTGGCCTTAGTTAAAGGGGTTATCCGCCATAAGCTGATTTTAGGTCAGACAGTAATGGACATGCTTAGGAATAATCTGTGCTTGTCTTGGAGCTAAATGGCTGTGTTCTGAGTCCACTATAATGCTGCTGATTTATTTTTGTTCCCTCCCCCCAACTACAAGTCCCAGGATTCCTTCTTTCTAAGTGTGAGGTCACTTTTCTCTCTACCACACATCAGCCATCCCACCCATTGAAACACAGGTAAACTGCCTTTCAAGCTGTGAAATGAACAATAGACCAGTGTTTTCTAACCAGGGTACCTCCAGCTGTTGCAAAACTACAATTCACTGCAGAATTATCCCCCCACACACCCAGCAGTCGCCCCACCAATTGAAGCAGGACAGGCTCCCTGACGCATAGCCAAATAAATAAATAAATTCTGAAATACCTCTTTAAACTTTTAAGGTGACAAAGTGGGTCCATACTCGTTGGGGTGTTACATAATGGTACAGAGGAGCAGAATTCCCTCTGTAGTGTGTGCAGTGTATGGGAGACAGCAAAGCACCTAATGGGGGATATTTATGAAAACCTGTGCAGAGGTAATGCTGACCAGTTGCCGATAGTAGCAAATCAGATTGCTTCTTTCATTTTTCAGAGGCTTTTTAAAAAATGAAAAAAAGTTATTTGGTTGGTTGCTATGGACAACATTTCCTTTGCACAGGTTTTGATAAATCTCCCATCTAGTGTCCATCATAAAGAATAGAAGAGTTCCCAGCTCCAAGTAATGTTAAAATCCAGCCTTTATTTCTTTATATTGAAAAAATAAATATCAGAGCGGTACTCCAGTGAAAAAATGCTTCTAAATTAACTGGTAGCAGAAAGTTCAAAAGATGTGTAAATTACTTCTATATAAAAATCTTAATGCTTCCAGTACTTATCAGCTGCTGTATGCTTCTGAGAAAGTTGTGTAATTCCTTCCAGTCTGACCACAGTGCTCTCTGCTGACACCTCTGTCCATGTCAGGAACTTTCAAGAGCTGGAGAGGTTTGCTATGGGGATATACTTGAACTTTGGACAGTTCCTGACATGGACAGAGGTGTCAGCAGAGAGCATTGTGGTCAGCACACTTCCTCTGGAGCTTCCTCTGGAGCATACAGCAGCTTATAAGTACTGGAAGGATTAAGATTTTTAAATAGAAGTAATTTACAGATCTGTTTAACTTTCTAGCACCAGTTGATTTGAAACAATGTGTTTTTCACCAGAGTACCCCTTTAATACACAAGTGTTGCCTTTTTTTTATATCAATAAATAAAGGTTGGATTTTAATGTTACTTGTAACTGGGAAGCTCTTCTGTTCTTCAAGCTTTTAAACGGAATCATCCTGGTGTCCTCCTAAAACTAGTGTCCATCACCCTAGCACATGTACAACTGAAAAAAGGAGCCTGCAGAGGGGAAACATCACTTAAAAAAAGGTTATATAATAATTACCATTATGCTGTTCCTTATATACATGCAGAACACTTTATCATGAAGTATGCTGAAAAGTTAATGACAATTTAAATAACTTTCATCCTTTACAATTATACCTTAAATTAGAGCTGATGGCACCCCTGTCCATCTGATTTCACATCTACAAGACAGGATCAATGCAAAAATTAGACTTACTCACTTCTAAGTACAGGGAATCTGTATGCTGTCATTCTCTTACTTGCGCAAAGAGAATATACTTATGACTAAGGGGTGACCCCCCTTGAAATGCGTCAAGTTTTTCCCTGTCCTGCTGTGATAAAGCTATTTTTATGGAATCTCTGGAGCGCTGGATTTCTTCTCATTTCTTCTATGCTAATCATTGCACCTGTGAACTTACCGAGCAGCTCTCATACAAGCGCCCTGGGGGAGCTGACAGAACTTTCCCCTTTACCTAAGAGAATATACTGTAACATAACATTGATTGTAACATTGACTGTAAATGGTGACAGCTTTTCCAAAGGATTTATGTAATTGAATTAAATAGCTGTATGCTAATCTGCATAACATTATGGCACCTGATCAGAAGTTACAGTTACTGTTATATGCAACATAGCTTCTACACACCCCACATTAACACCTACAGCAAATCGACCACAAGCACTTTACCTTGGGCCCATCCTTCATCTTTATACAATGTGAACACCTTAATTGCATTCAGGGCTGCCCAGAAATTTTGGGGACCCTTACACAGCTTTAGGCCTGGTCACACAGGTAATGCCCCCAGTTAGGTAATAATGCCCCCATATAGGTAATGCCCCCAGTTAGGTAACCATACCCCCATATAGGTAATGCCCCCAGTTAGGTAACCATACCCCATATAGGTAATGCCCCAGTTAGGTTGCCCCCAGTTAGGTAGCCATACCTCCAGTTAGGTAGCCATACCCCCAGTTAGGTGGCAATGCCCCAGTTAGGTAACAATGCCCCAGTTAGGTAATTGGTACTGTCCCCAGTTAGGTAAGTTTAAAAAAAAAATTCACTCATCTTTCCGCATATCGAGCACTGAGACAGGGCTGTCAGCAGCCTCCGGAGCGGCGAGGGACTTCTCCGGCAGGCAGCGGTCTTCTGCTTCTGTGCTTCTGCTGCCACAGGGGGGTGCAGCAGGGCCCTGGCCCTCTGGGAGCCCAGGTTCCTTGCTGGTGTACTGGTCCTGCTCCTGTATGTACATTACACAAATAGCATTTGTAATGTACATACAGCAGTCTCATGCTCCTGTGTAATGTTTGTACAGGAGTGTAGCCTTACACTGCAGGCTGTGTGATGATGACATTTCATCACACGGCCTGCCAGAGAGAACCCAGTCTCAGCGCGGGAGCGATGAAAAGGTCAGTGGGTCTGGGGCACTACCTAGTGGGGGCATTACCTACCTAAAGACATGACCTACCTGGGGGTACTACCTATTGGGGGCATTATCTACTACCTACTAGGGACATTACATACCTAGGGGCACTACCTCCTGGAGGCATTATCTACTACTTACCTACTGGGGGCACTACCTAATACCCACCTACTGGAGGCGCTATCTATTACCTACCTACTGGGGGCACTACCTAATGCCTACCTGCTGGGGGCACTGCCTACTACCTACCTATCTACTGGAGGCACAACCTTCTGTGGATTACCTACTACCTACCTAGTGGGGCAATTACCTACTACTTCCCTACTGGAGGCCTTACCTACTACTTACCTTAAGGGCATTATCTATCAGGGAGCATTACTGGAGGCATTACCTACAATACCTACCTACTGGAGGCATTACCAACCTAGTGGGGCTAGCACCTAATGAAAGGGATTCTTTTCCTACCTACTGGGGGCACTACCTAATAGGGGAGGAGAAATAACCTACCCACCATTTTCCCAATCCCCCTACCCTTTCCCCCCAACACACTTACCTACTCCCTCATACTATGCAGGGCACCAATGGGGCATTATTTGGGGCACTGTGGGTGGGGAACAGGTGGGGAATGTGCTGAAAAAGTGTTTGTCATCTTGCAGATTCTGTGATGCATCATGGTTGGAAGAAGACTTCATGTCTGTCTGAGCAAGACAGAGAAGAACTGAAAAGAGAACTACTCCAAGAAGATGCCTCCTGTGAGTCAGTGTTTGTAACTGCACAGTAATCACTTTTACAGTCTGCAGAGCCTGTGCAGAGCTAGTGTCACCACTCTATGGGCTTTGTATGGGGGATATTGGTCTATGTTCACAGCTTTTAGAACAGTCACTACCTGGTGGTAATGGTAGTGGTCAATGTGTGGTGGTATTATTCACCCTTGTATACCAGTACTGGTATTTTTAGTAATACTGGTCTCACTATACAGGATTTGTTTAGTAACAGTATAATGGTAATATATATATATATATATATATATATATATATATATATATATATATATATATATATATATAGTAATAATATTTCCTCCTTCAATTCCCACTGAACTAAAAGGTTCTCATTTTCATTCAGTGTTTTAAAATATTTTTTTCATAGACAATGGGGAAGATAGCAGGCAGGCCCTGGGGGCCCCAACATTTTTTATGGCAGCCATGATAGTATATATGACAAATAGTTAATAGTACTTTGTTGTGTAAGGTTACCATTAAGCCAGTGTCTGGGCACACCAAAAAAAAACTCCCAAATGAGCCAATTGGGTTCTATCTGTTAATGTTACAGTTCACAAAGAAGAACCAGAACATGAGCGAGGCAATTTTCCACTTGTGCTTAGCACATATTTATTATTAAAAAGGTGCATCTCGGCAGATTTTGTTAATGGTGTCTGTACATTGTAATTAGAGTCATCACATTCTAACGAGCTATTATACCGTAACTGATTTTATATGCTATGTTTTCTTGTAATTGCTATGACAACTATCACTAATTGTATGCTATTGTCTTGTAATTGCAACATTTTTGCTGCAAGACGTCTGATTGTTCATTAAGCAGGAAATGACAGGACTATCACTTCAATGAATTGTATGATAGAAACCAAATGATCACATCTGGATTGGCTCTTCTATTTCCTTAGGATGGTACTTATTTATCTATTTGCATATATGATTTCTGCTCTTCTCTAAAGCTTTGCTGACCAGAAGAAGTATAAGCATACTAAATGCACCGTGCTTCTAATAACAACTAAGGCTGCCAGGGTACTAATGCCCACTAATTCCTCTACGTGCTCAAAACATAAAGTGCCATGAAAGCATGAAACAAAAAAGGTCACACAAAATTCCAACTGTATCATTTCTTTAAAAAGTTAGAATTAGATTTTTTTTTTTGTTTGATTGTTCTGCTAGTACAACATTAGTGGGTACTGAAATGAATCCTTTCCATAAATTATTGATCCTATCTCTCTCCCTCCTTTGAGATGAGCGTAGCCCATCAGATGTATTCATATCATACAGTACCGGATATTGTACTTTTGCTTTTTTTAACAGAATTATATAATATTAAACGGCTTTTAAAGCTTTTCCTATAAATTGAGATAATAAATTGAGTAATAATCAGACAGTATCAATTCTCAGCAATGTAAGCAAATGATATTATAGGTTGCTTGCTATCTCTTCATACAGAGTTAAAGGGGAATTCTATCTAAGGCTATGTTCAATTCGTGGGAAATCAAAACAAAAGAATAGCTGTGAAACGGATATAAAAATCTGTGATTTTTTAAAAATCTAATAATGTGTTAAATTATGGAAAAGTGCCCACGAGAGCACATTTTTTTTTTTAACAGTGTTTGCATTGATGGATGCTTTTCAATAGACTTCAGTACAGCATATTATTAGATCAAAAAAACAAAAACAATTTTGTTATGATTTTGTGAACACAACCTAACTGTGCTCAGTGCACATATAAATAGATAAAAATATATACCGTATTTTTCGCCGTATAAGACACATTTTTTCTTCCCCAAAACTGTGGGGGGGGGGGGGGAAGTTGGTGCGTCTTATACAGCGAATACACACACCTATCGGGTCGGTCCCTGCACCCATCAATGGCCGGGACCCGCGGCTAATACAGGACATCACCGATCGCGGTGATGCCCTGTATTAACCCTTCAGACGTGGCGATCAAAGCTGACCGGCGCGTCTGAAGCAAAAGTGACACTAACCCGGCTGCTCAGTCGGGCTGTTCTGGACCGCCGCGGTGAAATCACGTCGTTGCGCACGCCGTCCTGTCATCCAATAGGAGCGGCATGCGTAGCGACGTCATGGCGGCAACTGAGAGACGTCCGGAGCATCGGGGACACCACGGGGACGCGGCGACAGCGATGGAGCAACATCCAGGGCTGCGGTGACGGGTCCGAAGCGGCGGGGACACATGAGTATTACCTCCTACCAGTGGTCTTCAACCTGTGGACCTCCAGATGTTGCAAAACTACAACTCCCAGCACTCCGGGCATGCTGGGAGTTGTAGTTTTGCAACATCTGGAGGTCCGCAGGTTGAAGATCACTGTTGGGTTCAGAATCTTTTTTTCTAGATTTTGCACCTTTAAATTTGGGTGCGTCTTATATGCAGGTGCATCCTATAGGGCGAAATATACGGTTCTTAACCTACTTGGTCCACCAGTATCTTAGTACCCACTGTAAAGCTCCTCCTTGTGTCTGCATTGGCACAATGACCTTCCCACTCAGCCAATAAAGTGTCTGTGTCAGGACACTGCAGCAGCCTCTGATCGGCTGAGCAGGTTTTGTCGCCAATTTTCCACAGATAGCACTCTTTCATTGCAAAAAGGGAGATCCAGTCCAAAAATAAACATATGAGAGGCAAAATATGCGTCCATCATATATTAAAATAGTCTACACGCCCTCACAAGGTGCAGTGGGAAAATCTGCTACTTGTATTCAAATGTATTTTAGTGTGAAATTCACCCCAAAAGGCACAACCTTGCAGTAGAGTTAGATGACTGCCGCTGGAGATACATGGAAATTTTCACTGTTTACAATTGATTGTATTCAGAGAAATGGAGCCTGGTGAACAGGGTTAAAATGCAAGTCACTTTTTACCGTTATCGGCTGAATTTACTGTTTCTTCATTGCCTGGCAGGTGGCCTCCTATCTGCCAAGTATGTAAGCCTGTAAGGACCAGGGGTGTCAGTGTAATACTGACAGTTATGCTATGCTGCTGTGCAGATGTTTGGCAGCATAGTATAACAGGTAAAAAGTATAAAAATTAAAGGTTTGTCAATAAATAAATAAAGTGTAAAAAAAATAATAATAATTTAAATGCCCCATTCCCAATAAAGCCCTGTATTACAAAAAAAAAAAACCTATGCATAATAGATATTTACACGTTCTCAGTGACAATAAAACAAGAACGGTATTTATTCTACACAGTGATGCTGGGGGGAAAAAAGCACTAGAATCGCTATTTTTGGTCCAAAATGTGGAATAAAAAGGTATAGAAGGTAGCATGTATTGCAAAAACGATACCAGTAATAAGTAAATCTCATCCCGCAAAAAATAAGCACTCAAGGAATGCGGCCGGTCGGCAAAAAAAGGAAAACAACATAAAAACTATATAAATTGAGTAACACCCACAGAATAAAGATAACAATTTTTACTGCATAGTGAACACCATAAAAAAATTATAAAAAAAGGTCAAATTTTCCATCTTTTCAAAATATTTTGGAGTTTTTCACAAACAGTGTTGCATGTATCAACTAAAATTTACCACCAATATAAAGTACAATATGTAACGAAAAAAACATTTTCAGAATCGCTTTGCTCAGTAAAAGCATTTTAAAGTACCCTGATAAACATTCCATTGCTTTTTTTGCCAAGTGGCATGCCTTTATTGTGCATAATATGTCTGTAGAAGATAGACAGCATCTAATAAAAAAAATATAGGAACTGAAGACGTGGTTTGACTTGTAAGCATTGAAAGACACTCTGGGGGTGTTGAGGATCTCTGAGGAAAGAATAGATTGAAGAAGGGGGATAAGGACCTCATGCCGATTTGTGGTGCTGAATAGTGTTGAGCGGCATAGGCCATATTCAAATTCGCGAATATTCACGAATATATGGACGAATATTCGCGAATATTCACATATTCGTAATATTCTCGTTTTATTTTCGCATATGCGAAAATTTGCGTATGCGAAAATTAACATATGCGAAAATGTACATATACAAAAATTAACATAAGCGAAAATTAGCATATGCGAAAATTCGCACGCCAGTCTCACACAGTAGTATTAGAGCCTTCTTTACACCACACAAGCTGGAAGCAGAGAGGGGTGATCACTGTGATGTGTACTGTGGAAAAAAAAAATATTCGTAATTACGAATATATAGTGCTATATTCGGGAATTCGCGATATTCGCGAATAAAATTCGCATTGCGAATATTCGCGAGCAACACTAGTGCTGAACAGACCTTCCGACCTCAAACATTTTTATGCATTAATTGTTGGTTATTTGTCTTAACTATGTGATGTGCAGGTAAGGATAGCACGCACATATTTTGATATTCCGGATTTTATATGATATTCTGGGGAGAGACCTACAGTTCTGAGTTCAAGACCGGTGCAGTAGGACGTTAATGAGCACTTAATATTTTTTGTTAAAATGTTGTCTTTTCATTTTTGCACAGTTTTCTTTTGAGTAAATGTACATGTTTTAGCACAAGCTATTTTGGTGAAGATATGCATACCTTTGGTCTTATGTGTTATCGCTGTTTACATGCATTTCTGGATAAGTAGGCTTTTCCTTTTTTTTATTTTTTATTATTATTTAAAGGTAATCTTTCACCAGTGTCACCTGCACTAACCTGTCGGTACCAACAGGTAGTGCAGGTGACACTGATGACAACAGTACTTACCTTGTCCCATTTCGTGCAGTCGTTCTTCAGTAATCTTCTCTGGTATCTTCAGCTCCGGGACTGGCTTGGAGCATGGGCGGAGCTTAGTGACATCACTGCTGCTGTTCTCTAGCAGCGGGAGCCAGTAGAGATCAGTAGCGGTGATGTCGCTAAACTCCACCCATGCTCCAAGCCGGGCCCAGAGCTGAAGATACCAGAGAAGATTACTGAGGAACAACTGCACGGAACGGGACAAGGTAAGTACCGTTGTCATCAACGTCACCTGCACTACCTGTCAGTGCCAACAGGTTAGTACAGGTGACACTGGTGACAGATTTTCTTTATAAAAAAAAAAAAAAAAAAAGAAGCATTTCAAAGGTATTACCATTTAAATATATACATGCCAGATTACAAAACAGTGGTTTGGTCATTAGGATAAAAACAGGCATTGTCCTTAAGGGTTTAAATGCAGCTAACACAGTGTTTACTAGCTGCAAATAACTCCTGATGTTGCTTTAACCTGTCCTGGAACTTACCTGGTACGCCCTGTATGCCCTGGTACCGTTTACTGGGGTTTAAACCATTCTTACGAGCAGAAAACAATTCAAACCCTGTGGGTCCCGGTTGCTATGAGCAGCCAGAACACATGGTTAATGCTGTGCACTGCCATTCGGGCCGATGCCTGGCATAAACCTTTTAGACTAAAGTCTAAAATGTGCTGGTTAGCTCAGTGGAGCTGATCCAGACATCCGCGGTAACATTGAGGATCCCGATCAGCTGAGTGGATGGTGGGAGGGCCCCTACCTGCCTCCTCGCTGTCCGATCAGTCTTCTGCTACTCCCAGCCAGCCATGCAGGCTGGAGCAACAGAGCACCAACAACACTGATCAATGCTATTCTATGGCACAGCATTGAACAGTCTATGCAATATTCAGATTGCATGGTATAGCCCCCTATGTGGACAAAAAAAAAAAAAAATAATAATAATAATAAAAGTGAATTAACACCTTCCCTAATTAAAGTTTGAATCATCCCAATTTTCCCATTTTTTAAATAAAATAATGTTATCAAAAATAAACATATGTGGTACTGCTGCATGTGTAAATGTATGAACTGAACTTAAAATGTAAGGTTAGTTAAACCGCGCGGTCGTTGCCGTACACTTATAAAAAAAAAACTGTGCACTTTTGATGATACAAAAAAAAAAAAAAAACTAATATAAAGCGATCAAAAAGTCCCATCAGAATAAAAATGGTACTGATAAAAACTACAGATCACAGCATCATATAGCCCCGTATGCGGAAAAATTAAAAAGTTATAGTGGGCAGAAGAGGACAATTTTAAACATACTAATCTTGCTGCATGTAGTTATAATTTTTTAAAGTAGTAAAATAAAACAAAACCTAAGTAAATTGGGTATCCTTGTAACCGTATGGACCAACAGAAGAAATAGAAGGTGTAATTTTTACCAAAAAGTGCACTGTGTAGAAACGGAAGCCCCCCCCACCAAAAAAAAAAAAAAAAAAAAATTACAAAATGGCGGGGAGTTTTCAATTTCACCTCACAAATATATATTTTTGGGGTTTTGCCATAGATTTTGTTATTAAATGATTGATGTCATTACAAAGTACAATTGGTGATGCAAAAAACAAGCCCTTATATGGGTCTGTAGGTGCAAAATTAAAAAGTTTTGAATTTTAGAAGGGGATGAGGAGTAAATGAAAGCGCAAGTGAAAGTAAAAAAATGAAAGTCTTTAAGGTCAAAATGGGCTTCATCCTTAAGAGGTTAATAGGAGAACTTTAGAGCTATACATATTCACAATGAATGCTACCCTGGTAGTTTCAACTTTAAAGGGGTACTCCGGTGGAAAACAATTGATATGAAAAGTATCAACTTGCTCAAGAAAGTTAAAGGGGTACTCCGCTCTCCAGCATCCAGAACATTTCGTTTTGAACGCTGGGTGCGGGCTTCTGTGGTTGCCCCGCCCCCTCGTGACATCAAGCCCCCCCCCTGGTGATGTCACAGCCCACTCCCTCAATGCAAGTCTATGGGAAGGGGGCATGACGTCACGAGGGGCAGGGCGACCACGGAAGCCCGCACCCAACTAAATGCTCCGAACACTGGGGAGCAGAGTACCCCTCTAAACAGATTTGTAAATTACCTCTATTAAAAAATCTTACTCCTTCCTGTACTCATCAACTGCTGTATACTACTAAGTAGAGATGAACGAATTTTTGAAAAATTCGATTCGGCCGATTTTGCCAAATTTTTTAAAAGAAATTGATTTGATCCGAATAAATTCTCATAAAATTTTTATTAGTAATGTATTTTAATAATGTGTTTAATAAAGTGTGTGTGTTACTCCATCTCTGCAATAGAAAGAACGATCGCATCGGGGGTCAGGAGTGACACCCGGGGTGATCTAATAGTACAGGTACTAGAAAAATAGTGACTGTACAGGGAACCTTAAAACTTAGCTTTTATTGTGCTAGTATAAAAATAGCAATAATGTGTCAAGAAAAAATTGCAAAAAAACCATGAAAAAATATTCAGCTTAGGTCGCCATCAGATTATTGTCCTTCATTTATAGCAGTGCATCCATCTTAGGATTTCAAAGTCTATGGATGCTTCACTTATAGAATATGTAAGGCTCAGCACAAGTTCACACCACAAGCATCACCACTTAGCTTGGGGATCCGTCACTGTTGCGTAATATCCGGATTCAGATTTTCTACGGTTGGCAAGACTTCATTCTCACAGGGTGCACTGTAATAATCCTACTGTAAATACATCAAGTATATATCTTCAAGTGCCATTTACTATAAATGATGATATTTAGATAAAATTCACACTGATATTGCATTTTCTATTAATTACTCATGCTAGGTAGTTCCGTTCCCGGATTCCAAGCGCAATCCACACTACCAATGCGTTGATTATTGCAATGACCATAGCATATATTACCTACACAGTTTACACTGATATAGCGTTTCCAATTATATGGTGATATTATGTTATTTATCTTCACAACGTATAGAAGTAGTACACACTGCCAAGATATAACCGCAATATACACTCAGGATATATTTCACAGTCTGTGCTTAGCGTGGCATGTACTTGGAGCATAATACACACTGATATTACATTTAAATAAGATGGCCACAGCGTATATATGTGGGACACAATTTACACTGACATAGCGTTCTAAGGTGATGTTATGTATTTTATTCACCCACTCAAGACATAATTCACACTGCTGTTCTGTCAGTGATTTCAATGACCACAGTATATTCTCCGAGATAAGTTTACAGTCTGTTCATAGCATAGCATAAACTAAGAGCATAATTCACACTGATCTTGCATTTGAATTCAAAAGTAGAAGTATTCACAATCACTGTTGGTGAATTTTAAATACTGTAAGTAACTGAACTTATCTGAACTTATTTACTGTGGTCATTGAAAGCATGGACAGAGCTGCAGTGGGAATTACGTCTTGAGTGGGTGAATAATAATAAAAATACATAACATCACCTTAGAATTAGAAATGTTATGTCAGTGTAAATCATGTTCAACATATATACGCTGTTGCCATCTTATTTAAATGCAATATCAGTGTGTATTATGCTCCAAGTACATGCTATACTAAGCACAGACTGTGAACTATATCCTGAGTGTATATTGCTGTAATATCTCTGCAGTGTGTACTACTTCTATAAGTTGTGAAGAAAAATAACATAATATCACCATATATACCGTATATACTCGAGTATATGCAGAGTTTTTCAGCACGATTTTTCATGCTGAAAACGCCCCCCTTGACTTATACTTGAGTGAACAAAAACGATTCTGGCTTAGCTGTGAGGGGATAGGCCAGGCCATCCATCTTTGGCCATCTATGCTGCAGGGACCGTCCGGTGGGGAGGGTTAGTCTTTCCAGGCTGTCCATCTTCACCGGGAGGCCCTCTTCTCTGCTTCGGGCCGGCCCCGAACTAGTGATGCTGTATTGACGCCACTGTGCAGGGACGTTCATGAACAGGGATGTCACGGATGTCTGCTGCTCACGGATGTCCCTGCGCGTCGTCGTCAACACCACTTCACTAGTCTGTGGCCGGCCCGGAGCACAGAAGAGGGCCTCCCGGTGAAGATGGACAGCCCGGAACGATTAACCCTCCCTGCTGCATGGTCCCTGCAGCATAGATGGCCGAAGATGGATGGCCCAGTCCAGCTCACCCTTCCTTCTAATAGAGAAAGCAACAACTGTGGAGGTGAGTAGAAAACAAAAGGGGGGTCTAGATGATGATGAAGAGATTGACAGGCAGTGATGATGAAGGGGGGATGATGACTAGGGGGATTATGACGAGGGTGATAATGACAGGGTGATGATGACAGGGTGATGATGACAGGGTGATAATGACAGGGTGATAATGATGAGGGTGAGGATGACTGTGGTCTGGATGATGACAGGGGGGGGGGATGATGTATTTCCCACCCTAGGCTTATAGTCGAGTCAATAACTTTTCCTAGGTTTTTGGGGTGAAATTAGGGGCCTCGGATTATATTCGTAACGGCTAATACTCGAGTATATATGGTAATTGGAAACGCTATATCAGTGTAAACTGTGTCGGTAATATATGCTTTGGTCATTGCAATAATCAACGTATTGGTAGTGTGGATTTTTTTTATAGAAGTAATGTACAAATCTGTTTAATCCCCTAAGAACGGATCCATTTTTAGATTTTTTATTTTTTTTATTTGACATGTGTCTCTTTAAATGTTAACTTTAGAACACATTTTCTGAGCGGAGCAATTCTCGTCTGACGTCATTAAGTGAGGGCTTATTTTTTGTGGGACAAGCTGTACTTTTTATTGGTATCATTTTTGCGATATATGCTTGATACAAATACCTTCTACATGTTCCTTACTTGGTTTGTCATTCTGTGGTTTGGAGGGGGCATATCCATCACTCTGCATGACTAATATTCCTTTTTGGGTCTGCTGTGCTAGGGCGCTACATATAACCACTGCAGGCTGCTCTGTAAGCCACTCTTCTCTGTTTTCATGCTGTAGTCCGATAGGACAGGAGTAAGCACAGAAGACAGTGCCCATTTAAGCATTCTAGTGTAGATTCTCTACTTGATAACATTTTGCAACCATTTTAAAAATTCCACAGTCAAAAAATGCAAGAATGGAACATATACATCATTTCTGTTAAACCAGAGAATGAGGCTCTAAGTGTGCAGACTTAGGGCAGCACTGTGAAATGCATCTATGACACAGACACGTCACTTTCGGCTAGTCTAGGAATAATGTGTTTAGTACAAGCAAGCAGCTCCAGTTCCTATAACCAATTACTAGTCAGTTGCCTAACTATTTTATGTGGACATTTTAGTCTGGTAACTTTATTTTAATGTTGGATAGTCTTAAAGGAGTACTCCAGTGGAAAACATTGAGTCAATGCCCTTTATGTCTTTTTTTTATATGTATTTCTAAGCACACCAACATTAAGGCTGAAAAAGAAAAGAATCAAGGTGTTACAATGGCCAAGTCAAAATCCAGACTTTAATCCAAATTAAATTCTTTGGCAGGTCCTTAAGGGCTAGTTCACACTGCGGACATTCAGCTGGCAGAGTTCCGACAGCTGAATGTCCACTTGCTGCAGGTGCCACTGCAGCCATCAGTGGTAGGACTGCATGGACGTGCGTCATCTCATAGACGGCAATGCAGTTCGGCAGAATTTCTCCCAAAGAATGAACATGGTCACTCTTTGGGCAACGTCCTTTCTGCCGGCAGAATTTCACTGGGGAGATTATACAATATACACAGAGCAGCAGAATCCCATTGAAAACAAGATGTGTGTTTTTTTTTCAACACAGTGTAAAATTGGAGTTAAATTAGTGCAAAATCCCAGTTGAAATTTTGCTATCTCAGTGGAATTTCTGTTGCTGCATCTGAATTCTATTGGCTGAAATTCAACATGGTGGAAGGGCACCTAAAGAGCTTTGCATAAACAAATGTCCATAAAGATCAATAAACTGAAGCAACATTGGGAAGAAGAGTGGGTCAAATGTCCTCCAGAATGTTTTGAGATGCCCATGAAAAGGCAAAAAACCCTACATGGGGGGGGGAACAGGGATCCCACCCCCAAAGTGCTGTGTGTTTGCAACTGTTTCCAATAAACTGGCTGTTTATTATGCAGTCCTATGTAAACCCAACTCTTGCCTAGTAGAACCTAGTAGAACCCAACTGTTGCCTAGTAGTGCCTAGGTCACAAAACCTCAGACCAGTAGGGGGAGTTCAAAAAGTACACCAGCAGGTGAGCACCCAGCTGACACCTTGACGCGCTCCCTCATCCTAAGACAATGACCGAGACCATGGTAAAAATTACAATTATGCAAAATGCTTAATTTCTAGTGATATTGGTCAATTTGTTTTTTTACTTTAGTCTTTCTCATTTGTCTTTCTCATTTTATTCAATTTTAATTTCATTGAAGATTGTCACAAAACAAGCTGTATCTTATAATTCAAAGTAACTGAGAATACATCTAACTACTTTAAACGATCCTTATAATTGATATGTTTTTGAGTCTATCTGAATATTATTGACTCCCTAGGTGGGGTGGTAAGGGTTAATGGAACAACACAAGCAGCTTTCACACTGACATTCTAATATCATGATCACCAGTGATGCTCCTGGTGGAGAGATGAGTGTTAATGACAAAATACCCACACTAAATTGTATAACGCAAGACAAGCAGCTTTTATGCTAACATTAATGTCATACTCATAAGCAATGCTCCTGACTGTCATGCCACATCTCACCGTTTTACATGATTTTTATTGTTTTTTTTTTCCATAAGAATTAAACAAAAGGAACATTTCACAATGACTTTCACATCTCCCTTTTTCTCCATAACTATAGCTCCTCCAGCCTATTTCTTTACTGATCTGCTCAATAATGCCTGGGCCATCTTATGCCAAAGTGCTTTTCCCTCTGCCAATCATATGTTGTCCTTGGCTACTTAAGGATCTATTTCCCATCATTCCTTGCCTGGGCAATAAGGTACCTAGTTTTCTGTAAAGGACAATGGTATTACTTTTTTAGAGCTACCCAGTCAGTCTGTCTGCCACTTGCCCTGACCTGGTCGTTTACTGTTGCAAGAGAACATAGTCTGTCCTGACCTCTAGCTGTCGGACTACACCTAAAGTCATCTGCTTTCAAATTTCAATTGTCAGCTGTTGGCAAACTGGGGATTTCCTAAGCTAAATTCTGATCCCTGTGTTAGGGTAAAAAGGTTAAAACATGTGAAATCCTTGGATTACGCTCCTCGATTTATCATTAAAGGGGTACTCCGCTGCTAGACATCTTATCCCCTATCCAAATGATAGGGGATAAGATGTCTGATCACGGGGTTCCTGCCACTGGGACCCCCCTGTGATCACCTGGCGTTTGTTTAGAATGGCAAGTTCTGGCGGCAGGGGTTTTGATGTCACGGTCATGCCCCTCATAATGTGACGCCACTCCCTCTCCATTCATGTGTATGGGAGGGGGTGTGAAGACTGACATGCCCACTTTCATAGAGATAGTGGTTGGCATTTCCGTGGTGGTGGTGCATGTGGCAATGTCGCACTAGTAATAAGGAAAAAGGTACAGCACTCAACCAAAGGCTGCATTGAAATTGAAACTTTTATTCACATGTCAGGATATATAGAAATAGGATGCTTTTCGGCAGGATGCCTTCCTCTGATGCAGAGAAAGCAGAAGAAGGCATCCTGCTGAAACGCATCCTGTTTCTATAAATCCTGACATGTAAATAAAAGATTCACCTACACTGCAGCCTTTCGCGAGTGTTGGGCCTTTTTCCTTATTACTAATGCCCACTTTAATAGACCTAAATGGAAAGGGCGTGTTGTGACATCACGAGGGGCGTGGCTGTGACATCACGATCACGGCTGCCCGCTCCAAGCGTTTTGAACAAAATGTTCAGAACGCTGGGGCCCGATAGTACCAATTTTAGCCAAATTTGTTGTAACCCAACAAACACATGCAGGTAGGCCTCAGGTGAGAGCAAAGGCAGCTGAAACAGAACAGAAAGAGTGGACATTGTTGTCTTTGGAGATCTTAGAGGTTGTTGTTACCTTGTAGGTTCTTTAGCTAAATTTGCAAATTCAGTTTATTCTGTTGTTCTACTATACCAGCTATAGTGGTAGATATACTAAGATGTACTAAGAAGAATCAGGCTCACAAGTTTGTAATACCAAAAATAAGCAATAGCAATTTTAATGGTAAATAAGGAAACAAACCATTAATTCACAAAAACAGATCCATGAATTTTAAATGTTAGTGAACTATGACACAGTGAAAAAATGATTTGCCCCCAGATATCCCCTACTGAATACATATGACGAGGGCTTATTTTTAGTGGGAGAAGTTGAGCTTTTTAATGGCACTCTTCATTTTCCCTCATGGTGTATTCTAAAACATTATAAATATATATATATATATATATATATATATATATATATATATATATATATATACACACATCTATATCAGATGCCTAAAGTGATACCAAATCTGTATACAAGAGTAAGAAAAAAATGTAGTTCAGCTCACCAGCCAATACGGACACTGGATAACAGGAATGCGGCTGTAGTGCGGCACTGCAGGAATGCTTGGAGAACGGACAATGCGGGCCGTATCCATATGGAATGGATGGAACAAAAATGGTGGGGTCCAGCTCACAAGAATAAAAATTAAAACATAACTTTTACTGAGTGGTATTAAAACATGAACAAGAACATCCTTTAGGTTTTTTGTTGCTCTTGTTCATGTTTTAATATCACTCAGTAAAAGTTATGTTTCAATTTTTATTCTTGTGAGCTGCACCCCACCATTTTTGTTCCATCCAAATCAATATAGTTCTTTATATATTTTACCACTTTAACTCACTTAAAAATATAAAAAAAAATCTTTGTATTGCCATATTCTTACTCCTATAACTTTTTTTTATTTTCTGACTACAAGACTGTAAGCGAATTTGTTTTCTGTGTAACAAGCTGTAGTATTTATTTGTACCATTTTGGGGGAGATGGGGGTTTTGATCACTTTTCAAACAGTGTTCTTTGTTAGGCTAAGTTTCCACATAGTTTTTTTAAGCCAAAACCAGAAGTGAATACAGAAGGAATAGGAAATTTAGGAGAAGGACTTCTATTTCTCCTTCCTACTGGATCTACTTCTGACTTCAGTTCATTGGCAGTTTTCTAAAAAAAAAAAAAAAGAAACGCCAGGAAAAAAAAACTGTGTAGAAACTTCGCTTAAATGTTAATTTTTTTTTCTAGTTTAGATTTTTATATTTAAAAAATGGGTAAAAGGGGGGATGATTTGTAATTTTTTTTATCATAAAGGGATTCATTTTATTCTTTTTTCTTTTAATCTTTTTTCCATTTTTTAGTCCCCTTAAGAGACATGTCACATGAACATTGCCTGTCCCATGCAGCACATTACTTATGCATTGTAGTTTACTTTCACTATCTTCTATTATATGCTGCTTATGGCCTTCAGAAGGCTCTCGGCTGCAGTGATAACTGATTGGCAACCATGCACTGAATGATGGATGATGAAAGGCCCCAGATGTATGTCACTCAGCATCTGACTGCCTAGATGCCATGGTCCCTATTGACTGCAGTAACTAGTGGGTGAAATGCTGGCCACTGACGCCAGGTGTGCGTTGCAGACAGCAGCCACCATGCACTGGGTAGGGGAGGGAAGCTCAGCAACTGATCCTGCTCCATACTGTATCTCCCCAAGTAACATTTGACATAAATAAAAAACAAATGATCAAATGGATGGAAGGGCTTAAAGGGGTACTCCGTCCCTGGCATCTTATCCCCTATTGAAAGGATAGGGGATAAGATGTCAGATCGCTGCGATCCAGCTGCTGGGGAGCCCCGCTCTCATTAGTTCGCTCTGTACATAATGATGGGCGATACAGGGCAGCGTGACGTCATGGCTCCGCCCCTTGTGACATCACGGCCCGGCCCCTTAATGCAAGTCTATGGGAGGGGGCGTGATGACCGCCACGCCCCCTCCCATAGACTTGTATTGAAAGGGGCGGGCCGTGACATCATGAGGGGCGGAGCCGTGACATAACAATGCTCCGGCCCCTGTACTGCCCGTCATTACGTGCAGAGCGAACTCGCTATGTGCGGTAATGAGAGCGTGGTGCCGCAGCGGGGATCCCAGGGCTCCCCAGCAGCGGGACCACGGCGATCTGACATCTAGGGGCGGAGTACCCCTTTAATGGGGTATTCCAGGAAATTTCATTTCAATTTTTTTTTTTTTTATCAACTGGCTCCAGAAAGTTAAACAGATTTGTAAATAACATAAAGTAGACATATTGTATATCTGCACTGATAGATATATATATCTATAAATAAATGTTAGGTCTCCCAATAATTACACAAACTGATAGACCAAAAAGGGAACCTCTAAAAAATACATTTTAATTATATCAATGTTAAAATCACAATGGTGAAAAATAGTGAAATAGAATTAAATTGAACTAGAAAAATAGAAAAATCTATATATTACTAATCTATATAGTTACGGGCCATCATATAATCCAGAGAATCCAATATAAAATAGCCACAACGGCACAGATCATATATGCAGAACTCTAACTGGACAATTCAAAGATATGTAACAGTTCACATAGAATGCATAGAACTTTCTTCATAAGTTGCAACTCACACAGAATAGTTGCAGTTCATGCCAAGTAAATCAGTGTATTTCCACGGACGTACAAAGTTTCCATTTGGATTACTTAATCATGACCACTCAGGGAATTTTCGAGTGTACGATATACCAGAATATTATACTCCAGATTTACGTAAAGGGTGCAAGGCTGTATCAGAGCGTAACATGTGTTATCTCAAGAATAGAGCGTACGTAGATCATGACCATTGTTTCAGCTCTCTTATGGTATGAGATACAAACGTAGACCACTGTCCACATTGTGCGGTATCAGATGTATAGAAACTCATCTACAGTCCAGACTGCTCTTAAGCTCTACTTAATTACTGCCAATAAAACACTTATTCCAACAATGTACATTCAATTGTAGAATTTGTATGATAGCATTCAATATAAAATTCTCTTCAGAGTGCAACAATAGAAATAGTGTGAATGTTCATCAGCATTGTTACAATATTTCCAGCAACAAAATTTATGATGTAGTATGCATACTATTATTTGTTAATGTGCCTGCACATATAAACCACATATTCTTATTGCAGTGTTGTGGTCACACTTATCTGTTTTGGCTGCGGATTTTCTGCTATTTCATTTTCAGTGCTTCATTCTTCATCCGCTGTGGGCACACAGCTTAGGATCTCGATCATGCACCGACGGTAAGCAGTATCCCGCTATAGCTTTAGATGGCGGCATGATAACTCTCTTTCATGAGGGGTCCAATATTTGACTCCATCTCACTCGAGGGGTCCAACGCAGCGTTTCTTTAGCTAGAATCTTCAGGGACCATTAGGCTAGTCTCCTTTATTTCAATGAGTGGTGCATTAGCACTATGCGTGCGGCTCTGATGGCGTCCGTCCGTCGGACGCCATCAGAGCCGCACGCATAGTGCTAATGCACCACTCATTGAAATAAAAGGAGACTAGCCTAATGATGAAATGATGCAAGTATCGATGGAAATTTACCACTAACATAAAGTAGAATATGTCACAAAAAACAATCTCGGAATCAGAATGAAAAGTAAAAGCATCCCTGAGTTATTAATTCTTAAAGGGGTATTCCAGGGAAAAATTTTTTTTATATATCAACTGGCTCCAGAAAGTTAAATAGATTGGTAAATTACTTTGATTAAAAAATCTTAATCCTTCCAATAATTTTCAGATGCTAAAGTTGAGTTGTTCTTTTCTGTCTGGCAACAGTGCTCTCTACTGACATCTATGCCTGTCTCGGGAACTGCACAGAGTAGAAGAGGTTTGCTATGGGGATTTGCTTCTACCCCGGACAGTTCCCGAGACAGGTGTCATCAGAGAGCACTTAGACAGAAAAGAACAACTCAACTTCAGCAGCTCATAAGTACTGAAAGGATTAAAAAAAATTATAGAAGTAATTTACAAATCTGTTTAACTTTCTGGACACAGTTGATATATAAAAAAACATTTTCCTGGATAACCCCTTTAAACAAAATGTTAGACAAAAAGACTGGGATCTACCCACTACATTTTTAAATTTCCAATGGATTTATCTCTTGAAGGGATAGTCATAGTCCATGGGCCATATCTGGTATTGTATGTTATTCTCAATGAAATACACAGGGCTGCAATTGTATTTTATTTTAAAATGTAATAGCACCCAGTTAAACAATCTATTATAATTTTTTTCACAGATATGTTACATGCCAAGATGTATGTAATGGGTAAAGGGTATCTATTACTACCTTGGGGCTTAGTGTTAGCCGTTACATGACTAACCCGTACATTGTTACCCCAATAACCACTGCAGCAGAAGTACTGGGAAGAGCCTGGTACCATCAGTCCTGGAGCATAAAAAAATTGTGTTCCAAGTCTAGGGCAATACAGGCTGGTATTATTCCGCTGGGAAGGGACAAAATTAATGGCCATTCACATCCTGGCAGTGCCAGGCTGCTGCAGTTTTTTTTACTTACTGGTTATGAAATAGAGGTGGTCTCCACTACTTAAAATTTTATTTAAAATGTACTTAAATTTATCACTGCACAACCACCAACACTAGTCCTACAACATCATTTGTTTTATTACAACACAGCTACATCCATGCGTTTCAGTACTGTAACTACTGGGTCATGTGACCATAAGTCTGACCCGCAAAGTACCAAATGTTTAAAGGGGTACTCTGGTGAAAACCTTTTTTCTTTTAAATCAACTGGTGGCAGAAAGTTAAACATATTTGTAAATTACTTCTATTAAAAAATCTTAATCCTTCCTGTACTTATTAGCTGCTGAATACTACAGAGGAAATGCTTTTCTTTTTGGAATGCTCTCTGATGACATCACGAGCACAGTTCTCTCTGCTGACCTTATTATAATAATAATAACGCTTTATTTATTGATGTCCTTAGTGGGATTTGAACCCAAGTCCCAAGCACTGCAAGGCAGCAAAGCTAACCACTGAGCCACCATGCTGCCCTTAGCATACATATCCTATGCATGGTTGCTAAAATGGACAGAGATGTCAGCAGAGAACACTGTGTTCGTGATGTCATCAGTGTTCCAAATAGAAAGGAATTTCCTCTGTTGCATTCAGCAGCTAATGAGTACTGGAAGGATTAAGATTTTTTAATAGAAGTAATTTACAAATATGTTTAACTTTCTGCCACCAGTTGATTTAAAAGAAAAAAGGTTTTCACCGAAGTACCCCTTTAATGTGTCAAAAGAAGTATTCTGTCCTGCATCAACTAACTTCCTGTTAACTACAAGATGACATTATCTATTAGATTCTCCTGGCAGCTCCCAGACACCTCCCCACCCAGCTCTATCTCTATACATTTGTTATGTCTATGGGAAAGTAGGCATACAATTCCTAAAGCCTCCTTGCATTTTGTTTCTTTTTTTCAGTACAAAGAAGAGCAGCAAATAAAAAAAAAGCCCCAAACACATTAAAAATAATAATTTTTCTACTTATTGCATTTTTTAATATACCTTTTAGCAAATAAAGTAGTAATTCAAAAGGAAGGTGGACCAGGGATCAGGAAGAGCTCCTTACATCAGAAGTAATTGTTTATAAGGACATACAGAATGCATATCTTAATTCATTCTTTCTGTTCCATGCACATCACCAAATCTTTCTCCATAACCTTCTTTATTGCATCCAACCCTCTCATGTGCAGCACTATAGTATAGAGATGACAGATAACTTAACATGCATTCATTGGATGATGACAGGCGGTGATGATGACAGGCGGAGATGATGAAGGGGGGATGATGACAGGGTGATGACGACGGGGGTGTTAATGACGGGGGTCTGGATGATGACATGGGGGATGATGTATTTCCCACCCTAGGCTTATAGTCGAGTCAATAACTTTTCCTGGGTTTTTGGGGTGAAATTAGGGGCCTCGGCTTATATTCGGGTCGGCTTATACTCGAGTATATACGGTAAGTGTCTGCTAGCATTATTGTAATATAGTTCTCTCTCCCAGATCTTCCCCCACTTGCCTCATCAGCAGGTCTGATCGCAACACTTTTGTTCTCCTCAATGCTGTCTTCTCTTTCTTAGACTGTGGTTATATAATCTTTTTATAGCAGATTTGTGAATACCTTCACTATGGGTGTTTTATCCAGGGGATACACGTTGATAGATCCTTCAATTTACTAAGAATAAAACCTCTTTTTATTGTATTATTTTTTCAATAACATTTACCTCCCTATTTTGAAGAAGAAAAAAAAATATATATATGGGCATGTTATCTAGAAAGAAAATAGATTCCAGGTAAAACATTTCAATTTTCACCAATAAAAATTGTAATATTTTGCACATGACTTACTGACTTAATGAGGCAGAAGTAGTAGTAGTCTTTAGGTTGTTTACAAAGCCAGCACATTTGAAATGGATCCATGGCACCCCACTAACAGGAACAGAGAAATCTTTCTGAAAGTAGCTGAAAGGAGGTGGACAGGTTGACATTGATTCAAGCATGCACTTTTCTTTGTCTCATCAATGCCACTGGCAGGTGCTATATACCACTATGTAACTTAGTTTAATTTTTTTTTCTTTCATGTTAACTTTTTTTTAGGATTGCTTGTTTTAGAAAAATTGCTATTTGCATGGGTACTTTTTGTTATCATAAAAGGGCTATAGTATGGGTACATGGGCGATGACAATAATAGGCTTAGTACAACAAGAACTGGGTAGATATAGGTATTGCGTGCGTCTCTTTCCCTTCTAAACATAGCAATTAACCTCTTAAGGACTCAGCCCATTTTGGCCTTGGGGACACAGCCAATTTTTATCTTTGCATTTTAGTTTCTTCCTCCTCTCCTTTTAAGAGCCATAACTCTTATTTTTTTCACCTACAGACCCATAAAAGCAAAATATAGAAGGGCACTTCCCTCAAGCCTGGTCTTAGATGTACAAACCCAAATTCTATGACTTTATGCAATGGTTTTCAGATGTTAGTAATATTGGAATGAAAACGGTCAGAAAAAGGAAAACAAAACATTTCATTAAATCTCATAAAATGCAACAAATAACTTTACAGTGAGTATCATTGTAGGGCCCTTGGAGGTGATCTCAATATAATATTATGTTAAAAGAATAAAATGTCAATGTTAAAATATATATATCCAGATTCATATATTGTTAGTAGTTTTCAGTAGCATCCATATGTAGCCGTTATGTAGGTATCATATACTACTTGAAAACGTGCATTTGTTAGTCCTGTGCACGGCAAACACTGACAGATAATGCAGTTAAAATGATTATGTCCATCTTCTATAAAGACTTCCTTGTTATAGATACACTGTATCTGTATACTGCAGATGTGTGGAACTGGATACACTATAGCAAATTACCCTCTATGGTCGCACGGACAAGTGGTCGCTCTGGATTGCAGGTTGTCAGCACTGGCAGACCTGGGGAGGGAGAGGTCTGTTGCTGGTCTGATGTCTGTGATAGATTGCTGGCATTGGCGTTATCCTTGGGCGTGCCAACGTAGGGTGAGGATTGCGGACGTGCTGGAGATAGTAATTGTACTTTACAAGCGATTGCTGACTACATATATAGATTGGATAATATGAAACAGGGCTAGATGCGTTTCGAGATCCTGCTCAATCTCTTTTTCAATAGCTCGATCTCTATTGAAAAAGAGATCAAGCAGGATCTCGAAACGCATCTAGCCCTGTTTTATATTATCTGATCTATATATGTAGCCAGCAATCACTTCTAAAGTACAACTACTATCTCCAGCACGACCACAATTCTCATCATACGTTGGTGCGCACTGCGCACAAGGAGAAGGCTGATACCGGCAATCTATCACAGACATCAGACCTGCAACAGACCTCTCCCTCCCCTGGTCTGCCGGTGCTGACAACCTGCAAGCCGAAGCAACCAGGCATCTGTGCGACCATAGTGGTGTGATGGCACTTTGCTATAGTATATCCAGTTCCCCACATCTGCAATATACAGATACATTGTATCTATAACAAGGAAGTCTTCATAGAAGATGGACATAATCATTTTAACTGCATTATCTGCTAGAGTTTGCCGTGCACAGGACTAACAAATGCACGTTTAGAATGACTATATGATACCTATATAAAGGCTACATATGGATGCTACTGAAAACTACAAAAAATATATGAATCGAGATGTATATTTAACATTGACATTTTATTCATTTAACATAATCATATATTGAGATAACCTGCAAGGGCCCTGCAGTTGATACTCACTGTAAAGTTAATTAATGCATTTTATGAGATTTATTAAAATGTTTTCTGACTGTTTTCATACCAAAATAACTAACATCTGAACACCATTGCATAAAATCATAGCATTTTGGTTTGTATATCTAAGACCAGGCTTGAGGAAAGTGCCCTTTTATATTTTGCATTTATTCACAAGTTGTATGGGATACACAACTTGTTTTCACACCAGTACTCATCTGGCATAAAACAATTTTGCCTCTGTAATTTTGGTTGAGCTACCCACCCCCTCTTTTTAGTCCGACCCATATAATGGTTTGCTTTTTGCACCACCAATTGTACTTTGTAACAACACATTTTATTTTACTATACCGTACAATTTACCATAAAACCAAAAAAATATTATTTGTGGGCGAAAATGAAAATCCCTGTGTTCTTAAGGGGTCAAGGATGTGACCAAAAACATCAGCTACACAAGCCATTATAGTACCTTATCTCACCTTATATATGTGGACATTTATTTATATACATTTATTTATATACTTCTCTTGATTTATAAAGTTGATTACTTTAGAGTCTTTTTATGTTGTTTTTGTGCTCTCCCTAATATTTAGCCACAAGCCAAGTCTGATTAAATGCAAAATGTTTTCTCAAACGTCACGCCACGCCCCCTCCATTCATGTCTATGTGGGTGCTGCAGGGAGATTGCGGGGGTCCCAGCGGTGGGCCCCCGTGATCAGACATCTTTTCCCCTATCCTTTGGATAGGGGATTAAATGTTTTTGCCAGGAATAACCATTTAACATCATGTTTTGGCTGTAAGCTGCCAGTATAAGATGAGAAACTGTTGAAAATGTCCTAGAGTGTATATTACGGTGTGCTGCAGCATAGTCAGAGTCCATTAGACCAAACATAATTTATTTGCAACTACATTTGGTCTGTTTTACAAACTAAAGCCAATGGCCAAGAAATGGTACTTTTTGGGATATCATTTTGATAATTTTCTAAAGTATATCCGCAGTGAACAGATAAAGTCATCTCAGCTCAACATGAGCCGAAACATGATATGTAAACTTTTGATCAAGGCTAATGTAATTTTGGTTACCATTATGACTACTAAAGTACCATATAACACAGGTTCTAGGCACTAGTTGTAAAGTCCTTGAGAAAGCTTACTGCTCATGTACAGCACATGTCCTCCCCCAGCAAACTGTTTTCATGAGAGTTCTATGTTCCAAATTCTGATCTCAATTTTCCATTTCTATTTTAGTCTATATTCTGATTTAGTTTTTGATCCATTTTCTGAGCCTAATTTTGTTCAGTATTTACCAATACTAGGAATGGGCCCCAAACACAAAAAAGGTGATGGTTTTTCTCTGAGTCAGTCCCGCTTTTGCTTTTGGTAAAAATACTGGCCATAATTAGAAATAAAATGAGGCACAAAAAATTTCTTAAAACTTGGGATCATAGCATTATGACGAGTTTGGTTTAAAGGGAAGTTTTTAATACATTTTTAGAATATTTAAGGACATCAACAATGTAGAAAGCTGGTTTAAAATATGATATATTGAAAAATCCTATTTAAAAAGCTAAATGTAATAACTAACATTTTCTAAAACTCTTGCACAACATGAATCTCAAAATGTGAACCGTTGAACTATGCATTTTTTCTCAGCCCTTCCAATGCATAGGAATTCAGGCTTGCTGATTGTTAGGCGGTAATATTTTTATGTTTATTTTTCCGTAAGCCTGAAGCAGCTGAAAATAAAATTGGCACCTCAGGTTCTTGCAGTGACCCACTGAACTCACGTGGCTCAATGAAATGTTAAAAAGAGCAATATCATAATAAATCATTTATATTCCATATGTCCATTGTGGGACACCCCCATTAAGCCTTCTGTTTATTAAACTATTTAACTACTATGATGCATTGAAATATAAATCAAAACTTTTAAAGTAATATTTAGCAAAATCACCACATACCATGAAAACTGTCAAATGAACATTTTCTGACCCCTGTAGTAATAGAAAGAGTGCAGCTTATATTCTCAGTTTATTCTTCAGGCAATGGATTGGAACACTTTATATATTTAGCTAGTTATGGGGCATTTTCCATCAACAAAGAGAGCAAGGAATAGAGCTAATTTCACATTATATGAAAGAGAACTAGAGTGCATAAGAACATTTATTATTAAAGGATTTTTCCACTGAGGTAAATTAACAATTGCTGAGATATAAGTGGGCTGGCATTGAATACATATGTACAGATTAACATAATAGAAAATCTGGCATGTCAATAGAAACTTTAACACGTCTACCTGGATCGAATATTGCAATAACGTAAAAGGGGTACTTCGCTGGAAAACATTTTTTTTTTAATCAACTGGTGCCAGAAAGTTTAATAGTTTGTAAATAACTTCCTTTTAAAAATCTTAATCCTTCAAGTGCTTATCAACTGATATATGCTCCGCAGAAGGTTCTTTTCTTTTTAAGTACTCCTTTCTGTCTGACCACAGTGCTCTCTGCTGACACCTCTGTCCATGTCAGGTACTGTCCAGAGAAGAAGCAAATCCCCATAGAAAACCTCTTCTGCTCTGGACAGTTCCTGACATGGACAGAGGTGTCAGCAGAGAGTGCTGTGGTCAGACAGAAAGAAAATTCAAAAAGAAAAGAACTTCCTCTGGAGCATACAGCAGCTGATAATTACTGGAAGGATTAAGATTTTAAAATAGATGCAATTTACAAATCTGTTTAACTTTCTGGCACTAGTTAAGTAATCGTTACCAGTAATCGTTTTTCAAGAACCCATGACAGCACCCCTGGAGAGGACCTCCCACTGTGGGACAGGAAACCTGAAAATAAATTTGACCTCCCTTCCTCTCTGCCCCTCAGTTCAATTATAAAGTACTCCTATGGAGCAAGAGGTAGATAAGCATGCACAAAAATAGCATAACAATATGCCAAAACAATAATAAATTTAAAAAAAGGGGGGGGGGGAGATACATGAGGGATGCTGTCATGGGTTCTTAAAAAATTATTACTGGTAAGTAATCCAAATTGATCTCATCACCCATGACAGCACCCCTGGAGGCTAGAATAGAATTATACTGGGGTGGGGGGGGGGGTGTTGGGGACAACAGCCTGCAGAACCTTGCGACCGAAACTTAGATCAGTAACTGGCTCCAGGTGTAACCTATAATGTCTCAATATGGTATGACCTGAGGACCAAGTGGCAGCCCTACAAATTTGGTCTAAGGAAGCATCAGCTCTCTCTGCCCAGGAGGTTGCTACCACTCTAGTGGAATGGGCTTTAAAGAAAGCAGGAACCTCCTAGTTTTTTTTTTTTTTTTTGCTTTATAAGCAAGCAGCCTTCCTTTGAACTGCAAAAGAAGGTTCTCAGAAATACAAAAACTTTTAGTAGAATTAATATACACAAGTAGACACCTTCTAACATCTAGATTGCAAAACGGCCTCTCCCCGTCATTACTAGGACTATCATAAAAAGAGTGGAGAATTATATCTTGATTCTGGAGGAAATAAGACACTACTTTTGGTAAAGAAATATGGCAAAGTTCTCATCACTACCCTATCATCAAGGATTTTGGTGTATGGAGGGAATGGATAACATCTTGATGGAAATGGACTCAAGGGGTTCAAAAGGAGAAGCCATAAGGGCATGCAGGACTAAAGATAGATCCCAGGGAGGAACTAAGGATCAGTGAGGGTCTCTGTGAGGGTGTGGAATACAGTACTGCTATAAGTCACTGTGACCTAGGAGGATAATCCATCTCTGATGAAGGAAAGTGTTACTTTCCGAAACACGTTAGATGCTTTTTGGCTTTGCGCCCTCCCTGTAGTAGTGACGTCACTCGCAGCACTAGGTCACAGCACTCCGTAATCCACTAACAGTACAGCAAGACGGTGAGACGCCACCGGCCAGGGCAGATCTCCCGGCGAATAGGCTGACTGGAACGACGGACTTCTGTAAACTACTCCAAGCAGAAAAAGCAAGTACAACGGGACAAGCTCCATACTCTCAAGGGCGCGGACTTACAGCTTTGCAGGATTTTTAAGTGGAGACAAGAACTTCCCTCTGGGCAGAGATTCTGAGTACACTCCCCATCAGGATTCTAGTAAGTGAGCCTCTCTTACTATTTATAGTTTTTATTATTACAGCGCCGATACACAGATACACATTTATATATATTGTATACAGCTCAATTTTTGGTGGTTTTAGCCGAGATCCACCTGTTGTATCTAGGCCGCTTGTACAGGATCTATTCAGCGCTGGTGTTATCTTTCCATTTTAATTTGCACATCTGTTTAACTTTCTGGAGCCAGTTGATATTAAAAAAAAAAGTTTTTTCCTGGAATACCCCTTTAACACCTTAAGGACACAGGACGTAAATGTACGTCCTGGTGCGGTGGTACATTTACGTCCTGTGCATAACCGCGGGCATCGGAGCGATGCCCGTGTCATGCGCGGCTGATCCCGGCTGCTGATCGCAGCCAGGGACCCGCCGGCAATGGCCGCCATTAACCCCTCAGGTGCCGGGATCAATACAGATCCCGGCATCTGCGGCAGTGCGCGATTTGAATGAATGATCGGATCGCCCGCAGCACTGCTGTGGGGATCCGATCATTCAGAAAGCCGCACGGAGGTCCCCTCTCCTGCCTCCGTCCAGCTCCCGGCGTCGCCTGCTCTGGTCTGAGATCGAGCAGACCAGAGCAGAAGATGACCGATAATACTGATCTGTTCTATGTCCTATACATAGAACAGATCAGTATTAGCAATCATGGTATTGCTATGAATAGTCCCCTATGGGGACTATTCAAGTGTAAAAAAAAGAAAAAAAAATGTAAAAGTAAAAGTAAAAAAAAAAGTGAAAAATCCCCTACCCCAATAAAAAAGTAAAACGTCCGTTTTTTCCTATTTTACCCCCAAAAAGCGTAAAAAAAATTTTTATAGACATATTTGGTATCGCCGTGTGCGTAAATGTCCGAACTATTAAAATAAAATGTTAATGATCCTGTACAGTGAACGGCGTGAACGAAAAAAAAAAAAGTACAAAATTGCTACTTTTTTAATACATTTTATTAAAAAAAATTATAAAAAATGTATTAAAAGTTTTTTATATGCAAATGTGGTATCAAAAAAAATTACAGATCATGGCGCAAAAAATGAGCCCCCATACCGCCGCTTATACGGAAAAATAAAAAAGTTAGAGGTCATCAAAATAAAGGGATTATAAACGTACTAATTTGGTTAAAAAGTTTGTGATTTTTTTTAAGCGCAACAATAATATAAAAGTATGTAATAATGGGTATCATTTTAATTGTATTGACCCTCAGAATAAAGAACACACATCATTTTTACCATAAAATGTACGGCGTGAAAACTAAACCTTCCAAAATTAGCAAAATTGCATTTTTCGTTTTAATTTCCCCACAAAAAATAGTGTTTTTTGGTTGCGCCATACATTTTATGATATAATGAGTTATGTCATTACAAAGGACAACTGGTCGCGCAAAAACAAGCCCTCATACTAGTCTGTGGATGAAAATATAAAAGAGTTATGATTTTTAGAAGGCGAGGAGGAACAAATGAAAATGTAAAATTTAATTGTCTGAGTCCTTAAGGCCAAAATGGGCTGAGTCCTTAAGGGGTTAAAGAGTGTCACCATTGTCTGAGCATTCACACATCGGTGCAGCCATAATATAATATAATAGTTGTAATATCAACCTATGATTAATTTACAATACTATAGTAATACTAATAAACTGATATTTAAAACAGTAAAACTTAGCTTTTATTATGCTTGCCGATAAAAATATTAATTCTATAAAATGAATGGACAACAAAAATCATACCTGAAGCTGTGTATTTATAATGTGACCTCTTATATAATATAAGTTGGGATCCAGACAGGGAGAGGTAGAGCGAGGAGAATGGAGAAAGAGGTTGGAGTTCGCTCTATACCTAAATAAACCCTTTCATCTGCCTCAACCTTTTTGGGAAACCACCTTCTTAACAGGGTGGTCTCAACCACGGTGTCTGTCCTTGAACTGTGATTAAGTGTGGGATAACAAAACAAACTCATAGGATAGAGAGAAAGAAATATATCTGTCAGTGTAAAATAACATCCACCAGCAAATTTTACGCTGTGTGGACAGTAGTTGTGGTACAGCCTTTAACCCCTTCCTGACCCATGACATACCTGTACATCATGAGTCCGGTAAGAAAGTATGAAGCGGGCTCAACTCTCGAGCCCATGCCATATTTTTTCATCCAACCCTTGACATACTAGTTAACATCTGGCATTAATTATAGATACCATGATCAATAGTGATTGTGGCATTTAAATAGTAAATGCTGCATATCTCTGGTATCTGGTTGCCCCATCGGCTGAGTGGTTGTCAGGGCAATCCAAGACCATACTTTGGTCTTAGCATCTTCAATGACTTGCCAACTGTTACAGTTTGCCTATGGCAGGCTGTAGCAATGGAATGTTGATCTATTATAAGCAATCACCCAATTGCTTTACTCCTTAAGGATGCAGGGCACCCACTCCCCTGCTATGATGCGGGCTCATGGGTTGACCCCGCATCATACTCAGGTGTTCCCGGCAGCCTGTGTCTAATGCTGGACATCATTGATTGCAGTGATGCCTGGCATTAACCACTTAGACGCCACTTCAAGTGAAAGTAAACCGTTCCTGGCAGCTCAATCGGGCTGTTCGGGACCGCCATGGTGAAATTTCACTGCGGCATGCCAAACAGCTGAGAGGGCGGGGTAAGGGTCCCTACCTGCCTCCTCACCATCCAATTGTTGCTGGGTTACTCCAGCCCTGCTCAGCAGGCTGGAGCAATCGAGCAGAAATTACACTGATCAATGCTATGCTATGGCATAGCATTGAACAGTGTATTCAATCAGAAGATTGCATGTAATAGTCCCCTATGGAAACAAAAAATTGTGTAAAAAAAGTTTAAAAAACAAGTTAATAAATGTGAATTAACCCCTTCCATAATAAAAGTTTAAATCACCCCCTTTTCCCAAATTCCATATAAAAATATGTAAACATAAAAATAAACATGTGGTATCGCTGCGTGCGTAAATGTATGAACTATAAGTTCAAAAGTGATCAAAAAGTCCCATCAAAATTAAAAAAACTACGTCCGTTTTTCCCATTTTAACCCAAAAAAGCATAAAAAAAGATATAATTATTAAACATATTTGGTGTCGCTGCATGTGTAAAAGTCTGATCTAGTAAAATGTATTGTTAATTATCCCCTCCCCGTCCCCTCCCATATACTTGCATTTAGGGGGCGAGGTGTGACGTCACGGGTGGCGTGGCCGTGACAACATGACCCCCGTATATTTACATCCACTGCGGTCTCTCGGTGTATGATGCTTGCTCAGCAGCTGAGTGCGCATCTTGCCCAGTGGGTCCCGGGTGCTATTAGCAACTGGGACCCAAAGCTACATCACTGTGTGTGGAAAAAATAGGGAATAGTGGTTATAGGGGTCAGAAGTGGACAATTTTAAGCACACTAATTTTAATTCAAAAAGTTAGAATTTTTTAAAAGGAGTTAAAAAAATCTAAATTGGGTATCATTTTATTCATATGGGAAAATTTTTTTAGATAATGTATCATTGTTACTGAGAGGTGCCCTGGGTAGAAACGAAAGCCCCCAAAAGTTGCAAAATTGTGTTTTTTTTTCAATGTTGCCCTACAATTTTTTATTTTTTTTGTTTCAATGTACATTTGTAGTGTTGGGTGCGAATATTTGCATTTCGAATTTTTATAGCGAATATCGCTATATTCACTATATATTCGAAATTAAGAATATTAGCTTTTTTTTAAAACTAAGCTGAGACTTTCTGTTCTGTACAGATCATTTCACACTACTGTAGAAAACACTAATGTAGAAAACACTGGATCCACCATCATTCACAGCAGAGATATGCATTCCTTTCCCTATGGAATAACCTCTGAAAATGTCACAGGACACGCCAAGTATTGCCTGAAACCTGAATAGGACAGCTCCTATCCTTTGTTGCCTATGTCCATTGGTTTTTCCGTAAAGCATATCACTAATTGCTGTTGAAAATAGATCAGGTAAGATGGCTGCCCTCATAATAAAGCACAAAAAAAATTAAATAAAAAAAATTCTAATTAGAAAATGGAAAAAGATTAGAAAACAAAAAACATGTTTCAGTATCTGCCTCTAATAGGGAAAATTGTAGGTTATACATTCCCTTTAAAGAGGTTGTCCAGTTAACATATATTCCCAGGCTGCCTAAACAAATCAAAAAAGACTGTACTTACTTTTTATGCTCCCTCACAGCCCCTGTTACCAAGCCGCTTGGTCTCTGCCATGCAATACATCACGGCGCTCTGGTCAACATGGCACATTGCCGCTTAGCCAATCAATGGCTGAAGTGGGACACCTCTGGGGCCATTGATTGGCTGAGTGGAAATGTATCATGCCGACCCCAGCACCCAGTCTCTGTAGAACCTCCTAGTGCTGGGGTAAGAATGAGGCTTTCCCACTCAGCAGAATCATTGGCCAGTGATTGGCTGAGCAGAAATGTGATGCTATGATGTAAGCACAGGGAAGTAGAGATCAGTGGAGACTGGGCACCATGAAACCAGTGGCTGCAGGAGAGCAAGGGTGGTAAGAACAGGCTTTTTATTTTACTGGATAGCCTGGGCACATGTCAAAACATTTTGCTGGACAATTCTTCTTAAAAAAGTGAATATTTACTTTATAACCTAATTCAATTGTTAGGTCCAGCATTCTGTGCTGTGCTGATATAATGCTTGGAGTTGTCATAAATATGGAACTCTTTCCATTGAAAACAAATATTGTGAAATAAACAAACACATATTAAAGGCCTATGTTCTTGTAAGGCAGAAAATATATTCGGAACACTCACCTCGAACACTCGAACACTCACCTCAGAATATTCTTTATTCATGGTACAGAGACATGTGCGTGGCAGAGAGATAGTGGTGCAGGAGCGGGTGGGTTCGGCCGGTGGGCTCCTGCACCATCCCGCTATCTCCCTGCCACGCACATGTCTTTGTACTATGAATAAAGAATATTCTGAATGACAATCCGTGTCCAAGGTGAGTGCTCCGAATATATTTTCTGCCTTACAAGATCATTGTTTGAACTGCTTCGTTGAAATCGAGTAGCACCACACGGAGAGACACACAGAGACATTGGCTGCTCTTGCTCCCTGTTTGCCGACAGGTGAGCATTCCTTCAGCGAACAGTGCAGTGACTAGTGCCAGGTCAACCTCCCTTTTTGATATACACATATTAAAGACCTATTTACATTAAAATAAAAGATGAACATTTCCTAAAAGGTCATGGTTTTTACCGTGGTATACATCTGAAAACATTTTTGATGGTATCCAGAAGTACATCATGCTATGCTATCCATACCATGCTATCATAGAATTAACACTATGCAGTAAGCTTTTAAAGTCAATCAAGTGATGGCTGCATATGGTTAGCATGTCAAATGACAAAGGATTAGCATCAGACACATGGCATTACTAACAATGATAGCGATTATGTGGTAATGTAAATTTAATCATAGATATGTATATTCATGGTTATATCTGTTTATAGTAAAGGTCGGGATAAAGTTTAAATCTCTTGATTAAGTATTCAAAACACCTTATAGCCTCTGATAACCTCTCCTGAAAAGTTCTCAATAATATAGGAGAACTTATTAAGGGGAACTCCGATGGAAAACATTTTCTTTTCAAATCAGCTGGTGCCAGAAAATTATACAGATTTGTAAATTACTTTTATTTAAAAATCTTAATCCTTCCAGTATCAAATATAAAAAAAAGGCACATAAGGTTTTATCCTTCTTTAAGACTGTAAACTGATCTAATTACACTGGAACAAACAGTACATAAAAAGACCAATGCTTCCTGTTCCAGGGTTTAGACTAAGGTCTTTGTAGACGGTTTAACAAGAAGTCTGCAATTCTTTTAAGTACAGCTCTTTGATACATTAGATAGCGCACCTCAACTTCAGTTAAAATTACTGTTTTGCATATGCTGCCACCAAGCAGATCAAAAATGACAGGGGAAAGCTAGAACATATACTGTATTTTAAGAGTAATTTCCACTGAGCGCACCAAGGCAGGTTGTGATAATTGCTATGTATTTACTGGCTCCAAGCGTACAAACCTGCTTTAAAAATTGTTATTCTTACAGAAAGCTATCACTATCATGATTGCTTACACTGATGTTTTGTCAACTTTAAAAGATACTAAAGCAGAGCTGTACGTATGTCAAACACCAGCAAATATATGCATACATTACCATCAGGGTTCCCATATAAGGCAATGTATGCACAGTGTGTTTTGAGACTCTTGTTATAATGCTTGCATGCTTTACAAGCAAAATAAGCCTTATACTTTTTGTTGTTGTTTTTTTAAGGCTTTTTTATGCAATTTTTAATGCAGCTTTTTTTGGAGAGATTTTTGGTGATTTTTTGGGGGGGGGGAGGGATGTATTTCCATATCAGGCCAAATTATGTCTTTGCTTTAAGCATTCATGTTAAAAAAATTATGTTCTAAATTAATAAATTAATAATGGCAGCATAAAGAAGAAGTTGGAGTTTTAAGCAGCATCTTTTTAAAGGGGTTATCCAAAATAAGGTGACTTTAGTAGTTACCTGCCAGACATAATGGACATGTCTATGAAGGATCTGTGATTGTCTTAGGGCTAAATGTTGTGAGTCCACTATAATGCTGTTGCTTTTTTTTGTGAAATGGCTATTTCCTGTTGAAGTTCTCTCCCTCCAACTACAGCTCAGGCTCAGATATGAGCAGATGTGCGTGCAGTAAACCCAGCTATGTTAAGCTGAATAAACCACATGCAAGATACTTACCGTGTGCCAAGACTTTCTTTGGATTGCATCTGTTTACTATGTGAATCGGGGTAGCTGCAGTGCCAACTGTTTGATTTTGCTCCTTGTTTGTAAGTGTGAGGTCACTTTTCTCCCTTCCACACATCCGTCACCCCACCCTTTGCAGCACAGCTGAGCTATGCATGCTGTGAAACTTAAAGGTGTATTCCGGGCAAAAAACATTTTATCCCCTTTCCAAAGGATAGGGGGTAAGATGTCTGATCGCGGGGGGCCAGCCGCTGGGACCCACTGCGATCTCCCTGCAGCACCCGCATTCTATGCGAGAGCTGCGTCTCCAGTTTCGGAAATCTCCAGGTTTCTGGGACTGGGGACGTGATGTCACGCCATGCCCCCTCCATTCATGTCTATGGGATGGGGCGTGACGGCTCCATGGTTAGGGTAGGGTCACAATTTGGATATTTGTACTATATTTGATGCTGCAGATGTGCTACTGACCATCCTTAGAATGTGTCTCATGCTGTGCCCATGTGTCCTGCTCGTAGCAGCAATTTGCAGCTACGAGACACATACACGGATCTGTGAGTCGCAAGCTCATGCGCAGTGTACTCACAGACATCCCGGTCACTACCCCTGCTCCGTGAGCTAGGCAGAGAGCGGCCGCAATGTTTGTGAGTACACTGCATATGCGTGTGCAACTCATAGTTCCCTGTGTGTCTGCTTGTAGTGCAAGCAGGAGGCACACTCTAAGGATTGTCAGCGCATCTACAGAGTCAAACACGCTGCGCTGTGTGTGACCCTCAGAACACATGAACAACCTGCAATGACGTGTTCCTGCAGATTATGTAGGAGCACTCCTGACTTTTGTATGCACTATGGTGTTTGTTTAATGCAGCAATGGAAGAAGGTAAATGGCACTCACCAGTGTCGTGGTATAACAAACATATTTATTCCATAAAGTGCAGCATAGTGACAGGCAAGGCAAGGGAGGACTCGGACGCGGTGATAGCTATTTTGTGCGCAAGGCGCACTTCCTCAGACCACTCCCCTACTGCCGCAGGAACTCAGGTTAAATACCTGTGCTCCGGTGCAGATGGGCGAATCTCTTAACTTACAACTGTGCAAAGGGACATAGAGAAAAACCCAAAGTGAAACACAGACAAGTTAAAAACAATTACAACTTTGCAGAGAACCAGAAGGAGATGTAGGTATAACCTTTTAGATAAAAATGGCTAGGTCTACCTTATCATTCAACCCTAAAGTGCCTTGTGCCTTAGTGCGCAAAATCCATCTTGTTTCGCTCTGGAGCAAGGCTTTTCTCCTATCACCGCCGTCTTTGATGTTAACTCTTTCTATTCCAAAGAATTCCAATACTTTGGAATCTCCATTGTGTTCTTCTAATACATGGTTAATTAATCTTGTGGAGCCCTTTAGCGTTTTCAAGGAATGGATGTGTTCTCGGAATCGTGTGTGCATGGGGCGCACAGTGCATCCAATGTAAAAACGCCCACAAGAGCACACGATTCCATAAACTACATAATCTGTACTACAGCAGATAAAATCCTTTACTGAAAAATCGCAGCCCCCTAGGGAAAAATTCCTCCCTTTTTTTAGGAAGCTACACCAGTTACAACTTCCACAGCGGTGATTACCTACTAATGTGGACTTGTTCAACCAGTTGCAATTTTGTGATACAAATCTGCTGTGTGTTAACACATCTCCAATATTTTTCGCTTTTTTAAAGGTGACAAATGGTTTTTCAATTGTTACATCTGATAAAAGGGGATCTTTTTGAACCAGAGGCCAGTAACGAAAGATAGCTTTTTTTTTAATAATATTGGCTAGAGGGCTGTACTTGAATACAAATGAAAAACGTGTAGATTTTTTTGTAACATTTGATGTAAATTTTTTTACAGATTTTTCTACTGCTTTTTTTTAACAGGATATCTCTTTTCTGGACTGATGCTCTTTTTAGAGCTTTTTCCAAAACTTCCGGCGGGTAACCCCTTTGCTGCAACCTATCAGATAATTCTGAGGCTTGTTTAAAAAAAGATTCTTCTGTACTGTTTATACGACGCAGTCTTAGGAATTGTCCATAAGGTACTGCGGTTTTTACATGTTGTGGGTGATAACTTTTATAATGCAGCAAGGAGTTACCCGCCGTTGGCTTTTGGAAGCCTTCTGGGAGGAGAATTTTACCCTCAGGTATTACAAGGACATCAAGAAATTCAAGTTTTTCTTTACTGGTTTTCGACGTGAACTTTAAGTTCATATTGTTTGAAGTATTGAGAAAGGTGACAAAATCTGCGAATTCTTCTTCTGTTCCCGACCATATAAGAAACACGTCGTCTACAAAACGACTGTAACTTTTAATTTTACTTATGTATTTATTGGACGTGGAAAAAATATACTCTTTCTCAAAAATCGCTACAAACAGATTAGCGAGGGTGCACGCCACTGGAGTGCCCATGGCCACCCCGCTAATCTGTCTGTACCACGTCTCATTGAATTGGAACGCATTATTGGTCAAGATGAACAGAAGAGAATCGCAGATAAAGTCAATAAAGGTCTGACTTTTATTAGACTTCCTTAACAGATCTCTAATGCATTGTACACTTAATGACTGGGGGATGCTAGTATATAAGCTCTCTATATCAATAGAGGCCATTATATACCCATCCTCCCATGTCATTCCCTTCAAGTCAAGCAAGAACTCATTAGTATCTTTTACTAGAGTTGGTATTTCCTTCAGTAATGGATGCAAAACCCAGTCAATATATTTTGACAAAGGTTCACTGACCGACCCCCTCCCAGAGACAATTGGTCGTCCGGGAGGGTTAACTGTGGTCTTGTGAACCTTTGGCAGGAAATACCAACAGGGAAACTTCACTTGTTCCGGTAATAATCTTTTTGCAACTTTTTTAGATAACACCCCTTTCTCTACATAATTTCTTAGCAGAGATTGGAGTTTGGACAGATATTTATGTGTCGGGTTAGCAGCAAGGCGTTCATAATTAGATGTATTATGCAACTGACGAGTAGCTTCCTCTATATAGTATTTTTCGGTGAGGAGGACAATGTTGCCCCCCTTATCTGATTTTTTAAACACTATATTTTTCATGGATCTTAGCTTTTTCAGTGCATTAATTTCCTCTGTTGTTAGATTCGAGGGATCTTCTGGGTACTTCAAAGCTTTTACCTCTCTCAGCACTTCGTGCTGGAAGAGGTCCAAGCTACTACCTGGGAGTAAGGGTGGGCAAAAGGAGGATTTTATTCCTCCAGTGAAAACTGACTCTGATTCAGTGTCAGGATATAGAGAACTAGTGTCCCCGCCTAATAATTCTGTGAGAGTAATTAAACATTCTGTGTCTTCTCCCCTCTCACTGTCAAAAGGACTAAAACCCAGGGATCCTATAGATACAGGCTTATCTCCTTCTGCCTTGCTGTCACACACATATTTATTCTGTACAAAAAATCTTTTAACATTTAGATTACGTATGCATCTGAACAAATCAAGTTCAAACTCGACTTCATCCAATTTTTCCGGAAAACAGAAGTTTAAGCCTCTAGCAAGAACAGTTTCCATAGCATCGTCCAGTAGAATATCTGTTAAATTGATAATCATCCTGTCTTTCACAGGAGGAGGTAAATTATCTTCCTCCTTTATTGTCTCCAAGACACTTTCTTTCTTTTCCATCCTCCTTGCGTTTTGTTCCCTTTTTCTTGAGTGTCCCCTCCTAGTTGATCTCCTCCTAAAGGGATATTCCCCTGAGTTGATGTTCCTGTAGTAGATTTGATGGAAGTTGTAGCATGATGTTGTTCTTCTGAGCCGCTGGAGTCGGACTCCGTGGTCCAGAAGTCAGTTGATCGTTTAATAGTATTCTCATTTGTTACATTTTGTTTCAGATTTTTTTGAGTTTTGCGTGGGTTCCTTTTCCCTTGATTCTTCCTCCGGTTGCTGTTAATAGCCACGAAGGCTTTTCCTGTTTCGAAGTCAATCTTATCTCTAAGATTTTTATCTTGTTTTTTATCTTTTATGGTGCTTTGTAATTTTAATAATTTTTGTTCTAATTTTTGTTGGAAAATTATCTTTTGTGGTTCTGGCATTCTAGTTCCAAGCTCTACTTTAGCTCTGCCCAAAGCTTCAGTTACTTGTGCATACTCTGTTTCGTTCCGCTCCCGTATTAATCTCAACATGTTAAGGGAGTAATTCAGATGTACTTCTTCCCATTTTTTTAAAAACACCATGTCATCAAGAAACTGCGAGGGCTCTTTAAAATTTCTCAAACCTCTTGGAACTCTGTTACATTCTTCATATGACTTTTAAGACCGCACGGTCCAAAAAAGCCGCATCTCTTTTTCGGCAAGTTGGCACACTTTATGTTCCAGATTTTTTGTGCTTAAAGTCTGTAAAACATCTCTGGTCTCGCAAAGGGTAAAAAACGTGCCGGCGTCTTCCCTCCCTGCCAAAACTGCACTTTCAGTAGGATAGGTATCCATACTGCTAGTTGCATTAAGGTCCATATTCACACTTGCGGTATTTCCACCGCTGCACAATCAGTGTGTAAGTTAAACAGGTGATTTCCTCGCCACTGCAGGCGTGCCCGGTGTTTGTTTAATGCTGTTGAAGAGGTTTTTGTGTTGCACCCTGTTACTTATTTAGGGCAGCCTGAAGGTATTTATATTACATTGTAGTACTGTATTTATTTTGTACTTCTAGGAAAGTATGCTATACTACATTGTTGTATTTGGTAATGCCATTGTTTGCACTGTATGATGATATTTGGCACGGCAGTAGTGCATGGTAGTATTGGTTTGCTGGTGATGCCGCAGCATAAACATAGATAAACTAGCCTGTGGTAGAGAAAAGGAGAAGCCCTGATTTGATGGCAGCAGGGTTTTAGATATATAGCCACTCATCCATTGTTTTTCAGTATTGGAGAGATGTGGATGAAAATGTGCATAGCCTCCCTGTTTGCAGGACCATAATGTAGCTACACTGGTTGCACCACAATATGCCCTTAGATAAAGATAAAGCTTTTTTAAACTGACATTGAAGTCTTAGACCCTATAGGGGATATGTCTCCTAGCTGCTCTTACTACAGAAAAAAAAAACTATGACTTTTATTAGCATAAATAGCTGCACAATCTTTGCACAATGGCAGTTTAATTAAAATGGTAATTAGTAACTTTTTAAATCCTCTCATGGTCATGCTAATTGCCAGCCCAGGAGGTTAAACACAAGTGCAGAATGATTGCATAAAAACATTAATATTATTCCTACAAATTAGAATGTGTAGTTTTACCATTTCCAACAGTAGTCACCAATGAGTAGCTCAGAAGTAGTGTTGCTCGCGAATATGCGCAATGCGAATTTTATTCGCGAATATCGCATATTCGTGAATTCCCGAATATAGCACTATATATTCATAATTATGAATATTCGTTTTTTGTTTTTTTTTACAGTACACATCACAGTGATCTCCCCTCTCTGCTTTCAGCTTGTGTGGTATAAAGAAGGCTCTAATACTACTGTGTGAGACTGGCGTGCGAATTTTCGCATATGTGAAAATTGGCATATGCTAATTCTTGTATATGATAATTTTCGCATATGCTAATTTTCGCATACACGTATTTTCGCATGTGCGAAAATAAAACGTGAATATTACGAATATGCGAATTTTGCGAATATATGACGAATATTCGTCCATATATTTGCAAAATATCGCGAATTCGAATATGGCCTATGCAGCTCAACACTACTCAGAAGCAATATCTAACCGACAATCCCCTGCTGTGTAACTCCCGCCCTGAGTTAGGATCATGTGTACTGGCAGCTGGCAATATGTAGACATAGGCTAACCACCAGTGTCAATAGGGGAGATTTATCATAAGTTGTCTATTGTAGACTAGTGTTGCTCGCGAATATTCGCAATACGAATTTTATTCGTGAATATCGCATATTCGCAAATTTGCGAATATTCGCAAATATAGCACTATATATTCGTAATTACGAATATGTTTTTTTTCTTTTTTCACAGTACACATCACAGTGATCATCCCTCTCTGCTTCCAGCTTGTGTGGTGTAAAGAAGGCTCTAATACTACTGTGTGAGACTGGCGAGCGAATTTTCGCAAATGCAAATTTTTGCTTGTGGTCATTATTATATGCTAATTGTCGCATATGCTAATTTCCGCATATGCGAAAATAAAACGCGAATATTATGAATATGTGAATTTAGCGAATATATGATGAATATTCATCCATATATTCGCGAAATATCGCAAATTCGAATATGGCCTATGCCGCTCAACACTATTGTAGACACAGATCTATCCCTTTACACTGCTTGTCTAATTTACACTCCTGCACAAGATTTACTAAAGTTGTGCACTCCTTTGATAAATTTTGTGCAAATATAGAAACGCCCCCCTCGCTCTACCGTGCACTCCTTCTCTACCTCACACTTCACAGAGCTTTGGCATTTTCCTGCTGTACACTGCTCACATAGCTAGAAGTGCCAGAGCAGCAATGTGCGCCGAACAAAACTGCACAATAGTAAAATCATAAATCTTTATAAAGTACTCAGAGGGGGAGATTCTCAAAGAATTTTGCATTCCAAAAAAACAAAACAATTTTGGCGCGAAAAGCATCGACCACATTTTCAAAGATTCTAAAAAATAAATGGGAGCTCAACCAGGGGTGTGGAAATTTTATAAAAAAAACTACTTGTCCACGGGACTAGAATGGAGCAAAATCTACTTGTCCCTCATGACGATCCACTTCTCCAGGCCAATTTTCCCTTTTACGCTCTCATTTTTTTCCTCCTCGCCCTATAATAACTACCTACTATGATGATACCTTTTCATTTTTCAATAACATATTCTCTGGACCAAAAAATATATATCAGGTGAAGTGAAATTGAAATAGTAAAAGATAATTTAGCAGATTTGGTGGTTTTCTTTTCTACACCATTTACCTTGTGGTTGAGATAACATGTTAGTTTCATACTTTAGACCAGCCTGATTACAGCAATAACCAGATTTGTATAGTTTACGTCATGTTTTACTAATTTAAAAAAAAATTCTGAACTTTTTGAATTTTTGTAATTGCCATTTTTTGACCTCTGTAGCTTTATTTTTTTTCCACATACCAGGCTGTATGAGGGCTAATTTTTTGCGCCATAATCTGTTTTTTGTATCGGTAACATTTTGGTATTGATCTGACTTTTTAATCACATTTTAACTTTTTTTTCTGGGATATTATAAAAATTGCAATTATGTGGTTTGGTATTTTTTTTTACATTTACCGTACGGGATACATAATGTTATATTTTAATAGGTCGTACAACTACGCACAAAGTGATACTAAATATGTTTATTTTTATTATTTTTGCATGTTTTTATATAGGAAAAGGGGGGATTTGAACTTTTAACATGGAAGGGTTAATGTGTGTTTTTTTTTTTACTTTTATTAAAACTTTATTTTTTAACACTTTATTAGACTTATAGGAGGAATCATTAGATTCCTCATACAGATGAATAGAGTTCTATTGAACTCATTGATCTGTGTGCTCTGTGATCCATTGATAGAGACCTGTCCAGCCAGGCTCTATCAATGACAGAGCCGGGACAGCAGGGAACAGAGTTAAGCCCTCCGGCTACCTCCATGGTGGATCGCCCCCTCACGATCACGCTGTGGGGGGGGGGGGCGATCCACCCCACTAGGCCACCAGGGAGCATTCACATGTCCCTTTAGACGCCGCTGTCAGCTTTGACAGCGGCAATCTAATGGGTTAATAGCCAGCCGCGGTGATCGCCGCATGCTGGCTATTAGCGGCGGCCCCTGGCTACTGAAAGTAGCCAGGGGCTGCAGAGTATGGAGAGGGCAGGAGTCGGGATCCGGCTCCATACAGACTGCTGAGCGCCGCCCGTACGAGTCGGGAGCTGAGCGCCGCCTCGCTTGTCAGGTCCGGGCCTGCTTGCCCGACGCCGGAACTGCATGTCCCGGGCGTGGGGCAATAGGAATTACAAATCCCTGTCAACATAAAACATGATTTACCAAGCTGAGGATACTGTGTTGCACATAAACTCAATGTGCCAAAAGGATAACCAACAATAAATATAGGAAAACAGTCCTACTAGGCTAGGGATGAAAGTAAAAATATAACAATGTAAAATAGAATAAGAGGAATAAAAGAAGAGAGTAAGAATGAAGTAAAGAGATAGTGTCCAATGATAAAATAATATTTAATATTTTATTGGTACATGCAAAGTATTCAGCAGGGCCCTTGCCTCAGACTGTCTATAAATAAAAATGCTATAAAATAAGCTAAAAGACTAATGCAAAAATATTTATACAGTATTTCTCATATAAGAATGTTCATACAATACTAGGTGCTACCCCTTGGGACAGGTCAGGGAAAATAGGACATTATGCAATTTAGGCACTTAACCCCTTAACGACGCAGGACGTATATTTACGTCCTGCGCCGGCTCCCGCGATATGAAGCGGGATCGCGCCGCGATCCCGCATCATATCGCGTCGGTCCCGGCGCTAATCAACGGCCGGGACCCGCGGCTAATACCACACATCGCCGATCGCGGCGATGTGCGGTATTAACCCTTTAGAAGCGGCGGTCAAAGCTGACCGCCGCTTCTAAAGTGAAAGTGAAAGTGACCCGGCTGCTCAGTCGGGCTGTTCGGGACCGCCGCGGTGAAATCGCGGCGTCCCGAACAGCTGATCGGACACCGGGAGGGCTCTTACCTGCCTCCTCTGTGTCCGATCGACGAATGACTGCTCCGTGCCTGAGATCCAGGCAGGAGCAGTCAAGCGCCGATAATGCTGATCACAGGCGTGTTAATGCACGCCAGTGATCAGCATTAGAGATCAGTGTGTGCAGTGTTATAGGTCCCTATGGGACCTATAACACTGCAAAAAAAATGTAAAAAAAAAGTGTTAATAAAGGTCATTTAACCCCTTCCCTAATAAAAGTTTGAATCACCCCCCTTTTCCCATAAAAAAAATAAAACAGTGTAAAAAAAATAAAAAATAAACATATGTGGTATCGCCACGTGCGTAAATGTCCGAACTATAAAAATATATCATTAATTAAGCTGTACGGTCAATGGTGTACGCTCAAAAAAATTCCAAAGTCCAAAAAAGCGTATTTTGGTCACTTTTTATATCATTAAAAAATGAATAAAAAGTGATCAAAAAGTCCGATCAAAACAAAAATCATACCGATAAAAACTTCAGATCACGGCGCAAAAAATGAGTCCTCATACCACCCCATACGTGGAAAAATAAAAAAGTTATAGGGGTCAGAAGATGACATTTTTAAACGTATAAATTTTCCTGCATGTAGTTATGATTTTTTCCAGAAGTGCGACAAAATCAAACCTATAAAAGTAGGGTATCATTTTAACCGTATGGACCTACAGAATAATGATAAGGTGTAATTTTTACCGAAATATGCACTGCGTAGAAACGAAAGCCCCCAAAAGTTACAAAATGGCGTTTTTTATTTTATTTTGTCGCACAATGATTTTTTTTTCCGTTTCGCCGTGCATTTTTGGGTAAAATGACTAATGTCACTGCAAAGTAGAATTGGTGACGCAAAAAATAAGCCATAATATGGATTTTTAGGTGGAAAATTGAAAGGGTTATGATTTTTAAAAGGTAAGGAGGAAAAAACGAAAGTGCAAAAACGTCCTTAAGGGGTTAAAGTGCTGCTGGTGCTGGAGATAGTATAGTCTTTCCACAATTAAAATTCACTTGATATAGTCATTGTTTTATCTGCAAAGAGAGCTATGTGTCTGGATTGTAATAATATCAGTTGAAAGTATTTGGTGGCAGAATTGTTGCAGAGCTGGAGGCCCCCTTTTTTGCGCCCACTTTACCCTGTCGGCACAGGGCTAGGTGTAAGCGGTCTCAAAGCTGGGGGTTTACTGTTGTATAATCGGTTGCTCTGTTTAATAGCCTCAGAACCTCGCTACCACCGACGGCGTGGGGACCAATGTGCGGGGTTCTGAGCGCAATGATGTTAGACACAATAACACAGAGAGTTTCCAATTTGTAATCTTTCGGAACCTCACTAGTGCCCAGCGGCGCGAGGACAAGTGCGCAGGGTTCCGAATGAGCTGTGATGTGGCACTATGTGCCTCTTACTGGCTTCTTCGCTGTAGCTAGTCAGCAGAGCGGGAGATGGTTCCTGATGAATTTTGGAATCCGTGCAGAAGATTCCTAGGTTCAAAGTCCTCCTTTAACCCCTTAAGGACCCATGACGTATGCATACGTCATCACACCCTGGGTCTTAACCCCTTCCCGACCTATGACATACCTGTACGTCATGGGTGGCAAGGTGTTCCCGACCCATGACATACAGGTACGTCATGGACATTACTGCCGCTACTCGCGGCATCCCGCAGCGCCCGGAAAGATGGTGGCTATCACTGATAGCCAGCCATCTTACCGTGCGACCACGGGGGGTTTCGTCCCCCACCCCCCCCAGCGATCGCTGCTATCAGCTGGTCAAATCTGACTAGCTGATAGCAGCGTTTCGCTATGAAAATACTTAGCAGCGCGGTGTGTGAGTTCCGATCACGGGGATCGGGACACACACCGCTCTGCTAAGTGTCCCTGTCCCGTCCCCCGGCGTCACTTACCCGTCGGAGCGGTGTCCCGAGCGGTCCCGGCGTCCTCCGTGCGGTCCCGACGTCCTCCGTGCGGTCCCGGCTGCGCTGCGTCCCGGAGGTGAGTTTCCGGCAGCAGTGCAGCATCTTCATTGGCAGCAGTGAGATCGCCGTAAAGCGATCTCACTGCTGCCTCTGAGAGTTTCAAAACTGCAACTCCCAGCATGCCCAGACAGCCTTTGGCTTTCTGGGCATGCTGGGAGTTGTAGTTTTGCAACATCTGGAGGTCCACAGTTTGGAGACCACTGTATAATGGTCTCCAATCTGTGCTCTTCCAGATGTTGCAAAACTACAAATCTCAGCATGCTCAGTCTGTCCAGGCATGCTGGGAGTTGTAGTTCTCTAACATCTGGAAGACCACAGATTGGAGACCATTATACAGTGGTCTCCAAACTGTGGACCTCCAGATGTTGCAAAACTACAACTCCCAGCATGCCCAGACTGCCCAAGCATGCTGGAAGTTGTAGTTCGGCAACATCTGATCCTTCAGATATTGCCGAACTACAACTTCCAGCATGCCTTGGCAGTCTGGGCATGCTGGGAGTTGTAGTTTTGCAACATCTGGAGGCACACTAGTTGGGAAACATTGTCAGTTTCCTACCTCAGTGCCTCCAGCTGTTGCAATTGTTGCAAAACTATAACTCCCAGCATGCACTGACAGACCATGCATGCTGGGAGTTGTAGTTTTGCAACAGCTGGAGGCACACTGGTTTGGAAACACTAAGTTTGGTTGCAAAACACTTGAAAGTTTATTACTTAACTTAGTGTTTCCAAACCAGTGTTCCTCCAGCTGTTGCAAAACTACAACTCCCAGCATGCACGGACAGCCAAAGGGCATGCTCGGAGTTTGCAACAGCTGGATGTTTGCCGCCTCCCCCCAATGTGAATGTACAGGGTACACTCACATGGGCGGAGGTTTACAGTGAGTGCTGCAAGTTTGAGATGGCGCAAATTTTGCGCTGCAGCTCAAACTTCCAGCGGCAAACTTGCTGTGAACCTCTGCCCATGTGACTGTACCCTAAAAACACTACACTACACTGACACTAACCTAAAATAAAAAGTAAAAAACACTACATATACACATACCCCTACACAGCCCCCCTCCCCCCAAAAAATGAAAAACATCTGGTACGCTACTGTTTCCAAAACGGAGCCTCCAGCTGTTGCAAAATAATAACTCCCAGTATTGCCGGACAGCCATTGACTGTCCAGGCATGCTGGGAGTTTTGCAACAGCTGGAGGCACCCTGTTTGGGAATCACTGGCGTAGAATACCCCTATGTCCACCCCTATGCAAATCCCTAATTCAGGCCTCAAATGCGCATGGCGCTCTCACTTTGGAGCCCTGTCGTATTTCAAGGCAACAGTTTTGGGACACATATGGGGTATAGCCGTACTCGGGAGAAATTGCCTTACAAATTTTGGGGGGCTTTTTCTTCTTTAACCCCTTATGAAAAGGTGAAGTTGGGGTCTACACCAGCATGTTAGTGTAAAAAAATAATTTTTTTACACTGACATGCTGGTGTTGCCCTATACTTTTCATTTTCACAAGAGGTAAAAGGGAAAAAAGACCCTCTAAATTTGTAACGCAATTTCTCCTGAGTACGGAGATACCCCATATGTGGGCGCAAAGTGCTCTGGGGGCGCACAACAAGGCCCAGAAGGGAGAGTGCACCATGTACATTTGAGGCGATTTGCACAGGGGTGGCTGATTGTTACAGCAGTTCTGGCAAACGCAAAACAATAAATATCCACATGTGACCCCATTTTGGAAACTACACCCCTCACGGAATATAAGGGGTGCAGTGAGCATTTACACCCCACTGGTGTATGACAGATTTTTGGAACAGTGGTCTGTGAAAATGAAAAATAAAATTTTTGATTTGCACAGTCCACCGTTTCAAATATCTGTCAAACGCCAGTGGGGTGTAAATACTCACTGCACCCCTTATTACATTCCATGAGGGGTATAGTTTCCAAAATGGGGTCACATGTGGGGGGGTCCACTGTTCTGGCACCATAGGGGCTTCCTAAATGGGACATGCCCCCCAAAAACCCTTTCAGAAAAACTCACTCTCCAAAATCCCATTGTCGCTCCTTCCCTTCTGAGCCCTCTACTGCGCCCGCCGAACACTTTACATACGCACATGAGGTATTTCCTTACTCGAGAGAAATTGGGTTACAAATTTTAGGGTGATTTCTCTCCTTTTACCCCTTGTAAAAATTAAAAAATTGGGTCTACAAGAAAATGCGAGTGTAAAAAATGAAGATTTAGAATTTTCTCCTTCACTTTGCTGCTATTCCTGTGAAACACCTAAAGGGTTAAAATACTTACTGAATGTCATTTTGAATACTTTGGGGGGTGCAGTTTTTATAATGGGGTCATTCATGGGGTATTTCTAATATGAAGATCCTTAAAATCCACTTCCAACCTGAACTGGGCCCTGAAAAATTACGATTTTGAAAATCTTGAGAAAAATTGGAAAATTGCTGCGGAACTTTGAAGCCCTCTGATGTCTTCCAAAAGTAAAAACTTGTCAATTTTTTAATGCAAACACAAAGTAGACATATTGTATATGTGAATCAATATGTAATTTATTTGGAATATCCATTTTCCTTTCAAGCAGAGACTTTCAAAGTTAGAAAAATGCTAAATTTTCAAAATTTTCATGAAATTTTTAGATTTTTTACCAAGAAAGGATACAAATATCAGTGAAATTTTACCGATAAAATAAAGTAGAATATGTCACGAAAAAACAATCTCGGAATCAGAATGATAAGTAAAAGCATTCCAAAGTTATTAATGTTTAAAGTGACAGTGGTCAGATTTTCAAAAAATGCCCAGGTCATGAAGGTGAAAATGGGCTGGGTCATGAAGGGGTTAAGGACCCATGACGTATGCATACGTCATGGTCTTTTCCTGGTCTCCGCCGCTCACCCGGCGGAGATTGGAAGCGGATCTCTGCTGAAATCCTTCAGCAGGGATCCAGGGCAGACGCCGAGGGGAGTCCCGGGACCCCCACATATCGGCGATCATCACAGATCGCTTGCAAAATCACGCAAGCAATCTGCTCCGATTCCGGGTATTCGGGTCACTTGTGACCCGATGACCCGCAAAAAAGTAGGTGATCCGCGGTGTACGATACACTGCCAATCACCTTAGGTTGCTGGGATCGGTGACAATACTGTCACCGCCCCAGCAACGCTGCTATTGGCCGGCGATCGTCCGGCCAATAGCAGCGCGGCAGAGGAGCAGCTGGCAAAGCTGTGTGAAGAGGACCGGGATCCCCCCTCTGTGCTCCAGAGCCCCCTCACAGAAGACGATTGCCCCCCTAGTGCAGGGAAAGTGTGTCCCTTAGGGAAAGGTAGGTAAACTGAAAGTAAAAGTAACATAAAAGTAAAAAAAAAAAAAATCCCCCCCCCACCTGACCCCCTAATAGGCCCCTAGGGTCCTGTGATCAGTGTCACTCGGGACCTATTAGGGGTTCAGGGCGCTGCGTGCGCCACCCCTTTTTTTTTGGCCGCAGCGTTTTTTATTTTTTTCCATTATAACGGTGTGTGAGTGATAATCACACACCGTTATATAAAGTATTACACCAAGCACCACACTACATACTTCCCCGCCCCCCCTACACACACCCCCTCCCCCCGCCACCGTAGAAAAAAAGCGATGGCTCGCCGGGCATTTTCGGCAGTGGAGGCTTACGCTTTTTTAGCCTCCGACTCCGAATCTGCCAGTGAGGACGATGAAGATCCTACATTTTTGTGTTCTTCATCGTCCTCCTCATCTAGTAGTGATGATGAGTCCCCTGTACGGCGGCGGAGACGCCGCCAGGCGAGGCCACGCACCCCCCATGAGAGTGACCCAGTGTACGGGTGGCAATGCTGCTCATAATAGGAGTCCGGCCCCCCAGACAAGTGCACCGGAGCCCCCTTCAGATGACCCTGTCTGGAGCCCCCCAGAGGGTTATCAGCCACGGATTCCTGAGTTTGTTGGCGACTCAGGAATCCATATTGACACGGCTGGCTTCACTGATCTGGACTTTTTAAAGTTTTTTTTCAGTGACAGCCTGGTCAATCTAATGGTGGAGCAAACGAACTTGTATGCCCAGCAGTTCATTGCCCACCACCCAGATTAGTTTTTGGCCAGGTCCAATAAATGGCGCGCCTTTGATGCAGCGGAAATGAGGACATTTTGGGGCCTCACGCTGCATATGGGCCTGGACAAAAAACCAAGTGCCCGTCATTACTGGAGCGGGGACGTCCTCTACCAGACCCCGCTTTACAGTATGGCGATGACACGGAAACGGTACGAGGCGATTCGGAAATGCCTGCATTATGCAGATAATGAGGCATGTCCGCCCCGAGGTATTCCCGCCCATGACCGGCTTTACAAAGTGAGGCCGGTCATCGATCACTTTGGGGCCAAATTTTTGGAGGCCTATGTACCGCTCAGGGACCTCTCGGTAGAAATGTATTTACAAATTGTGGGGGGTCTTTTCTGCTATTAACCCTTGTAAAAATGTAAAATGTCGGTGAAAACATACTTTTTTAGTGAAATTTTTTTTTTTTTTTTACATATGCAAAAGTCGTGAAACCCCTGAGGGTTATTAAGGCTCACTTTACCCCTTGATACGTTCCCCGAGGGGTCTAGTTTCCAAAATGGTATGCCATGTGTTGTTTTTTTTTTGCTGTCCTGGCACCATAGGGGCTTCCTAAATGCAACATGTCCCCCCCATTTCAGCAAAGTTTGCAAATGTGACTCCTTCTCTTCTGAGCATTGTAATTCGCCCGTAGTGCACTTCAGGTCAACTTATGGGGTACCTCCATACTCAGAAGAGATGGGGTTACAAATTTGGGGGGGTATTTTCTGCTATTAACCCTTGCAAAAATGTGAAATTTGGGGGAAATACACATTTTAGTGAAAAAAAAAAATTTTTTTTACATATGCAAAAGTCGTGAAACCCCTGTGGGGTATTAAGGCTCACTTTATTCCTTGTTACATTCCTCAAGGGGTCTAGTTTCCAAAATGGTATGCCATGTGTTTTTTTTTGCTGTTCTGGCACCATAGGGGCTTCCTAAATGCGACATGCCCCCCGAGCCAAATTTGCTCTCAAAAAGCCAAATATTACTCCTTCTCTTCTGAGCATTGTAGTTCGCCCGTAGTGAAATTCAGGTCAAGTTATGGGGTACCTCCATACTCAGAAGAGATGGGGTTACAAATTTTGGGGGGTATTTTCTGCTATTAACCCTTGCAAAAATGTGAAATTTGGGGGGAAACACACATTTTAGTGAAAAAAAATTTTTTTTTTTTACATATGCAAAAGTCGTGAAACCCCTGTGGGGTATTAAGGCTCACTTTATTCCTTGTTACATTCCTCAAGGGGTCTAGTTTCCAAAATGGTATGCCATGTGTTTTTTTTTTTTTGCTGTTCTGGCACCATAGGGGCTTCCTAAATGCGACATGCCCCCCGAGCAAAATTTGCTCTCAAAAAGCCAAATATTACTCCTCTTCTGAGTGTTGTAGTTCGCCCGTAGTGCACTTCAGGTCAACTTATGGGGTACCACTATACTCAGAAGAGATGGGGTTACAAATTTTGGGGGTATTTTCTGCTATTTACCCTTGCAAAAATGTGAAATTTGGAGGGAAACACACATTTTAGTGGAATTTTTTTTTTTACATATGCAAAAGTCGTGAAACACCTGTGGGGTATTAAGGCTCACTTAATTCCTTGCTACGTTCCTCAAGGGGTCTAGTTTCCAAAATGGTATGGCATGTGTTTTTTTTTTACTGTTCTGGCACCATAGGGGCTTCCTAAATGTGACATGCCCCCCAAAAATCATTTCAGAAAAACGTACTCTCCAAAATCCCCTTGTCACTCCTTCGCTTCTGAGCCCTCTACTGCGCCCGCCGAACAATTTACATAGACATATGAGGTATGTGCTTACTCGAGAGAAATTGGGCTACAAATATAAGTATACATTTTCTCCTTTTACCCCTTGTAAAAATTCAAAAATTGGGTCTACAAGAACATGCGAGTGTAAAAAATGAAGGTTGTGAATTTTCTCCTTCACTTTGCTGCTATTCCTGTAAAACACCTAAAGGGTTAAAATGCTGACTGAATGTAATTTTGAATACTTTGGGGGGTGCAGTTTTTATAATGGGGTCATTTATGGGGTATTTATAATCTGAAGACCCTTCAAATCCACTTCAAACCTGAACTGGTCCCTGAAAAATAGTGAGTTTGAAAATTTTGTGAAAAATGTGAAAATTGCTGCTGAACTTTGAAGGCCTCTGATGTCTTCCAAAAGTAAAAACTCATCAATTTTATGATGCAAACATAAAGTAGACATATTGCATATGTGAATAAAAAGAAAATTATTTGGAATATCCATTTTCCTTACAAGCAGAGAGCTTCAAAGTTAGAAAAATGCAAAATTTTCAAATTTTTCATCAAATTTTGGGATTTTTCACCACGAAATGATGCAAGTTACCACGAAATTTTACCACTATGTTAAAGTAGAATATGTCACGAAAAAACAATCTCGGAATCAGAATGATAACTAAAAGCATTCCAGAGTTATTAATGTTTAAAGTGACAGAGGTCAGATGTGCAAAAAATGGCAGGGTCCTAAGGTGTAAAATGGCTGGGTCCTTAAGGGGTTAAAGGGGTACTCCGGTGAAAACATTTTTTCTTTTAAATCAACTGGTGCCAGAAAGTTAAACATATTTGTAAATTACTTCTATTAAAAAATCTTAATCGTTCCAGTACTTATTAGCTGCTGAATGCTACAGAGGAAATTCCTTTCTTTTTGGAACACTGATGACATCACAAGCACAGTACTCTCTGCTGACATCTCTGTCCATTTTAGCAACCGTGCATAGCAGATGTATGCTAAGGGCAGCATGGTGGCTTAGTGCTTAGCACTGCTGCCTTGCAGTGCTGGGGCCTTGGGTTCAAATCCCACTAAGAACAACAATAAATAAATAAAGACTTATTGTTATTATAATAATGTCAGCAGAGAGCACTGTGCTCGTGATGTCATCAGAGAGCATTCCAAAAAGAAAAGAATTTCCTCTGTAGTATTCAGCAGCTAATAAGTACAGGAAGGATTAAGATTTTTTTTTATAGAAGTAATGTAAAAATCTGTTTAACTTTCCGGAGCCAGTTGATTTAAAAGAAAAAAGGTTTTCACTGGAGTACCCCTTTAAGTCCACAAGTAGGGGTGAGAGTAAGAGTGTTCTTGGGCTAGAACGCGTTTCCCCACACAAATAGTATTTTTTTGGTTGCAACATACATTTTATGGTAAAATGAGTGATGCCATTACAAAGGACAACTGGTCGCGCAAAAAACAAGCCCTCATAATAGTCTGTGGATGAAAATATAAGAGTGTTATGATTTTTTGAAGGCGAGGAGGATAAAACGAAAAGGTAAAAATAAAATTGTCAGAGTCCTTAAGGCCTTAAGGCCCAAATGGGTAAAACCCACATAATGATAGTTTTGTTTCAAATCCATAGTGGTAAAGTACAGGGACTAAATTATGCAAATTGTGTCAAAGTGCCAAAGTATTTCTAGACCCAAGTATATGTCTGCTCTCTTAAAGTGACAGATCGATTTCCCTGGTAACCAAATGTCCAACAGACAAGACATATAATTGGGCAATATGTAGCTCTGGAGAGATGAAGATGGTGAATTTATGTTAAGTTTAAAGTCATGTAAGACAATATGTGGAAAATTAACAACATGGCATATTGTCTACGTGATATATTTAAAATAAAATAATCACATTTAAATAGTGAAGGTCTTCAAATTGCAAGAAGGAATCTCTGGATTCAATTGCAATAGACTTAGCTGTTGGTGAGAGATATACAGCTGGAGCGCCAGGCTGCACTGACCTCAAGCTGCACCGTGAACTGCATAGATGTCATCTCACTTTTATACATTTAGTCATGGTTAGTTGAGCCTCGAAATTCTTCCCCTATTTTGTCTGTAATTGAAAACCATGCTAGATTAAATTACTTCAATCCCCGCTTGACAGTTCTAAAACCTGCCATACTGGAGATGTCTCGCTTTCTATTTTTAATTCAGTACATTGATTTTATTGCTTGCACTGTGCTAATTTTTAGCTAATCTGTTTAGAAATATTAAGAATAAAATATATCACAAACATATTACAATTATCATAATCATTATTATTACTACTACTACAATAGCCCACCCAACAAAGGAACACTAACTTACAAAATGTATTAATATTTATAGGACCTATGTGAATATTTATGTAGGGGAGTAGGGTCCCCACTCCATCCTGCCTTTGGAGGCCAATTAGAAATTTGACAGGATGAAGCGATGACCCATGTTTAACCCCTTAAGGACCCAGGACGTCAGGGGTTGTCCTGGCATCCTGGGCCTTAAGGACCCAGGACATCCTGTGATGTCCTGGCGTATTCCGGTCCCTGCTGCTCGCCGGGCAGAGATTGGAAGCGGATGCCTGCTGAAATGCTTCAGCAGGCATCCAGGGCAAACGCCGAGGGGGGCCATGTAGGCCCCCCCATGTCGGCGAACGTCGCAAATCGCGAGAAAAATCGCCCCTGCGATCTGCGGCGATACCGGGCTGATCGGGTCTCTGGGGCCCGACCGCCCGGTAATTTTGCATGATCCCGAATGTCACAGACAGCCAGGACCATGCTGGAGGATAGGAGCGAGGTGGCAAGCCTCCTCCTCCTATACCCTGCTATCCGTCGGTTAGCTAACCGACCAATCACAGGGGGGGGCGGTTACTTCCTCCCACCCTGCCCGGCCCCTGGAAGTCCGGAGAGAACGGGAGGAAGACCGGAGGACGCGGCGGGGGACGGGGGAGTGCTGGGGCCCAGCCCCGGTACTTACCTCGTCCCTGAAGACCCGGATCCCGGCGGTTAAGACAGCGGCGGCAGCGACAGGTGAGTTCCTCTTCTGCCGCGGTCGGGTCCTTTACAGCAATGCATGTCGCCATAAAGCGACATGCATTGCTGTATTGGGTCCCTGTATACTACAACTCTCAGCATGCCCAGACAGCCCTTTGTGTCTGAGCATGCTGGGAGTTGCAGTTTTGCAACATCTGGAGGTCCACAGTTTTGGGACCACTGTGCCCTTCCAGATGCTGCAAAACTACACATCCTCAGCATGCCCTTACTGTCCAGGCATGCTGGGAGTTGTAGTTCTGTAACATCTGGCCCTTCAGACGTTGCAAAACTACAACTCCCAGCATGCCTGGACAGTTTTGGCATACTGGGAGCTGTAGTTTTGCAACTTCTGGAAGGGCACAGATTGGGAACCACTGTATTAGTGGTCTGCAAACTGTAGTCCTCCAGATGTTGCAAAACTACAACTCCAAGCATGCTGGGAGTTGTAGTTCGGCAACATCTGCCTCTAAAGATATTGCCGAACTAATACTTCCAGCATGCCTGAGAATGTTTGGGAGTTGTGGCTTTGCAACAACTGGAGGCACACTGGTTGGGAAACAATGTCTGTTTCCTAACTCAGTGTTTCCCAACCCGTGTGCCTCCAGCTGTTGCAAAACTATAACTACCAGCATGCACTGATAGACTGTGCATGCTGGGAGTTGTAGTTTTGCAACAGCTGGAGATTCCCCCCCCCCCCCCTGTGAATGTACAGGGTACATTCACATGGGCAGGGTCTTACAGTGAGTATCAGGCTGCAAGTTTGCGATGCAGCAAATTTTGCGCGGCAGCTCAAACTCGCAGCGGGAAACTCGCTGTAATCCCCTGCCCGTGTGACTGTACCCTAAAAACACTACACTTCACTAACACAAAATAAAATAAAAAGTAAAAAACACTACATATACACATACCCCTACACAGCCGCCCTCCCCTCCCCAATAAAAATGAAAAATGTCTGGTACGCCACTGTTTTCAAAATGGAGCCTCCAGCTGTTACAAAACAACAACTCCCAGTATTGCCGGACAGCCGTTGACTGTCCAAGCATGCTGGGAGTTTTGCAACAGCTGGAGACACCCTGTTTGGGAATCACTGGCATAGAATACCCCTATGTCCACCCCTATGCAAATCCCTAATTCAAGCCTCAAATGCACATGGCACTCTCACTTCGGAGCCCTGTCGTATTTCAAGGCAACAGTTTAGGGCCACATATGGGATATCGCCGTACTCGGGAGAAATTGCCTAACAAATTTTGGGGGGCTTTTCTCCTTTCACCCCTTATGAAAAGGTGAAGTTGGGGTCTACACCAGCATGTCAGTGTAAAAAAATAAATTTTTCACAATAACATGCTGGTGTTGCCCTATACTTTTCATTTTGACAAGAGGTAAAAGGGAAAAAAGCCCCCCCACCCCCCCAAATTTGTAATGCGATTTATCCCGACTACGGAGATACCCCATATGTGGGCGCAAAGTGCTCTGGGGGTGCACAAAAAGGCCCAGAAGGGAGAGTGCACCATGTACATTTGAGGTGATTTGCACAGGGGTGGCTGATTGTTACAGCGATTTTGACAAACGCAAAAAAAAAAAAAAAACACATTTGACCCCATTTCGGAAACTACACCCCTCACAGGTGTGCAGTGAGAATTTACACCCCACTGGTGTCTGACATCTTTGGAACAGTGGGCTGTGCAAATAAAAAATTTTGTACAGCCCACTGTTCCAAAGATCTGACAGACACCAGTGGGGGGTAAATGCTCACTGTACCCCTTGTTACGTTCCTCAAGGGGTCTAGTTTCCAGAATGGTATGCCATGTGGGGGTTATTTTGCTGTCCTGGCACCATGGGGGCTTTCTAAATGTGACATGCCCCCCGAGCAAAATTTGCTTTCAAAAAGCCAAATATGACTCCTTCTCTTCTGAGCATTGTTGTTCGCCCGTAGTGCACTTCAGGTCAACTTATGGGGTGCCTTAATACTCAGAAGAGATGGGGTTACAAATTTTGGGGGGTATTTTCTGCTATTAAGCCTTGCAAAAATGTGAAATTTGGGGGGAAACACACATTTTAGTGAAATTTAAAAAAAAAATTTTTTACATATGCAAAAGTCGCGAAACACTTTATTCCTTGCTACATTCCTCAAGGGGTCTAGTTTCCAAAATGGTTTGCCATGTGTTTTATTTTGCTGTTCTGGCACCATAGGGGCTTCCTAAATGCAACATGCCCCCCAAAAACCATTTCAGAAAAACGTACTCTCCAAAATCCCCTTGTCGCTCCTTCGCTTCTGAGCCCTCTACTGCGCCTGTCGAACACTTTACATAGACATATGAGGTATGTGCTTACTTGAGAGACATTGGGCTACAAATATAAGCATACATTTTCTCCTTTTACCCCTTGTAAAAATAAAAAAATTGGGTCTACAAGAACATGCGAGTGTAAAAAATGAAGATTGTGAATTTTCTCCTTCACTTTGCTGCTATTCCTGTGAAACACCTAAAGGGTTAAAACGCTGACTGAATGTCATTTTGAATACTTTGGGGGGTGCAGTTTTTATAATGGGGTCATTTATGGGGTATTTCTAAGATGAAGACCCTTCAAATCTACTTCAAACTTGAACTGGTCCCTGAAAAATTGTGAGTTTGGAAATTTTGTGAAAAATTGGAAAATTGCTGCTGAACTTTGAAGCCCTCTGGTGTCTTCCAAAAGTAAAAACACGTCAATTTTATGATGCAAACAAAAAGTGGACATTTTGTATATGTGAATAAAACAAAAAAATTTGGAATATCCATTTTCCTTACAAGCAGAAAGCTTCAAAGTTAGAAAAATGCTAAATTTTCAAATTTTTGATCAAATTTTGGGATTTTTCACCAAGAAAGGATGCAAGTTACCAAAAAATTTTACCACTATGTTAAAGTAGAATATGTCACCAAAAAACTATCTTGGAATCAGAATGAAACAAAAAATAAAACAAAAAATAAAACAAAAACATTTGGAATATCCATTTTCCTTACAAGCAGAAAGCTTCAAAGTTAGAAAAATGCTACATTTTCAAATTTTTGATCAAATTTTGGGATTTTTCACCAAGAAAGGATGCAAGTTACCAAAAAATTTTACCACTATGTTAAAGTAGAATATGTCACCAAAAAACTATCTCGGAATCAGAATGATAACTAAAAGCATTCCAAAGTTATTAATGTTTAAAATGACAGTGGTCAGATGTGCAAAAAATGGCCAGGTCCTAAGGTGTAAAATGGCTGGGTCCTTAAGGGGTTAAAGTAAGAGGGGGGAGAGGAAAAGTTGCTGAGTTGCCCATAGCAATTGATCGCTTCTTTCATTTTTCAGAGGCTTTTTCAAAAATGAAGGAAGAAATCCGATTGGTTGCTTTGGGCAACTCAGCTACTTATTCTCTGGACAGGTTTTGATAAATTTCCCTCAGAGTCTTTTGGAATGGGGAGCAATTTCTACACTTGATTAATACTATCTATAAGTGTCCTAGGGCGAGAGTAAATGTCAATGGAAATTTATCTTAAATGCTTTCCTTAGAGCGAGGGACCCGACAGTGATGGCCGACTCCTGTTTAGCTTGTTCTTTCTTAAACCATTTGCTCTCAAATTAAAGGTGATATGCAGCACTGATATTTAAAAAAAAAAAAAAATCTTTACCACATCTTATAGATCTTGCAAAAATCTATCCAGCAAGACATGTTTTGTCAAAATCGGCTCAGCAGATCTGATATGGCCTTCCAAAGATCCCTCTGTATGCAGAATGGAGGAAGTAGTAGACTAATTAAAGACTACATTTCCCACAATCCTCCTCTCCTACTTCCTGTAAGCTGCTGCCCCGCCCTCTGCTCTCCACACTGAGGAAATTATAATAAAGTAACGCCCCACTCCCTTCCATATGCATATCCCCTCCCATCCCATCCCATGAGGTCCCTCTCCCCACCCTCCCCTGGTCCAATAGAAATACAAGCTATGTGCAGTGCTGATTCATTACAGCAGTGTTTTCAAACTGTGTGTGTCCAGCAGTGGCAAAACTACAATTCCCAGCATGCCTAGACAGCCAAAGGGTCTATTACATGTTATACTACCATAAAGAACGCCGGACATTGGCTGTCCAGGCATGCTGGGAGTTATAGTTTTGCCATGGCTGGAGATACACTGTTTGGAAACCACTGCTGTAATATGTTGAGTGCAGGCGCAGAAGCCCGCAGCTTCATCATAGTGATACTAGCATTGTTTATTGTAGTAAACATGTAAGAATGTTTTTTAAACTGTGTCTCCATCAGTGCCAAAACTAAAACTCCCAGCATGCATTTAGCTGTCCGGGCATGCTGGGAGTTGTAGTTTTGCAACAGCTTGAGGCACCCTATTGGGAAACACTGTAGTCTGAAATCCACTTGATGTCCCATCAAAAGCTCAAACTATTGTTCTTCCTTCCCCGACTGCCTTACACTGCAGCTCTTCTCCATCACGTCATAGTTAGGCCCTTTTCACACTGCCCTTGTGCTCAGTCGCTAACGGCCGTCATGCTCGCATTGTTTTTTTTTTTTTAGTCTTTGAAGTCCGTTATAATGGGGTCCGTTGGGTGCCATTATTTTTGGCTGCAAATTCTCCCACTATTCTCCTAACGGGTGTCACACTGCTGTGTTATAACGGAAGTGTGAAAGTAGCCTTAGACTCTAATAGACAATGGAGCTAAGCTACACGCGCAACCCGTAACTTTCACACTGCCGTTATGACACAGCAGTGTGACACGTTAGGAGAATAGCGGAAAAAGATTACTGCAATAGCCGTCTTTTTCTCCCACTATTCACCGCTAAAAGAATAGCGCCCAACGGACCCCATTATAATCAATGTGATCCATCAGGACCCGTTGTTGCCTGACTAAAAAAAAAAAAATGGCCATTAGCGTCTGAGCACATGGGCAGTGTGAAAAGGGTCTAACTATGATGTGATGGAGAAGAGCTGAAGTGTAAAGCAGTTGGGGGAGGCAGAACAATAGTTTGAGCTTCTGATGGGACAGCAAGTGGATTTCAGACTACACCAGTGTTTTCCAACACGGTGGCTCCAGCTGTTGCAAAACTCCAACTCCCAACATGCCTGGACAGCCAAAGACTGTCCAGGCATGCTGAGAGTTGGAGTTTCACCACTGCTGGAGACACAGTTTGGAAAACACTATGATGGAGATTTATCATTGTTGCCTTTGTAAAGTGAGTTGTTTTGTTTTGTTTTGGCTTTGCGTGACAGATTTATCATACTATACCAGGGGGTTGATAAACTTAGTGTACAAAAGCAAAAAACAATAAATCACTTCAGAACGGCACTTTGTAACACCACCTTCTTTTGTCTACTCTAAAGTCACAGTGGAGAAAAAAAAAGTGCAAGATATATATATATATATATATATATATATACACACACACACACACACACACACGTGTGGTGTCCCAGTACAGGTACATTGTGTCAAGGTATTGTAGGCCCTGTCAGATTGAGACCTCCAGTGTCCCGGGGGCTCCCCTGCAGGGATTCAACCATTTCTAATGTGTATTTCACTGTTATAACTTAGCAATTCGTTATTAGGTATCTGTAGCTTTAAGTATGTTACCTAGCAACCTCATGCAGTCAGGGTATGTGAGAGTGGAGGACTGAGGTCTAGACCAGACTTTTGTGTAAGGTGTTATATTATGTTATTACTTGTATGTAACTTTATTGTAAATCCTAAAGGGGATACAGACAACTCTATGATCCACAGGTGCCTGGCCAATGGGCTTAGTTTAGCCTTCCCTAATAAGGGGTGGCATTTCCTGTGTAGTTTCAGTTCAGAGGTGGAGTTCAGAGGTGGAGTGCAAAAGGGTTCAGAGTTCAGGTGTGGAGAGAAGCTGAGTGGAGAGGAGTGCAGGAGTTCAGAGTGAAGAAACAGCAACTCATTTCAGTTCAGAGTACAGAGTGGAGAAATATCAAGCCTTTGCTTCAGCCTTGATCAGAGAATTCCTAAAGGACAATTCATTATCTTCCGGCGAAAAGCCACAAATCTACCAACACTTCAGTAAGTGACTTTAATCTCAAGCCTAATATAGCGCAGACCTAAAACTACTAGTCCGGCCGTAAGAGCCAAGCATATATGCAATATCAAGTCCAGGCACTGCAAGCTGTGTGGTCCTCTAGAGACTGTCTGTTAACCCTTTGGGAGACTTTGGTTGAGCGCTGTGGAGATTGTACCACCTATCTTCAAGTTAACTATAAACGTTTTTAGGTGCAGAGATACAGGAAATGCCCCCACTACCCCGACGGCACGGGGACTGAATGCAAGAGGGCAATCGCTATACAGTTCAGGCACTTAGTGCCTCTTACCGGCTACAGTGTGCACAGTCAGGTGAGTGCAGCTCTGCTTGCGATCCTGATACTGGGGTGCTGGGGGTCGGAGATGATGGCTGGGAAGCAGCGTGTGGCAGCGATGTGAAGCATAGCGGTCGTAGCAGTGTATGGCAACGCTGGAGGTATCCTCTCTACCCTGACGGCACGGGGAGCAGGTGAGAGAGTAGGTAAGGACCGGCAATGTGGTAACGATTGTCTCAGATGATGAGCAGGGTTGTCTTAACATACAGTCTTCCTGAACCTCCACCATTGAAAAAGGGGACGTAGTTCCCCGAAACGCATCTGGTGTTAAGACAACCCTGCTCATCATCTGAGACAATCGTTACCTCATTTGTGAAGACACTGCTTTATGGGTGTCCTCCCAGGGGGGAGCACCCAAATTGTAATAACCCATTTTCATGTTTTTCTTTTCTTCTCTTTTCAGGTGAAAGCAGAGGACTACTACAGATTCGGGGACTACGTCGATGACCAGCATTTTTTTAAATCTTTTAATAAAATGGTTAAAGAGGGCTTGTGGGGGGAGTGTTTTTGGAATAAAATTAAAAAAAAAAACATGTGTTGTGTTTTATTTATAGTAGTGGAAGCTGTCTTATAGATGGAATCCATTACTAAGCCGGGCTTAGCGTTAGCCCCAAAACCAGCTAGTGCTAATCCCTCAATTATTACCCCGGTACCCATCACCCCAGGGGTGCCGGGAAGAGCATCAAATATGGCGCTCCTGGGCCTAGGCAGTAACAGGCTGCCGTTATTTAGGCTGGAGAGGGCCAGTAACAATGTTCCTTTCCCACCCTAGTAATGTCAGGCTGTTGCTGTTTGATTGGTATCTGGCTGAGGATGAAATAGGGGGAACCCCAAGACTTTGGACCATAATGGTGGTAGTAGTATCACTGCAGCACTGAGGGACAACAGGGATGGCGCATTTTTTATGATATTATAGAAAGTACAGTGGTCTGCTATTCATGTGTCTCCAGCAGATGCACTACAAATCCCATCATGACTGGACATCCATATGCTGTCCAGGCATGCTGGGATTAGTAGTTTGGCCACCGCTGGAGACAGATATATTGCAGCCCACTATACTTGATATAATATCATAAAGAATGCCGTCGAAGATCAGGTTTCTCCGAGCTGTCTGGGGGGTGAGGGGGTGGTTACAGTCTTACAGTCTGCATACAGGAGGCTGCAGAGCTCAGCCTATCAGGGATGGGCTAATGAATATTCATAAGGGGCGGCTCGTCAGGCTGGAGAGCAGGAGGGGGACGGGAGGGAGAAAACCCTCCTGATGCATTGTGGGAGTAGTGACATTCCGAGCCTAATATGGCTGCCTAAAGCATCTCTATGGGCTCGAAAGTAACACTAGCTGGAAGAAATTCTGAGTTTACTGTATACAGTTCAGGAAGGAATTACAGGTGAAAGGTGAAAGACAGAAAATGCAAGTATATTGGAAAGTTATATAACTTTTGTTTCTGCTGTATGGGAAATGCAATAGTTGTGCGCTGCATATCTCCTTTAAAGAATTCACCTTCATTTAAAGGATTTGGGGTAGGTGGTAGAAATAAAATAAATGTATTAATTTATCACGTGTGAAGTTTGTTAAAGATCCAATTGATAAGGTACAATTAAGGTACCGTATTTTTCGTCATATACGACGCTCCGGCATATAAGATGCACCCAATTTTAAAGGATAAAAATCCAGAAAATAAAGATTCTGAACCAAATACAATGTAAAGTATAGGACAGTGATCTTCAACCTGCAGACCTTCAGATGTTGCAAAACTACAACCACTACCAGAGGACCTGCAGCCCCTTGGAGAGGTATGGAGACAGTTCCCTGGAGGACATGAAACCTGAACTGAGGTGTCGAGAGGCGTGTTCCTATTTTATGTTCCCAGGTTTCCTGTCCTGCGGTGGGAGGTCCTCTCCAAGGGTGCTGTCATGAGCGATTAGGTAAAATAGCGGTACTTACTTTGGTTCTCATTATATTGGAGCATCTCCTATTTGGCTCCATGATTTTTAAAGGGGTATTCAAGGATTATTTTTATTTTATTTGACTATGCTACAGGGGCTGTAAAGTTACAGTAGTTAATAATATAGTGTCTGTACCTGTGTGAGATGGTGGTCTCACAAATTCTTCTGTGATTTTTGCCCCAATGTGTATTTTTTACAGCATACAAAATTTGTGTTTTCTTAGGTTTTCCCAGGTTTCAGTGTAGCCCGAGACATTACATTATTAGTCAAGTGTTCAAAGGAGTCTGTCTGCTTCAGAGGGGGAGTGACTGCTGGGTGGGAAGAAGATCATTCTGAAGTGAATTGTAATTTTGCAAGAGCTGGAGGCACCTTGGTTAGAAAACACTGGTTTAAAGCACGGAAAAGAGCAGAGGTGTGTTTCAAGCCGGCAGCATGGAACAAGCTTCCATTTCTCCTGTAAGTCTATAATGCTAAACAAGGAATCATGTGTCTTCAACAGGAAATAGCCATTCAACAAAATTACAGCCACAGCATTATGGTAGTCTCACAACATAGCCATTTAGCTCCAAAACAGCTCAGATTCTTCCTTAGCATGTCCATTACTGTCTGGCAGGTAGGTACTAACATCACCTTATGGTGGTTAACCCCTTCAAAGAAATAGAAAGGAAAATCAATGATCTCATGTTTGGATGGCTAGCTATCCATAACTGTAGGTATTACTTTATTGCCTCCCATTAATCATTATTAGTTATAGAGGGAAAGCTACTTGAAGATTGCTTGATGAATTTAGAAGAAACCATGTTTAGCCCCTTTACTCCTTAGCCTGCTTTGACCTTAATGACATGTGTTCCCTTATTTGGTAATAACTTTGGAACGCTTTTACTTATGAAAGCGATTCTGAGATTACTTTTTCATGACATATTGTACTTTACATTCGTAGTAAATTTGATTGATATATTCAGCGTTTTTTGTTTAAAACTCCAAAAATGTGAAAAAAAATTACAATTTAGCATTTTTCTCGATTTGACGTTTTCTGCTTGTACGACAAATAGTCATGTTGCACCAAAATTAATGATTAATTCACATCTACAATATGTCTACTCTATGCTCCCATCATTTTTTAAACATTCTTTTACTTTTTAGAATCTTAGGTTTATAAGTTTAGCAGCAATTTTTCAGATTTTCAAGAAAATTAAAAAATTTGATTTTTCAGGGTCCAGTTCAGTTCTGAAGTGGAATTGAGAGGCCTGTATGTTAGATGCCCCCATAAATCACCCCGTTTTAAAAACTGCACCCCTTAAATTAGTCAGAATGACATTAAAGAAGTTTATTTACCTTTTAGGCGTTTCACAGAAATGAAAGCAAAGTGGAGGCAGAATTTTATTTTTTATATTTTTTTTGAAGATTTTCCATTTTAATCCATTTATTTCTGTAACACAGTAGGGGTTGAAAGAGAAATGCAACTCAAGATTTATTCCCTGAATTCTGACGTATTTAGAAATATTCCATTTGTGGCCTTTGTGCGCTACATGACTCACACACAGGCAAATTTCCTGCCGCAGCTCCCAGTGGGAAACTTGCTGTAAACCCCCGCTAGTGCTAAAAACACTACACTACACTAACATAAAATAAGAGTAAAACACTACATATACACATACTCCATACACAGTTCCCCCCAACCCGCCTCCCCAATAAAATTGAAAAAACATCTCGTACGGCACTGTTTCCTAAATGAAGCCTCCAGCTGTTGCAAAACAACAAATCTCAGCATTGCCAGACAGCAATTGACTGTCCAGGCATGCTGAGAGTTTTGCAACAGCTGGAGGCACACTGTTTGGGTTACACTGCCATAGGGTATTTTTTGGTGGCGAAGGCAAATCCTATGACCATAGGCAAATCCCTAATTTAGGCCTCAAATGCGCATGGCGCTCTCTCACTCCTGAGCCCTGTCATATTTCAAGGCAACACTTTAGTGCCACATATAGGGTATTTCCATACTCGGGAGAAATTGCGCTACAAATTTTGGGGGCTTTTAATCCTTTTACCCCTTATGAAAAGGTAAAGTGTGGGTCTACACCAGCATTTTAGGGTTAAAAAAAACCTAATTTTGTTTTTACACTAACATGCTGGTGTTGCCCCATACTTTTTGTTTTCATAAGAGGTAAAAGGAAAGACCCCCAAAATTTGTAACGCAATTTCTCCTAAGTTTGGAAATACCCCATATATGGATGTAAAGTCACAGAACGTAACAAGGGGTATAGTGAGCCTTAACATCCCCCAGGTGTTTGACAAATTTTTGTTAAAATTGGACATGAAAATGAAATTATTATTTTTTCACAAAAATGCTGGTGTTACCCTGAAGTTTTAATTTTCACAAGGGGTAATGGAAAAAAGCCGCCCAAAATGTGTAACCCTATTTCTTCTGAGTAAGGCAATATGTGGATGTAAAGTGCTCTGCGGTTGCATTACAGGACTCAGAAGAGAAGGAGCTCCATTGGGCTTTGGGAGAGAGAATTAGGCTGGAATTGAAGGCCATGTGCGTTTACAAAGCCCCCATGGTGCCAGAAGAGTGCCCCCCCCCAAATGTGACCCCATTTTGGAAACTACACCCGTCACATAATGTAATAAGGGGTGCAGTGATCATTTACACCCCACAGGTGTCTGACAGATTTTTGGAACAGTGGTCCGTGAAAATGAAAAATGTAGAGCAGCGGCGCAAGTAGGAGGAGTGGCGGCTGGAAAGTGCGGCTGAGAAGGCTGCAGTGAAGATCACGATAAGTGATCTTCACTGTGGCCTTCTAAAAGCTGCAAAACTACAACTCCCAGCATGTCCACACAGCCAAAGGCTGTATGGGCATGCTGGGAGTTGTAGTTTTGCAACATCTGGAGGTTCACAGTTTGGAGACCACTGTGTAGTGGTTTCTAAACTGTGGTCCTCAAGATGTTGCAAAACTACAACTTTCAGAATGCACTGACTGTCTGGGCATGCTGGGAGTTGTAGTTTTACAACATCTGAAGTGGCACAGTTTGGAGACCACTATATGGTGGTCTCCAAACTGTAGCCCTCCAGATGTTGAAAAACTACAACTCCCAGCATGCCCAGACAGTCAAGGATGCTGGGCGTGTAGTTCTGCAATATCTGGCCCTTCAGATGTTGCAGAACTACAACTCCCAGCATGCCTGGATAGTCTGGGCATGCTTGGAGTTGTAGTTTTGCAACATCTGGAGGGCTACAGTTTGGAGGCCACTGTTCTTCCCCAGTTGTTGCATAACTACAACTCCTAGCATGTCCAGACTGTCCAGACATGCTGGGAGTTGTAGTTCTGCAACATCTGAAGGGCCAGATATTGCAGAACTACACGCCTAGCATCCCTGACTGTCTGGCCGTGCTGGGAATTGTAGTTTTGCAACAGCTGTAGGCACACTGGTTGGGAAACACTGAGCTAGAGTCTGTTTCCTAACTCCAGCTGTGCCTCCAGCTGTTGCAAAACTACAACTCCCAGAGTGCACTGACAGACCGTACATGCTGGGAGTTGTAGTCTTGCAACAGCTGGAGGCACGTGGTTCCCCACCAGTGTGCCTACAGCTGTTGTAAAACTACAACTCCCAGCATGTACGGTCTGTCAGTGCATTCTGGGAGTTGTCATTTTGCCACAGCTGAAGGTTTGGGGCGCCCCCCCCAATGTGAATGTACAGGGTACATTCACACGAGCGGGTTTACAGTGGGTTTCCTTCAAGGAAACTTACTGTGAACCACTGCCTGTGTGAATGTACCCTAAAAACACTACACTACACTACACTAACAAATAATAAAAAAGTAAAACGCTAAATATACACCCCCTTACACGTCGACCCCCCCTCCCCCCCAATAAAAATGAAAAACGTCTCATACGGCAGTGTTTCCTAAACGGCACCTCCAGCTGTTGCAAAACCACAACTCCCAGTGTTGCCGGACAGCCATAGACTGTCCTGGCAGGCTGGGAGTCTTGCAACAGGTGGTGGCACCCTGTTTGGGAAACACTGCTGTAGGGTTTTGGTGGAGACAAACCCCATCCTTGTAACTGGGTCCACCACTATTGCAAATTCCTTATTCAGGCCTCAAATGCGCATGGAGCTCTCACTTCAAAGCCCTGTCGTATTTCAAGGCAACAGTTTAGGGCCACATATGGGGTATCTCCGTACTCGGGAGAAATTGCATTACAAATTTTGGGGGGATTTTTCTCCCATTACCCTTTTTTGAAATGGTAAATTTGGGGAAAATACCTGCACTTTAGTGAAAATTTTTTGTTTCATTTACACATCCGAATTTAATGAAATGTCGTCAAACACCTGTGGGGTGTTAAGGCTCACCGGACCCCTTGTTACGTGCCTTGAGGGGTGAAGTTTCCAAAATAGTATGCCATGTGTTTTTTTTTTCTGTTCTGGCACGATAGGGGCTTCCTAAATGTGACATGCCCCCAAAAACCATTTCAGCAAAATTCACTCTCCAAAATCTTATTGTCGCTCCTTCCCTTCTGAGCCCTCTACTGCGCCCGCCGAACACTTGACATACACATTTGAGGTATTTCCATACTCGAGAGAAATTGGGTTACAAATTTTGGGGCGCTTTTTCTTCTATTACCCCTTGTAAAATTTCAAAAACTGGGTCTACAAGAACATGCGAGTGTAAAAAAATGAAGATTTTGAATTTTCTCCTTCACTTTGCTGCTATTCCTGTGAAACACCTAAAGGGTTAACAAACTTACTGAATGTCATTTTGAATACTTTGAGGGGTGCAGTTTTTATAATGGGGTAATTTATGGGGTATTTCTAATATGAAAGCCCTTCAAATCCACTTCAAAACTGAACTGGTCCCTGAAAAATTCCGATATTGAAAATTTTGTGAAAAATTGGAAAATTGTTTCTGAACTTTTAAGCCCTCTGATGTCTTCTAGAGATGAGCAAATTTACAGTAAATTCGATTCGTCACAAACTTCTCGGCTTGGCAGTTGATGACTTATCCTACATAAATTAGTTCAGCTTTCAGGTGCTCCCGTGGGCTGGAAAAGGTGGATACAGTCCTAGGAGACTCTTTCCTAGGACTGTATCCACCTTTTCCAGCCCACTGGAGCACCTGAAAGCTGAATAATTTATGCAGGATAAGTCATCAACTGCCGAGCCGAGAAGTTTGTGACGAATCGAATTTACTGTAAATTTACTCATCTCTAATGTCTTCCAAAAGTAAAAACATGTCAACTTTATGATGCCAACATAAAGTAGACATATTGTATTTGTAAATCAATATATAATTTATTTGGAATGTCTGTTTTCCTTACAAGCAGAGAGCTTCAAAGTTAGAAAAATGCTAAATTTTCAATTTTTTCATCAAATTTTGGAATTTTTCACCAAGAAATGATGCAACAATCGACAAAAAATTACCACTAACATAAAGCAGAATATGTCACGAAAAAACTATCTCGGAATCAGAATGAAAAGTAAAAGCATCCCAGAGTTATTAATGCGGAAAGTGACAGTGGTCAGAATTGTAAAAAATGCTCCCGTCCTTAGGCTTATAAAGGGCTCCGTCCCCAAGGAGTTAACAGGTTAAAGGGGTACTCCAGTGGAAAACTATTTTTTTTAAATAAACTGGTGCCAGAAAGTTAAACAGATTTGTAAATGTCTTCTATATAAAAATCTGACACCTCTGTCTGTGTCAGGAACTGTCCAGAGGACGAGAGGTTGGCTTTGGGGATTTGCTCCTGCTCTGGACAGTTCCTGACATGGACAGAGGTGTCAGTAGAGAGCACTGTGGTCAGACAGAAAAGAATAACTCAACTTCCTCTGTAGTATACAGAAGCTGATAAGTACTGGAAGGATTAAGATGTTTTAAACATAAGTAATTTACAAATCTGTTTAACTTTCTGGCACTATTTGATAAAAAAAAAAAAAAAAAAAAAAACAGTTTTCCACCGAGTACCCCTTTAACCTCTTAAGGAGTCCACTCCCGTTCTATAAGGACCCGTGGCTAATAGTAACCCTTTAGACACGGCGTCTAAATTGAAGCTAAACTAATGCCGGTTAGCTCAGGTGGCTGTTCGGCATCACTCGAACAGCTGTAGGACAGCAGGAGTGTCCCCTTACCTGCCTCCTGGTGTCCAATCGCCGAATGACTGCTCAGTGCCTGAGATCCAGACATGAGCACTCAAGTGGCAAAATCATTGATCAATTTTTTCCTATGAGAAACCATTGATCAATGTAAAAGATCAGTGTGTGCACTATGGGAGCTATAACATAAAAAAAGCAAAAAAAAAATTTTTTTAAGTTATAGCAAAAAAAAAAAGTGAAAAAAAAGTTAATAAAGATCATTTAACCCCTTCCCTAATAAAAGTTTGAATCACCCCCCTTTTCCCATTTGAAAAAAAAAAACTGTGCAAATAAAAATAAACATATGTGGTATCGCCGTGTGCGGAAATGTATGAATTATAAAAAGATATCACTAATTAAACCGCACGGTCAATAGCGTACACGCAAAAAAGAAAATCCAAATTCCAAAATAGCGTATTTTTGGTCACTTTTTATATCATAAAAAATGAATAAAAAGCTATCAATAAGTCCAATCAATGCAAAAATGGAACTGCTAAAAACTTCAGATGACGGCACAAAAACAAAGCCCTCATACCGCCCCATACGCGGAAAAATAAAGTTACCGAAGATGACAATTTTAAATGTATAAATTTTCCTGCATGTAGTTATGATTTTTTTTAAGAAGTACGACAAAATCAAACCGACAAAAGTAGGGCATCATTTTAATCGTATGGACCCACAGAATAAAGATAATGTGTCATTTTAACTGAAAAATGCACTGCGTAGAAACAGAAGCCCCCAAATTTACAAAATGGTGTATTTTCTTCAATTTTGTTACACAATGATTTTTTTTTCCCATTTCGACGAGGATATTTGGGTAAAATGACTGACGTCATTACAAAGAAGAATTGGTGGTGCAAAAAATAAGCCATCATATGGATTTTTAGGTGCAAAAATGAAAGAGTTACGATTTTTTAAAAGGAGGAAAAAACGAAAGACATTTGACATTTCTATAAGTGTCTTGTTTATTTCTCAGTGAAACAAGTCGTCAATAGACAAATTGCTGCCCTGTAACACTAAGGACATGCATCATAACAGACAAGAACTTACTGACTGAGAAAATGTTGATAGGTCACTCCTGTGTAAAGGTTAATAGTATATTAGAAGACATAAAAAGCAGATGTTCCTTAACCCCTTAAGGACCTAGCCAATTTTCAGTGTAGGACACGGCCATTTTTTTCACATCTACTTTAACCATTTCACTTTAACTATTAATAACTCTGGGAGGCTTTTACCTTTCCTTCTGATTCTGAGAATGTTTTTTCGTGACATATTCTACTTTATGTTAGTGGTAAAATTGCGTCAATACTTGCATAATTTCTTGGTGAAAAATTTCAAAATTTGCATTTTTTTTAACTTTGAAGCTCTCTGCTTGTAAGGAAAATGAATATTCTAAATAAATTATATATTGATTCACATATACAATATGTCTACTTTATGTTTGCATCATAAAGTTGACATGCTTTTACTTTTGGAAGACAGAGGACTTCAAAGTATAGCAGCAATTTTCCAATTTTTCACAAAATGTTTTATTTTTTTTTACACTAACAGGCTGGTGTAACCAACAACTTTTCCTTTTCATAAGGGGTAAAAGGAGAAAAAGCCCCCCAAAATTTGTAGTGCAATTTCTCCCGAGTACGGAAATACCCCATATGTGGCCCTAAACTGTTTCCTTGAAATACGACAGGGCTCCAAAATGAGAGAGCGCCATGCACATTTGAGGACTAAATTAGGGATTGCATAGGGGTGGACATAGGGGTATTCTACGCCAGTGATTCCCAAACAGGGTGCCTCCAGCTGTTGCTTAACTCCCAGCATGCCTGGACAGTCAGTGGCTTTCCAGAAATGTTGGGAGTTGTTGTTTTGCAACAGCTGGAGTCTCCGTTTTGGAAACACTGCCGTACAATAAGTTTTTCATTTTTACTGGGGGGGGGGGGGGACAGTGTAAGGGGGTATATATGTAGTGTTTTACCCTTTATTTTGTGTTAGTTTAGTGTTTTTAGGGTACATTCGCACTGGCGTGTTACGGTGAGTTTCCCACTAGGAGTTTGTGCTGCGGCGAAAAATTTGCCGTAGGCCAAACTTGAAGCAGGAAACTCACTGTAAACCTGCCCGTGTGAATGTACCCTGTACGTTCACATGGGGGGGGGGGGGGGGGGGAACCTCCAGCTGTTTAAAAACAACTCCCAGCATGTACTGAAAGACCGTGCATGCTGGAAGTTGTACTTTTGCAACAGCTGGAGGCACACTGGTTGGAAAACCTTCAGTTAGGTTCTGTTACCAAACTCAGTATTTTCCAACCAGTGTGCCTCCAGCTGTTGCAAAACTGCAACTCCCAGCATGTACTGATTGCCGAAGGGCATGCTGGGAGATGTAGTTTTGCAACAGCTGGAGGCACACTGGTTGGAAAACCTTCAGTTAGGTTCTGTTACCTAACTCAGTATTTTCCAACCAGTGTGCCTATAGCTGTTGCAAAACTACAACTCCCAGCATGTACTGATGCTGGGAGATGTAGTTATGCAACAGCTGGAGGCACGCAACTACAACTCCCAGCATGGCGAGACAGCTGTTTGCTGTTTGGGCATGCTGGGAGTTGCAGTTTTGCAACATCTGGAGGGCTACAGTTTATAGACCACTGCTCCAAACTGTGACCCTCCAGATGTTGCAAAACTACAAATCCCAGCATGCCCAGACAGCAAACAGCTGTTTGGGCATGCTAGGAGTTGTAGTTTGGCAAGATCTGGAGGGATACAGTTTAGAGACCACTGTATAATGGTCTCAAACTGTAGCCCTCCAGCTGTTCCAAACTACATATTCCAGCATGCCCAAACAGCTGTCTGGGCATGCTGGGAGTTGTAGTTTTGCAACATCTGGAGGGCTACAGTTTAGAGACCACTGTATAATGGTCTCAGACTGCAGCCCTCCAGATGTTGCTAGGCAACTTACCGGCTTCCGTCGGATCCAGGGAGCCGTCCTCTTCTAGCGCCCGCCGATCACCGTCGCCCGCAGCCTCCGGATGGTAAGTACATCTTCGGCGACGGTCCCAGCCAGTTTCCCCGTCCTGCCCCACCTATTGTGGGTGGGCAGGACGGGGAAAACAAAAGTTAACCCCCCCGCCCCCGATCTGCTATTGGTCGTCGCTTCTGACGATCAATAGCAGACCAATAGCAGGGATAGGAGGGGTGGCACCCCTGCCACCTCACTCCTATCCCTTCAGGGGGATCGTAGATGTCTTAGACAACCGCAATCCCCCTTATATTCCGGGTCACCGGGTCACTTGCGATTTGTGCCGATGGGCTTTTGCGCGGGGTGCCTGCTGATAGATATCAGCAGTCACCCCGGTCCGTTCCCCGCCCGGCACGCGGCGGGGACCGAAATTCCCACGGGCGTATGAATACGCCCTTCGTCCTTAAGTACCAGGACGCAAGGGTGTATGCATACGCCTTTCGTTCCCAACAGGTTAAGAAGCCTCTATGGTGCCAGAAAAGCAAAAAAAAAAAACACATGGCATACTATTTTGGATACTACACCCCTCAAGGAACTTAACAAGGGGTACAGTGAGCCTTAACACCTCACAGGTGTTTGACAACTTTTTGTTAAAGTTGGATGTGTAAATAAATAAAAAAAATTCACTAAAATGCTGTTTTTTCCCCAAATTTTTAATTTTACAAGGGGTAATAGGAGAAAATGACCCCCAAAATGTATAACCCCATTTCTTCTGAGTATGGAAATACCCCATGTGTGGACGTCAAGTTCTCTGCTGGCCCACTACAATTCTCAGAAGAGGAGACGCGCCATTGAGCTTTTGGAAAGAGAATTCGCTTGGAATGCAAGTCAGGGGCCATGTACGTTTACAAAGCCCCCCATGGTCCCAGAACAGTAACCCCCCCCCACACACACACACACGTGACTCCATTTTGGAAACTACCCCCCTCACAGAAGGGGTGCAGTGAGTATTTACACCCCACTGGCGTTTGACAGATCTTTGGAACAGTGGGCTTTGTGCAAATGAAAAATTTTTCATTTTCACAGACCTCTGTTCCGAATATCTGTCAGACACCTGTGAAGTGTAAATGCTCACTGCACCCCTTATTACATTACAGTTTCCAAAATGGGGTAATATGTGGGGGGGTCCATTGTTCTAGCACTACGGGGGCTTTGTAAACACACGTGGTCTTCAATTCTGGACAAATTTTCTCTTCAAAAGCCCAATGGCGCTCCTTCTCGTCTGAGCATTGTAGTGCATCCGCAGAGCACTTTACATCCACAAATGGGGTATGTTCTTACTCAGAAGAAATGGGGTTACATATTTAGGGGGGCTTTTTTCCTATATTCCCTTGTGAAAATGAAAATTTTAGGGTAACTTTTTAGGTATATATTTTTTTCATTTTCCCATCCAAATTTAATGAAAATTCTTCAAACACCTGTGGTGTGTTAAGGCTCACTATACCCGTTGTTACGTTTCATGAGGGGTGTAGTTTCCAATGTGGGGTCACATGTGGGCATTTATTTTTTTGCATTTATGTCAGAACAGCTGCAAAATCAGTCACCCTTGTGAAAATCACCAATTTAGGCCTCAAATGTACATGGTACGCTCTCACTCCTGAGCCTTGCTGTGCGTCCGCAGAGCATTTTACGCCAACATATGGGGTATTTCCGTACTCAGGAGAAATTGTGTTACAAATTTTGCGGGTCTTTTTTTCCTTTTACCGCTTGTGAGAATAAAAAGTATGGGGCAACACTAGCATGTTTGTGTACATTTTTTTTTATTTTTTTACACTAACAGGCTGGTGTAGCCCCCAACTTTTCCTTTTCATAAGGGGTAAAAGGAGAAAAAGACCCCCAAAATTTGTAGGGCAATTTCTGCCGAGTATGGAAATACCCCATATGTGGCCCTTAACAATTTCATTGAAATACGACAGGGCTCCGAAGTGAGAGAGCGCCATGCGCATTTGAGGACTAAATTAGGGATTGCATAGGCATGGACATAGGGGTATTCTACGCCAGTGATCCCCAAACAGGGTGCCTCCAGCTGTTGCTAAACTCCCAGCATGCCTGGAAGTCAGTGGCATTCGGGAAATGCTGGGAGTTGTTGTTTTGCAACAGCTGGAGGCTCCGTTTTGGAAACACTGCCGTACAATGCTGTTTCATTTTTATTGGGGGGGGGGGCAGTGTAAGGGTGTGTATATGTAGTGTTTTACCCTTTATTATGTGTTAGTGTAGTGTAGTATTTTTAGGGTACATTCGCACTGTCGGGTTTACAGTGAGTTTCCCGCTAGGAGTCTCCACTGCAGTGGAAAATTTGCCGTAGCTCAAACTTGAAGCAGGAAACTCACTGTAAACCCACCTCTGTGAATGTACCCTGTATATTCACATGGAGGGGGGGGGGGGGGGCAAACCTCCAGCTGTTGCAAAACTACAAAACTAGAACTCCCAGCATGCACTGACAGACCGTATATGCTGGGAGTTGTACTTTTTCAATAGCTGGAGACACACAGGTTGTGTTACCTAACACTGTATTTTCTAACCAGTGTGCCTCCAGCTGTTGCAAAAGCTGGAGACACACAGGTTGTGTTACCTAACTCTGTATTTTCTAACCAGTGTGCCTCCAGCTGTTGCAAAACTACAACTCCCAGAGATGTAGTTGTGCAACAGCTGGAGGTACACAACTACAACTCCCAGCATGCCAAGACAGCTGTTTGGGCATGCTGGGAGTTGTAGTTTTGCAAGATTTGAAGGGCCCACAGTTTAGAAACCACTGCACACTAATCTACAAACTGTGGCCCTCCAGATGTTGCAAAACTACAAATCCAAGCATGCCCAGACAGCAAACAGCTGTCCACATAATCATTTCCTCGCCCCTTGATACACAGTAATAGTTGATTAAGAAGCAAGTTAGAACTTGGAATGGATAATGTGTAGTGCCGAGACTGATATAAATATTAGGAAATTATTATGCAGTAGAAGTGACTCTCCATTATGCATTATTGTTACGCTGAGCGCTCCGGGTCTCCGCTCCTCCCCGAAGCGCTCGCAGCGTTCTTTAATTCGCAGCGCTCCGGTCAGACCTGCTGACCGGGTGCGCTGCGATATTGCTCCCAGCCGGGATGCGATTTGCGATGCGGGACGCGCCCGCTCGCGATGCGCATCTCGGTCCCCGTACCTGACCCATTCCCCGTCTGTGTTGTCCCTGTGCGCGTGGCCCCGCTCCTTAGGGCGCGCGCGCGCCGGGTCTCTGCAATTTAAAGGGCCAGTGCACCAATGATGGTGCCTGGCCCAATCACCTTGATTAGTTTCCACCTGTGCACTCCCTACTTATACCTCACTTCCCCTGCACTCCCTCGCCGGATCTTGTTGCCCTTGTGCCAGAGAAAGCCTTTCCTTGAGTGTTCCTAGCCTGTGTTCCAGACCTCCTGCCGTTGCCCCTGACTACGATCCTTGCTGCCTGCCCTGACCTTCTGCTACGTCCGACCTTGCTCTTGCCTTATCCCTTGTACCATGCCTATCTCAGCAGTCAGAGAGGTTGAGCCGTTGCCGGTGGATACGACCTGGTTGTTACCGCCGCTGCAAGACCATCCCGCTTTGCGGCGGGCTCTGGTGAAAACCAGTAGCTACTAGAACCGGTCCACCGACACGGTCCACGCCAATCCCTCTCTGACACAGAGGATCCACCTTCAGCCTGCCGAACCGTAGATCCGGCCATGGATTCCGCTGAGGTGCCGCTGTCAAGTCTTGCTGACATTTCCACGGTGATTGCCCAGCAATCCCTAATGATCACCCAACGAAATCACCAGCTGGCATACTTGACCACCGTACATCTTAAGTCTTTGTATACATAATAAAGCAACTTTAAAGATGTACAGTTAATATATTCAGAGTTTAAACCATTAACTTGGAATTTACAAGAACAAACAACAAAGCAGAAGAAACTAAAAAATACCAAAAAACTGTACTTTGAGGAAATTTACTATTTTAAGCAGTAGCCTTGTGCACATGTCTCTTTAGTTACTTGACATCTTATCCCCTATCCTATGAATAAACTGTAACATCTGTGCTCTGGCAGGACACGCTGGCCGTGAGCGCTCTGTTGTCGTGTCACCGCTGCCGGCGGGACTGGAACTCGCATGGTGAGTGAATCCCAGCCCGACACTCACCTCCCTTGTCTTCCTTTTCTCGCAGCCCAGGCGCACGTGCCCCTACCTCCTAGGGCGCGCGCGCATCGGAGCTCTGCCATTTAAAGGGCCAGTATTCATTTAAATCAAGTGTTTACACCTGCACCCTGTCTTTAACCTGTACAGGACCTAGGGCGTATGGATACGCATTCTGTACCTGGGTCTTAAGGACCCAGGGCGTACATGTACGCTTGTGGGAATTTCGGTCCCCGCCGCGTGCCAGCCGGGGACCGGACTGGGGTGACTGCTGATATCGATCAGCAGGCACCCCGTGCAAATGCCCAGGGGGGTCATCAGACCCCCCCCATGTCGGCAATCGGCGCAAATCGCAAGTGAATTCACACTTGCGATTTGTGTCGATTCCGGGTCTAAGACACCCACGATCCTCCTGTAGTGATAGGAGTGAGGTGCCACCCCTCCTATCTCTGCTATTGGTGGTCAGGGGCGGGGGGGTTACTTTTGTTTTCCCCGTTCTGCCCACCCACAATAGGCGGGGCAGAACGGGGAAACGTCTGAGACTGTAGCGCTCCAGATGTTGCAAAATTCAACTCCCAGCATGCCCAGACAGCTGCTGGGCATGCTGGGATTTGCAGTTTTGCAACAGCTGGAGGTTTACAGTTTAGAGACCTCTGCACAGTGATCTCTATACTGTAGCACTCTAGATCTTGCAAAACTACAACTCCTAGCATGCCCACATAGCTGTTTGCTGTCTGTGCATGCTGGGATTTGTAGTTGTGCAACATCTGGAGGTCCACAGTTTGGAGATCACAGTGCAGTGGTCTCTATCTGTAGCCCTCCAGATTTTGCAAAACTGCAAATCCCAGCATGCCGAAACAGCTGTCTCGGCATGCTGGGAAAAGTAGTTGCGTACCTCTAGCTGTTGCATAACTAGATCTCCCAGCATGCCCTTTGGCGATCAGTACATGCTGGGAGTTGTAGTTTTGCAACAGCTATAGGCACACTGGTTGGAAAATACTGAGTTAGGTAACAGAACCTAACTGAAGGTTTTCCAACCAGTGTGCCTCCAGCTGTTGCAAAACTACAACTCCCAGCATGCACGGTCTGTCAGTACATGCTGGGAGTTGTAGTTTTGAAACAGCTGGAGGTTTGCCCCCCATGTGAACGTACAGGATACATTCACACGGACAGGTTTACAGTAAGTTTCCTGCTTCAAGTATGAGCTGCGGCAAATTTCTAGCGGGAAGCTCACTGTAAACCTGCGCCAGTGTGAATGTACCCTAAAAACACTACACTACACTAACACATAATAAAGGGTAAAACACTACATAAACCCCCCTTACACTGCCCCCCCCCCAATAAAAATGAAAAACTTATTGTACAGCAGTGTTTCCAAAACGGAGCCTCCAGCTGTTGCAAAACAACAACTCCCAGCATTTCCGGACAGCCACTGACTGTGGAGTTTAGCAACAGCTGGAGACACCCTGTTTGGGAATCACTGGCATAGAATACCCCTATGTCCACCCCTATGCAATCCCTAATTTAGTCCTCAAATGTGTATGGCGCTCTTTCACTTCAGAGCCCTGTCGTATTTCAAGGAAACAGTTTAAGGCCACATATGGGATATCTCTATACTCGGGAGAAATTGCATTACAAATTTTGGGGGGCTTTTTCTCCTTTTACCCCTTATGAAAAGGAAAAGTTGGGGGCTACACCAGCCTGTCAGTATAAAAAAAAATTAAACATTTTACACTAACATGCTGGTGTTGTCCTTTACTTTTTATTTTCACAAGTGTTAAAAGGAAAAAAAGACCCCCAAAATTTGTAACGCAATTTCTCCTGAGTACGGAAATACCCAATATATAAGCGTTAAATGCTCTATGGGAGCACAACAAGGCTCAAGAGTGAGAGCGCACTATGTACATTTGAGGCCTAAATTGGTGATTTGCACAGGGGTGGCTGATTTTACAGCGGTCCTGACATAAACGCAAAAAAATAACTACCCACACGTGACCCCATTTTGGAAACTACACCCCTCACAGAAAGTAACAAGGGGTATAGTGAGCCTTAACAACCCACAGGTGTTTGATTTTCATTAAAGTTGGATGGAAAAATGGAAAAAAAAAATCACAAAAATGCTGGTGTTACCCAAAATTTTTCATTTTCACATTTGTAACCCCAATTTTTCTGAGTAAGAAAATACCCCATATGTGGATTTAAAGTGCTCTGCTGGCGCACTATAATGCTTAGGAGAGAAGGAGCACCATTGGGATTTTGAAGATAAAATTTGTCGAAAATTGAAGGCTATGTGAGTTTACAAAGCCCCCATAGAGCCAGAACAATGAACACATATGACCCCATTTTGGAAACTGCACCCCTCGCGTAATGTAATAAGGGGTACAGTGAGCATTTACGCCCCACAGGTGTTTGACAGACTTTTTGGAACAGTGGTCCGTGAAAATGAAAAATGTAATTTTTCATTTGCACAGCCCACTGTTCCAAAGATCTGTCATACGCCAGTGGGGTGTAAATACTCACTGCACCCCTTATTAAATTCTGTGAGGGCTGTAGTTTCCAAAATGGGGTCACGTGGGGGGGTCCACTGTTCTGGCACTACGGGAGGGCTTTGTAAACGCACATGGCCCCCGACTTCTATTCCAACCAAATTCTGTCTTCAAAAGCTCAATGGTGCTCCTTCTCTTCTGAGCATTGTAGTGCGCCAGCAGAGCACTTGATATCCACACATTGGGTATTTCCATACTCAGAAGAAATGGGGTTACAAATTTTGGGGGTCATTTTCTCCTATTATCCCTTGTAAAAATATAAAATGTCGGGGAAAACCAGCATTTTAGTGAAAACATTTTGTTTTCATTTACACATCCAACTTTAGCAAAACGTCGTCAAACACCTGTGAAGTTTTAAAGCTCACTGTACCCCTTGTTGTGTTCCTTGAGGAGTGTAGTTTCTAAAATAGTATGCTATTTTTTTTTTTTTTTGCTGTTCTGGCACCATAGGGGCTTCCTAAATGCGACATGCCCTTCAAAAACCATTTCAGCAAAATTCGCTTTTCAAAAGCCAAATGTGACTCCTTCTCTTCTGAGCATTGTAGTGCGCCAGCAGAGCATTTGACGTCCACACTTAGGGTATTTCCATACTCAGAAGAGATGGGGTTACAAATTTTGGGGGGCATTTTGTCCTATTATCCCTTGTAAAAACATAACATTTGGGGGAAAACTAGAATTTTAGTGGGAAAAAAATAAATAAATAATTTACACATCCAACTTATACAAAAACTCGTGAAGCACATGTGGGGTGTTAAGGCTCACTGGGCCCCTTGTTAAATGCCTTGAGGGGTGTAGTTTCCAAAATAGTATGCCATGTGTTTTGTTTTTTTGCTGTTCTGGCACCATAGGGGCTTCCTAAATGCGACATGCCCCACAAAAACCAGTTCAGAAAAACTCACTCTCCAAAATCCCATTGTCGCTCCTTCCCTTCTGAGCCCTCTACTGCGTCCACCGTACACTTGACATACACATATGAGGTATTTCCTTACTCAAGAGAAATTGGGTTACACATTTTAGAAAGATTTCTCTCCTTTTGCCCCTTGTAAAAATGCAAAAACTGGGTCTACAAGAACATGCCAGTGAAAAAATTAAGATTTTGAATTTTCTCCTTCAATTTGCTGCTATTCCTGTGAAACACCTAAAGGGTTAACAAACCTTTTAAATGTCATTTTGAATACTTTGGGGGGTGCAGTTTTTATAATGGGGTCATTTGTGGGGCATTTCTAATATGAAAGCCCTTCAAATCCACTTCAAAACAGAACTGGTCCCTGAAAAATTTTGATTTTGAAAATGTTGTGAAAAATTGGAAAATTGCTGCTGAATTTTGAAGCCCTCTGATCTCTTCCAAAAGTAAAAACATGTCAACGTTATGATGCAATCATGAAGTAGACATGTTGTATATGTGAATCAATACATAATTTATTTGGAATATTCATTTACCTTATAAGCAGAGAGCTTCAAAGTAAAAAAAAAATGCAAAATTTAAAAATTTTTTATCAAATTTTGGGATTTTTCACCAAGAAACGATGCAAGTATCGACAAAATGTTACCACTAACATAAAGTAGAATATGTCACGTAAAAATAATCTCGGAATCAGATTGAAAGGTAAAAGCATTCCAGAGTTATTAATGCTTAAAGTGACAGTGGTCAGATGTGAAAAAAATGGCCGGGTCCTACAGTTAAATTGGCTGGGTCCTTAAGGGGTTAAGTATCAGCTCCTCCCCTTGTTCCCTGCCGGATCTTTGTTGCCTTGTGCCCTGGTCAAACCATACTGTGTTCCTGATATCCTTGTTCTGTTACCTGACCCTGCTCCTGTGCCACCTGCCCTGACCTACTACTTCATGACCTCGTCTTGCCAGTTTCCTTTTGTGCCACGCCACATCCCAGCAACCTGTGTGGATGAGTTGTGCCAGGGGTAGCGACCTGGATACCGCCTGCCGCAAGCAAGACCATCCTGCTTTGAGGCGGGCTCTGGTGAAAACCAGCCGCACCTTAGACTCCGCTCCCTGGCACGGCTCACATCATCATCCACACAGGCCCAGAGGATCCACCACCTGCTATGACCCTTACATAAATTATGTTCAGAATGCTGGGTTTGGGAGTCCCGCCACGCCCCTTCACGATGTCATGCCACATAATGTTCAGAACGCCGGAATGTCTGCACTGAGATTGCAGAGGGTCCCAGCGGCGGGACCCCGTGATTAGACATGGATAGAGGATAAGATGTCTAGCAACTGAGTACCCCTCTGAAAAGGAATTCCCATAAGGGTACGTTCACTTAGGGTTACCTACTGCAGGTTTGAGCCATGGGAAATTTGCAGTAGACTGAGGCCGATTTTAACTTTTGCATTTTTGTATTTTCCTCCTCATCTTATAAGAAGCATAACTTTTTTACTTATCCATCTAGAGAACCATAAGAGGGCTTTTTTTTTATGTATGAACAGCTGTACCATGTAATAACACTTTATTTTACTATAAAATGTACAGTGCAACAAGAAAAAATTTGTGGGGGAAAATTTATAAGAAAAACACAATTTTGCAACTTTTTTATGTGCTTTTATGGTAATTTTTTTATTATAAAAATGTCCTTTTTATACTGTAGGTCAACGCGATTAAAGTGATACCCAATTCATAGTTTTTCTATTACTGTACAGTATCAGTATGCCTAAAATTTTCCTCATCTGACTCAATGACTTTTTTCTTTTTCCATATGGGGGCAAATTTTTTGCACTGTGATCTGTAGTTTTTATTGGTACAGTTTTTGTTTTGATGGGACTGGCCTCTGAAATGGCCTCTCCCAGGCTACTTCCCTGCAGGGCAGATCTGGCTGCTGAAGGCAGGTAAGGCGACCCTCTGCCACCATTGTACTTCATATGTGCTCACAGGGGTCTGTTGAGCTCCTCAGAGCTACCGGCATCTTTCACTTTCAAGAAGGCAGCGGCGAGATCTGTTAAAAGCCATCCCTCAGCGCCAATGAAGCAGCACAGCTTCTGTGTTCGCTTCATTGGCATTTAACGATCCAGTGAAGTGAATGTCTAGAGGTTGTTTAGGTGTCATCTATGGGTTAATAACATAACTTTTATTCACAAACATTGTTTTTGGTTCTGGATGCACACATTACATGAATTTAGCTAGCTAAGGTGGTATACAAAAATTAATTAAGAAAAAAAAACATACAGGTTTGAGGGTTGTTTAATTTTTGACAGAGAGCATGCTGTGTACAGTATTTCTGGTATTTAGAGAGGCAGCTGCTCAGTTTTGTGCAGTTTAAGGGCTTGTTAACTCGAGCTGGTTTTTGTGCAGATTTTCCACAGGTGATCTGCTGCTTTTTATTTTCTGATGCTTATTTTATAATTGACTTACCATCAAAGAAATAAGCAGCAGAAAAAAAACTGTAGAAAATAAGCAGCTGAAAATCTGCAGCAAAATCCACAGTAAATGCACAGCAAAGTCTGCTCACGTGAACAAGCCCTTAAAGAGTACCTCTCATGATCTTGTTAAATTGTATAATCCTCCCAGTTCACTGCCCCCATTATGAGAAAACCACCCCCTGCCTTTATTTTTATTATTTGTTAGTTTTCTACCTTGATATTGCTCTGTATTTTCTGCTCAGTGTCAATCAGATTCACAGACTGGGAAGGGGGCATAACCAAGCAGGCTGTGACATCATCTGAAGCCATACAGGGGAGAACTTTCTCTCTTTGGCGAAGTTTCCATATAGGTTTTTTTCTGGTGTTTATTGGGAAACTGCCACTGCAGTTTTTGAGCCAAAGTCAGAAGTGGATCAAGGAGGAAGGAGAAGTATAAGTCCTTCCTATATATATCCCCAATCCCTTGTGAATATACTTCTGGCTTTAACTCAAAAACTGCAGTGTCAGTTTTCCAAAAAATGCCAAAAAAAAAGCCTTTGTGAAAACTTAGCCTTACTCTGCCCAGAGCAGTTCAGTGTGTGAGATGAGCTATGATGGGATAAGGCTGCCCACACTCCCCTCAGCATTTCCTGCTTTTGGACTTCTGCCAGGCCAGCAGATGTCCAAAGTCTGTGAAAAAAGATGGGGGAAAATGTGCTCTGGGAAAGTAGGGAGACCCCTAGTGTCAGCTTTTTTAAACACAATTAAAACATATAAAACTTCTTTTTTTTTTTTTAAACGAAGTACATTAGAAAGATTTTTTTATTTACCATAAGGAGTGCAATAGCAAAAATTAGTTTTAATGAGAGTGTCCATTTAAAGAGGGGTTTCTTCAGTAGAAAACTCCTTTAAATATACAGTCCATTCATCTGTGATTGTTACTGTTTGTTCACTAGAATGGAAACTATTACATGAAATAATATTCAAGACAGACATTGAATGAAAAAGATCTCATTAACAATAACTAGATGTAACATGCTGCTTTTCCAGGAATAAAAACACATTTAGGCAAATGAAACATATGTTAGTTCATTGCTGAAGAGCAAGTACTAGTAGGATGGTGTCATTTTCATAATTACCTAACATGTAGCGGGTGACTTGAGTTGATTCGAATGCATTACACTATACATATTTTGGTAATTTGTTATTAAAGTGGTCCCATTTGACCCAGCTCACCCCAACTTTGTAAGCTAGCTTAGATTAGTGTTTTACAAATCCTATTGTATAAAAAAGAAAAAAAAAAGCTTGTCTTTCCATTCTTGCCGTGATGAATGCTAAAAAAGCATGAAACAGCTGTCATCAACTAAATAAAGAGGGCACTGTACTTAGTTCTGGCGGTGGGGGTAAGACTGGCAACCTAGGCCAAAGGTGGCCCCCAGAGGAGCTAAGAGACCACAGACACATTACTGTATTTTGCCAATTTGAAGCAGATTGCAGTAATGTATCTGTGGTGCCATAGCTGTTCAGGCTGTAGATGCAAGAAACTTCCTTATGATGTCATCACAGGTCCTTAGCTATTCTGTCCACAAACAAGCAGTAATAGGGGAAAGCATGAAGGGCAGGGGGAAGGGGATGGGAGAAATTTGTGGAGACCAGGGGGGGCATCAATCTGTAAGAGACGGGGCATCAATCTGTAAGAGAGGGGGCCAAATGGAGCAGTATAGGTGAGAGAGAGGGGGCATAGAGAGCAATATATATTACAGGAGGGGACATCCCCATAGAGTTATCCCCTTGCTGTGATCACCATTCTCTGGCACTAATACAGTGATCCCTCAACTTACAATGGCCTCAACATACAATAGTTTCAACATACAATAGACCTGGACCACAGTAACTTGAAATGGATGTAAATGGATGGAAGAACTGACCAAATAGAATGGGCATTCACTGGTAAAAACACCTGTATTACTGAAGCGTATGCACTGAATACCTGTCTGGCAGCGCCTTCCTGCAGTACAGGAAGGTATTACATGTTCTGTACTACTCTTTACCTGTGCCACAGTTAGCTGCTTCTTTTGACATCAAGTAAGGGCGGCTTAATTTTACTTTTTTTTGGGACACTGTGTACTTGGGACCCTGAAGATGCTCCTTTCCTTTACATAGACAGTGATTACAGCTCCCAGCAGCTCTTTCTTACTTTTGCATGTAAGGACTTGCTTTATCTATATTAGTTATCTACTTATTTATGTTTAATTCTCGCTTTTTCCTATTTCTTGATGACACATTTTAATTTCTATGTGTGAAGTTAATAAGTTTGTACGCAAACTCCCGATTAAAAAGCATTTTTTCAATATCACTGTTGATGATTATATGGATATACAAGAACCTATTGTTAGATCATATAGAAAACCCATTTCGGGAAATACGTTGTTGCGGGCATACAGCAATCACCTCAAGCATCCACCAGGGCTATTCCGGTTGGAGAAATTAAAGGACTAAAGAGAAATAATTCTATTCCCACGAATTTTGAAAAACAAAAACTGACCCGATGCAAAGACTGCATGAACGTGGTTTTTTTCACAAAATAATTCAAGCAGCTGATCGTCGGGTAAGTGTGAAGGATAGGAAAGAGCTATTTTCCCCAAAACCAATCTTTAAATCGAGGGCTACGGCAAAACCGTTGTTGGCTCTTACCTATTCTCCCCAATTTTACAAGGCTATCAGTGTTATTCTTAGACACTTCATCTTCTAAAACAAGATCCCATCTTGGCACAGATATTATCCAAAGGTTTCATGGTGGTGTCTAAGAAAGCCCGCTCGTTAGGTGATTGCATAGCTCCTAATAGTATTGGTAACAATTCACCAATATCTAAAACGTGGCTGCGATACCGCTGTTTTTACAAGTGCAGCAGACAGCAATTATTTCAAACCCAGTAATACCTTCACTAATTCAACCGGTGACAGAACTTTCAAAATAAAACGTTTCTCAATTACTGCTATACAAACATTGTCTATATCATTGAGTGTATCAACTGTAAACTTAAATATGTAGGATGCACCAAACGCAAGCTCAATACCAGAATCTTGTAACATCTCAATGATATCAGCAACCCCTCTAGACATACGAGATCAGCTGCATCCCACTTTGCTAATATTCACCGCGGTGCACATGATGCGTTTGTGGCATATGCCATTGAAAAAAATTCAACCTCATGTCCGCAGAGGTGATTTGCAGAGAAGACTTCTCAACCTTGAAGCCTTCTGGCAATTCACCTTGGATACAGCTGAACCTGCCAGTCTCAATATTCGCAAATAATAATTTTTACATTACTAGTAAGATGATATCTTTCAGGTGAAATATGCAGCATGTGAACGGAGATCCACATCATTTTCTGCACATTGAGTATTTCAAAATATAGGTGCAACTTGGCACTGGTACAGTGCATTTATGTGTTTTGAAAATGCTGTTAGCTTATTTGTGAGACCAGTATACGGAGAGTTAAATTCCTTTAGTTTCCTATAGATAACCTAGGTGATCCAATAATGCTCTAAATTTACCATATACCATAAAATTATCTTATTTTTATTGTTTATCACCCAAAATAAGTGATTCAAATTAGTGGTCTTATTCCCCTTCTAGTACTGTTATTTTGAGTTAAGTGCACTCTATTGTGCTACACTTTGTAAAAGTAGAAGAGTGTGGCTGCAGTCCACATACTACTTTTGTTAATAAGGGGATAGACCACTCATTAAAAACTTAACACCATGCCCCCCTCAACATGTTTCACCACTAGACGTGGCTTTGTCAAGAGGTTCTGGGCATATGGTGGAATGAACGCCGTCTCAGGGTTTATATGGCCTTTGTCTGTGACATCACAGCACTTCCTTTTCCCATCAGCTTTCCTATCATGGACCTTCTTTCACTGTATTCCAATGGAATTCCTTATTTCTTTGACTGATTTGGGCTTTCACAAATCAGATCACATCTTTTCAAACCAATCCAAAGGATAGGGGATAAGGTGTCCAATCGCAGAAATCCTGTCGCCGTGACACCCCACGATCTCCATGCAGCACCTGGCATTCTAAACAGTATTTTAAGAAGAGGGAAAGCGTATATATAATTGTTATGCCGAGCGCTCCGGGTCCCTGCTCCTCCCCGAAGCGCTCGCGGCATTTCTCTCCCTGCAGCGCCCCGGTCAGACCCGCTGACCGGGAGCGCTGCACTGACATGGCCGGCGGGGATGCGATTCGCATAGCGGGACGCGCCCGCCCGCGAATCGCATCCCAGGTTACTTACCTGTCCCGGTCCCCAGCTGTCATGCTCTGGCGCGCGCGGCTCCGCTCTCTAGGGCGCGCGCGCGCCAGCGCTCTGAGATTTAAAGGGCCAGTGCACCAATGATGGTGCCTGGCCCAATCACCCTGATTAGCTTGCACCTGTTCCTTGCCCTACTTATACCTCACTTCCCCTGCACTCCCTTGCCGGATCTTGTTGCCTCGTGCCTTGAGAAAGCTATTACTGTGTTACCCATACTGTGTTCCTGACCTCCTGCTATTCCATATTGACTACGAACCTTGCCGCCTGCCCCGACCTTCTGCTACGTCTGACCTTGTCTCTGCCTAGCCCTTCTGTCCCACGCCTTCTCAGCAGTCAGCGAGGTTGTGCCGTTGCCTATGGATACGACCTGGTTGCTACCGCCGCAGCAAGACCATCCCGCTTTGCGGCGGGCTCTGGTGAATACCAGTAGCTACTTAGAACCGGTCCACCGGCACGGTCCACGCCTATCCCTCGCTGACACAGAGGATCCACTATCAGCTAGCCGAATCGTGACAGTAGATCCGGCCATGGATCCCGCTGACGTGCCGCTGCCAAGTATCGCTGATATATCCACGCTGGTCGCCCAGCAATCCCGACTGATCGCCCAACAAGAAAACCAGTTGTCGTACTTGACCACCTTGACACAGCAACTTCAGTCACAGCTTCAGCAACTTCAGCCACAGCTACAGCAATTTCAGTCACAGCTACAGCAGCTGCAACAGCAACAACCATCTCCTCCGCCGGCTCCTGCACCTCCTCCGCAGCGAGCGGCCGCTCCTAACCTCTGCTTGTCCCTGCCGGACAAATTTGATGGGGACTCTAGACTCTGCCGTGGTTTTCTGTCACAATGTTCCCTACATTTGGAGATGTTGTCGGACCAATTTCCTACAGAACGGTCGAAGGTGACTTTCGTGGTCAGTCTCCTGTCTGGGAAGGCTTTGTCTTGGGCCACACCGCTCTGGGACTGCGATGACCCTGTCACCGCCACTGTACACTCCTTCTTCTCTGAGGTTCGCAGTGTCTTCGAGGAACCAGCCCGAGCTTCTTCTGCCGAGACTGCCCTGCTGCACCTGGTCCAGGGTAATTCTTCAGTAGGCGAGTACGCCATCCGATTTCGTACTCTCGCTTCCGAATTATCTTGGAACAACGAGGCTCTCTGCGCGACCTTTAAAAAAGGCCTATCCAGTAACATCAAAGATGTGCTGGCCGCACGAGAGATTCCTGCCAACCTGCATGAACTTATCCATTTGGCCACCCGCATTGACATGCGTTTTTCTGAGAGACACCAGGAACTCCGCCAGGAAAAAGACCTTAATCCCTGGGCACCTCTCTCACGGTATCCCTTGCAACCTACTCCTGTGCCTCCCGCCGAGGAGCCTATGCAAGTAGATCGGTCTCGCCTGACTATTGAAGAGAGGTCTCGCCGTAGGGATAAAAATCTATGTCTGTACTGCGCTAGTACCGAACATTTCTTGGTGAATTGCCCTATTCGTCCTCCACGTCTGGAAAATGCACGCACGCAACCTGCTCATGTGGGCCTGGCGTCTCTGGGTACGGAGTCTGCTTCTCCATCTCTCTCTGTGCCCGTACGGATTTCTCCTTCTGCCAACTCCTCCTTCTCTGCTGTGGCCGTCTTGGACTCTGGTTCTTCTGGAAATTTTATTCTGGCCTCTTTGCTTGATACGTACTGCATCCCGGTGACCCGTCTCATCAAGCCGCTCTATATTTCTTCGGTCAACGGGGTCAAGCTGCACTGCACTGTGCGTTATCGCACAGTGCCCCTGCTTATGAACATTGGACCGCATCTCGAGGAAATTGAATTTTTGGTTTTGCCCGGCTGTACCTCTGAAATCCTCCTCGGTCTGCCATGGCTCCAGCACCATTCTCCCACCCTTGACTGGACCACCGGGGAGATCAAGAATTGGGGTCCTGCTTGCCGCAAGGAGTGCCTCATGTCTGCTCCCAGCTCCGTCTGTCGGTCCTCAGTGTCTCCTCCTGTGCCTGGTCTCCCCAAGGCCTGTCAGGACTGTGCCGTCCCCCCTCATAGTCCCCGTCCTGGTGACACTCTGCCCCGTGTCAAACCTCACCCTCTGCCCCCCCTCCCCATTCCCACTGCTTCTGGACTGTCTGCCATGCATGGGCATACCCAGGACTTCGCTGTCCCCCGGAGGGAGACTCTACAGTCGCTCCCGATGTCCTCGTCCTCTGTGGAGCGACATCCCGACAAAAAGAGGGGGAGACCTAAGGGGGGGTACTGTTACGCCGAGTGCTCCGGGTCCCTGCTCCTCCCCAAAGCGCTCGCGGCATTTCTCTCCCTGCAGCGCCCCGGTCAGACCCGCTGACCGGGAGCGCTGCACTGACATGGCCGGCGGGGATGCCCGCCCGCGAATCGCATCCCAGGTCACTTACCTGTCCCGGTCCCCGGCTGTCATGCTCTGGCGTGCGCGGCTTCGCTCTCTAGGGCGCGCGCCAGCGCTCTGAGATTTAAAGGGCCAGTGCACCAATGATGGTGCCTGGCCCAATCACCCTGATTAGCTTGCACCTGTTCCTTGCCCTACTTATACCTCACTTCCCCTGCACTACCTTGCCGGATCTTGTTGCCTCGTGCCTTGAGAAAGCTATTACTGTGTTACCCATACTGTGTTCCTGACCTCCTGCTATTCCATATTGACTACGAACCTTGCCGCCTGCCCCGACCTTCTGCTACGTCTGACCTTGTCTCTGCCTAGCCCTTCTGTCCCACGCCTTCTCAGCAGTCAGCGAGGTTGTGCCGTTGCCAGTGGATACGACCTGGTTGCTACCGCCGCAGCAAGACAATCCCGCTTTGCGGCGGGCTCTGGTGAATACCAGTAGCTACTTAGAACCGGTCCACCGGCACGGTCCACGCCTATCCCTCGCTGACACAGAGGATCCACTATCAGCTAGCCGAATCGTGACAATAATAAATAATTATATAAAACCAGTCCTCAAGGATAGTGAATAAAAGGGGAGAAAATAGAAGAATAGGTGACGTGAAATCGATGTGATAAAATGAATGTAGTAATAATAAATTCATTAAATATCATAAAAAATGAATAATTAATGAATAGTTAATATCAATAATTCATAATAACTGTTAATTAACAGTTGAAAATAAATAATAAATAATTAATAAATGCTATGGTGCAGAACCTGAATCAAGGATAACAGTAAAATATTAAGATTTATTCACAAAATTATATCTCACATCTGGGCAGAGCTCTTGCACCAGATGTTAATATAGTAGCATAAAATGATAGCATAGAAATTAAAATAATATAATTTCACTATAGTGCAACCACCTTAGAATAACGTCATATATATATATATATATATATATATATATATATATATATATATAGAAACATCCATAGATGGAAGGGTCCGGTAATGGAATGGCACAGTTCAGGAAGTGATAAAATGGATAAAGTTCGAGAATGGCACAGTTCAGGGAGCGATTTGAAATATTGATTCAAAAGGATAATAGCTGGCAATATGATTTCAATAATTCTGGATAGTACCTGTGTGCCGATGGTGTAGTTTCACTTACAGGCAAAGTGAAGCCGGCATCCTCGGGAGTAGTAGTCTCGCGGTGAGGGTATCTGTCGGTGCTGGCAAGGAGTACAGTCCGGCCTTTATGCAAGTGTGCGGTCCCAGGGAAGTGGAGTGAATGGTCCCAGCAAAACAGGCTGGCATGGGGATGCGTCCGGCCAAAAGGAGGGTGTCACAGGTGATGTGGTGATCTCAGTCCCTGACGTCCTCGTGTCCTGGAGAGAGAGAGGATCACGCGCGCAATCCACAGCGGTCCCAGAAAGGGGGTCTGCATCGCTGCCCAGACCAAAAGTGAGCTAAAATAGTTATAAAAGGTGGTTGCCGTATGTGGTAAATGAATAACCAAGGTTATCAATATTCACTATTTATGGCTATTGAGGAATAAGACACCTGTCTTGAAATGCGTATAACCTTGGTGATTAATTTACTACATACTGCAACCACCTTTTAAAACTATTTTAGCCCACTTTTGGTCTGGGCAGCACTGAAGTCCCCCCTTTCTGGGACCACTGTGGATCACGCGTGCGATCCTCTCTCTCCAGGGCACGAGGACGGCAGGGACTGCAATCACCCCATCACCTGTGTACCCTCCTTTTGGCCGGATGCATCCCTGTGCCAGCCTGTTTTGCCGGGACCATTCACTCCACTTCACTGGGACCGCACACTTGCATAAAGGCCAGACGCTACTCCGTGCCAGCTCTGACAGATACCCTCACTGCGAGACTACTACTCCAGAGGACGCCGGTTGCACTTTGCCTGTAAGTGGAACTACACCAACGGCACACAGGTACTATCCAGCATTATTGAAATCATATTGCCAGCTATTATCCTTTTGAATCAATATTTCACATCGCTCCCTGAACTGTGCCACTCTCGAACTTTATCCATTTTTATCACTTCCTGAACTGTGCCATTCCATTACCGGACCCTTCCATCTATGGACGTTTATATATTATATATATATATATATATATATATATATATATATATATATATATACATATATATATATACATATATATATATATATATATATATATATGACTTTATTGTTAGGGTGGTTGCACTATAGTGACATTCTATTATTTTAATTTCTATTTACTAATTATTATTTATTAATTATTCATTTTTTATGAAATTTTATTAATTTATTATTATTACTACATTCATTTTATCACATCGATTTTACATCAACTATTCTTCTTCTATTTTTTCCCCTTTTATTCACTATCCTTGAGGACTGGTTTTATATAATTATTTATTATATACGCTTTTCCACTTTAATAGGTCTTTTTGGGATTGAGACCAATCCAGTTAACCTCAGGATAGCATACCTGAGTGAGCTACACATAACCCTTGTTCTTTCCAGTATTTTAAGAACCCTGGGTTCCCACAATGGGAGACGTCACGCCATGCCCCCTCCATTCATGACCCATGCGATCTCTGTGTAGCACCAGGCGTTCGTTTAAAATGCTGGGTGCGGTGCAGGGGGCTCGTGACATCATGGCCAAGCCCCTCGTGATTGCTGCCACACCCCCTCCCATAGACTTGCATTGAGGGGATGTGGTGTGGCATCACAAGCCCCTGGCGCCGCATCCAGCATTCTAAAAGAACCCCAGGTGCTGCACAGAGATCAGAAGACCTCTTATCTCTTATACTTTGGATAGGGGATAAGATGTATAGGGGCAGAGTGCCCCTTTAATAATTAAGCTGTATGGGGCACATTATTACTTTTTCGGGGGCATAAAGGTGGGTAATATTACAGTGTGAGGTATTAAGAGGGGCACTATTACCAATTGGCAGCACTGAGAAGATCACTGTTTTGTGTGGACACTATTGGCACACAGCACAAATTCCACTCCAAATTATTCCTCTTGCAGCAGCCTCCCATTGTTTTTAATGGGATTTTGCTGCTCTGTGCACACTGTGGAATTTCTGCCACGAAATTTCAGATTCTGCTAAAGGAAGAAACAATTCTGTTGTAATAACGGCCAATGTAAGTTCAACACCAGCAGTTCTGGATACACAATTGGTCACTACAAGCAGAAGTAAGGATTTGCATTGCTCTCTATTCATTTTCCCTAAAAGAGTAGTTATTGCTTTATTGTTCAGATAGTGGATAGAAGTGAGCATCTGAAGCAAAGAGGATAATAGTTTGTCCTGTTGACAAAACCTCAGCTGTAACCTGTAGGAGCCTAGCAACATTTATTTAATTCCCTTGCCGTGAGGATATTGAAATAAATGTTCTATCTATCTAATGCCCAGATATGTCAAAAGAGTTGATAAGTCCTCTTTAAAGGGGTTCTCCGGTGCTTTAGACATCTTATCCCCTATTCAAAGGATAGGGGACAAGATGCCTGATCGGGGGAGTCCCACCGCTCCGGGTCTGATTACCGACGACCACAAGGCCGGCGGCGTGGTGACGTCACACCTCCGCCCCCCCTGTGACGTCATGCTCCGCCCCTCAATGCAAGCCTACGGGAGGGGGTGTGACAGCTATCACGCCCCCTCCCGTAGGCTTGCATTGAGGGGCAGAGCGTGAAGTCACACGGGGGCGGAGGCGTGACATCACACGCCGCCAACCTTGTGGTCGTCAGTAATCAGACCCGGAGCGAACACGCTCCGGGGACTGATTACAAACGGGGTGCCGCGTGCAAGATCCCGGGGGTCCCCACTGGTGGGACTCCCACGATCAGGCATCTTATCCCCTATCCTTTGGATAGGGGATAAGATGTCTAAGCACCGAAGAACCCCTTTAAGATGACAGTTCCCATAAATGAGAGATGTACAAGGGGAAAAAAATCTCTGTGGCGGGTTTCCCTGAAAACTGAAAAAAAAACATTATGGCATTTTTAACTATAAAACATACTGGGGTATTTGCACTTACCTTGTAATGCTTTGAAAGTAGTAAAAAATTTTCCTGCCAAGCTTTTTAACTCATTCTTAGCCAAAGAAATTGAGAAGATCTGGTCAACAACTGTACTCGTAGCTAAATACAGCCCAGTTGGGAAAGAGCTTAGAGAACATTCGGATAGATCTGCATGAAAGGAAAAATGACAAAATAACTACTAGGAAAAGGTTTTATATAAACCTGAATGAATTGTATTATCTATTTCAACTAGCTGTTTAGATTTTTGCTTAGGCAGGCTTAGTAGGCATGTGCCTCTACTCTGAAGGCAATATAGGAGACCCAATCAGAGAGCTCCTACATGGACTGTTCTGGCCACAGGTAACACTTGTTATTTAAGTGGTAGTCCAAGGTTTGACACTTTATCCTCTAACCATAGGCTAGGGGATAAGCACATAATCATGGAGGTCTGATGGCTGGGACCCACAGCAATCTTCGAATGTCCCCGATGCAAGGAGCGAACTCTGCTCGGTGCTGGATGACAGGCAACCACCGTTATCACATTCCCTCTATTCATGTCAATGGGAGGGGGTGTGACAGCTGTGTACTAGCCGTCATACCCCCTCCCATAGCCCAGAGATCAGAACACAACATGCTCAGAAAAAATGTAACCATACAAAATTGGCAAACATTCTGTAAGAGGTAGACTTGGTTCTGCCTGTAGGGTTAAGTTTTTGTTGTTTGGATGAGCATTATGAGCTGTGGCAATGCTCGGTTCTATCAGGGGCTTGGTCTTAGAGCCTATAACATCTGCCCCGGCATCCACACCCTTCTCAGGTGCACAGTATTTACCAGCCAGTCTGCCATTCATTGCTCGTGTTTGTTTGTCTTTATCAGCACTTGCTCTTGTCTTGCTTCTGCTTTGCTTTTCTGTGTATATTTTACCTTACCATCTCCTGACCATTGTTCTATCTTCTGTATTGGTACTGCATTGCTTTCTCTGGTAAAGAGGCAGCCTGTTGACTCCGATTTTACATTCATTTGTACATTCCCTGTCCATCTTTCGACTAATTTTTTTTGTATCCTGTCCTGACCTGATTTCCCTGAACTTTGTACAGTTCTGTGTATTGTTTTGACTTGTGACACCCCTGCACTTCATTTCAGCGCATAGACGGTCGACCAGTTGTGAAGCTGCTATTTAGGGTGGATACTTACGTAGGCAGGGAAAGGAGTTCTGGGTGAGCTCAGGGGCACACTATACCACAAGCCATGAATGACAGGCTGGCTGAAAATGTATATGTACCTAAGGGTGTGAAATGACTAGGAGTTGCATGATGCCCAGCATAACAACATAAAATGTAACCCTTTGGGCAGAACCAGATCCTACTAATTACACAATGAATGATATTTAAATTATAGACAGATAATAAGAAACAGAACAATTACAGTACAAAGAATAATGTATGACATAAATCCTAATAATGATAAAATAACAAACCTACACAATCACAGAAATGAGTAACAGTAAAATTGAATACATACAGTTATGTACATGGGCACAGCATGTGAAACAGATTGATTAAAAACGGAAACAAATACACCATAAAGATCAACAGCTAGAAACATCAGACAAGAGCAGAGCAAAGAGACTGATAGCAATAAGTTCTGATACTAAATGTACTGTAACTGTGATTTATCCTGCTCTTTAGTGGTTAAATAGTACACCAAAATTACAAGAACATATAAAAAAAAACATATTTTACATTATCTGTACTGCAGCTAAGAAGGGATTTATTATTAGAAGTTTCATGCGCGATTATTCAGAAAAATTAAACAGCTTTGTGAGTTATCCTGTTCCAACACAGACAACATGTTTTTCAACACCTAAAAGCACCAGCAATAGAAGTAAATAGCTTAAAAAGTGTAATCTGGTGTCAGGAACCCTACTAGGTGCAAAAATATTATGAAAGTTATAGATTTTCTCTAAATGTTAAATCCATTTTGTTGGGTATAATATCTAATACCTTTAAACAGGGATCATTGAGTAAGAGATGTCAATAGCACCAAAGAACCTTTGATGTCTTAATGCAGTCCACCCTCTGATGTCTTAATAAAGTCATAAAGTTGTTTTTCGTAGAAACTATTAATGTTGCTTTCATCTTCAAGGAATGTTTGCAAATACACAACAATGGCAAACATGTATTCAACATAAAAGATAGTCTCTAGACAAGCAAGTGGATCCTTGAGGCTGCAACTGGTTTGTATACGCAAGTTGAGTTGAGTGAACCAATAACAGAAAATTAGTTTTGGCCTGAACATTTGGAAAAAATATAGTTTTGAGTGAAGGCAAACATTGACTGGCTTGTTTCAACTAAACATGAAAAAAATGAAATGACAACATATCAGAATAGCAGTAGGATCACATGACCTCAGGGTAGCTCAGAATACCTAACAAGTAGGAATAAGTATCACCTGACCTCAGGTTAGCCTATGGCCTTGCAAGAAGAAGGAAGAATCGCCTGACTTCACAAAGGGCCATAATGCCTTGCAAAGAGCTCCCAGCCAATCTGGAGGCAGTATAAGGGACATGTCAGAGGCACCAGAAAAGCCTATGCATGCTGAAGAGCTATAAATAGCAGATCTGTGTGAGGGACAGTGGGGGAGATTTATCAAAACCTATGTAGAGGAAAAATGGTGTAGTTGTGTATGGCAACCAATCAGATTGCTTATTTCCTTTTCCACAGGTCTCTTTAAAAATTTAAGAAGCAATCAGATTGGTTGCCATGGGCAACTGGACCACTCGTCCTCTGAACAGGTTTTGATTAATCTCCCCTCAGTGAGTTTAGTGTGTACTTAACAGCATACAGAGGAGTAAGATCACTCCACTAAAATATTCCAAAGTAGCGCACTGAAAGCAGTTGCAGAACAATACAGACAATGGTCTGTATTTGTTCTGTCGGCACAATCTGTCTTGCTGGAACATTCAGGTAAAAAAGAAAGCTGGGAAATGAAGGGTTTTGTGACTTTTGCACACAGTTGCTTAAGCACCGCCGCCACCACGCCTTTCCTCTCTAAATCACCACTTGGACAGATGACAGAGAGACAGAGGTCCTCAGCACATGCGTGCGGCCCAGCTTAACTTACCAGAGCAAGTGCTCGCTCCCTCCTCGAGCACTGGCTCCTGCCAGCTGAAACCTCCATGTGCCTGCGTTGTGCTAGAGGCAGGGAGCATGCACTCACTCTGGTAAGTCATAATGGGCCGTGTGCACATCCAGGATGTCAGGACCTCTGCTTCTTTGGCACAGTCCAAGCTGTGACGTAGGGAGGAAAGGAGTGGCGGCGGGGGGCCATTGCAAAACCCAGCCACGCTTATCCGACTGTTGCTGACCAGCATCCAAACATGATTTTCGCATGGATAAAGCATCCAGAAGCGCATTTTTTTCTCATGCGTTTTTCTCAAGACAGGTCATGTGATTCTTTCATCATATGACTTAAGGATTTCTACTGAAGAATGGGATAAGAGGACTCCAGAAAAATTCCCAATGCTAAACCCACATGGGATTTTTAGACTATGAAAGGAAAACTACAAGCTTTCTTAAAAACAAAAATCTGAGATTTTACAAAACTGCCACAGAGCCACTCATAGATTGTTGCAATACATTGTTATAGATTTTTTATTGGACTAACAGTTTTATATAGATACAAGCTTTTGGGAGTCCTCCCCTTTTCATGTCAAAAGCATTTTCCTTAGCATTTACTTAGAAATTTAATTTTTTTTAGTCCCCAGAGGGGACTATTACATGCAATCTTTCAAATGCATGCACTGAACAATGCTGTGTGTTATTGGCGCTCCATTAGTGCAGGTTGCTGAGGCTCCCTGCACTATTAGAGCGCTTATCGGACGAGTCGGAGTCAAGTAGGGACCCTCCGCACATCCTCTCCCCTGGTCCTGATCAGCTCCACTGAGCTACCGATGAAATTATTTTTTTAGATGCAGCAATCAACTTTGATCATGGTGTCTGAATGGTTAATACTAGATATTGGCACAATCGGCGATGTCTGGCATGACAGCAACTCAATTCCTAAGTGCACTTCATACATGTACTCCGATGTCTTTATATTGTTGAAGACTTTCATGAGCAAACATTTCATCAATCTTAGGTTAAAATATCTTTTGGTGTCTTGTTTTTTGCATTTTTAGGACATACACATGTTAATAGTCTAATAATTTCATTTTGGGAGGAACAAGCATTAAAAATGTCAGCTACTTAAAGCTCTTTACTAACTATATCAAGATGCAAGGATGGGGAGTGTGTAACTTTTAAAGTTGAAGTTACTTGATTTAATAAAATACTGTATCATTAAAATTGCTGGATAAAATATTGCAGGTATATCCCAAAAATGAGGAGTCATAAAAATATAAGAATTTTTTTCATTAAAAGAGTTCAGACCACATTTTACAAGTTAATTTGTAAAAGATAAAAAAAGACCTTTGGAACACAGATTTTAAGAATAATATGAATAATGCTAAAAACATACAGCGAACAAAATGTTCTCTTACATTATAAGTACGATTCTGAATATTACGTTTTGGTCCACTAAGCCACAATTAAGTTCTAGCCAATATAATTTTGTTTTTAACTAAGGAACATACTTCAGTGATAGAAACCATAAATTATCGTCTTGACGTAAGAAAGGAAAATTGCATATCTTATTTAAGTACATGGTGTAGACTGGATAATAAGACAGAAAGCAAATGCATATTCTGAAATGGAAGAAAGGGAACACATCAATTCCATATAGCTTAAAGGGGTTATCCACCATAAGGTTATTTTAGTAGGTACTTGGCAGACAGTAATGGACATGCTTAGGAAGGATTTGTGCTCGTCTTGGGGCTAAATGGCTATGTTGTGAGATTACCATAATACTGTGGCTAGCTTTTTGTGAACTGGTATTTCCTGTTTGACTTTTCTTTTTTTGACTACAAATCCCACAATTCCCTTTTCCTCCCTCCCTCCCTCCCACACATCAGCCACCCCACCCATTGAAACATAAATGAGCTGCATCCATTCAAAAGACCTGTGGTTTTCAATCAGGGTGCCTACAGCTGTTGCATTAGTTGCAGATTAATCTCTCTCCCACCAAACAATCACTCCACCCATTGAAGCAGACAGGCTCCCTGTCATCAGCTGACTAGTGAGTCAGGTCTCGGCCGCATTACAACCTGGGAAAAATCTGAGATAACAGTAATTTTGTATGCTGTTAAAAATAAATATTGGAGTGAAAATCACAGAAGAATTGTGAGAAAACTATCACGCACAGGTACAGACACTATATTATGAACTATACTAAGTTTACAGCCCCTGTAGAATAGTCAAATAAAAAAAATTCCTGGAATACCCCTGTAATTTCAAAGCACTTTTACTGGTCTTTACTGTGGATATACACATTTAATAAAATAAATAAAAAATACATGGATCACTATACTTGGTCAAATTTACAAATATTTAATCTTAACCAAAACAAGAGGACAACAGTTTAAAGGGGTTTTAACATGAACCACTTTCCTCAGCAAACTTTACATTTTGTATGAAGTTAAAGGTCCATCTGAATAAAATAATGTAGACATGACCTTATTTCCTTGTTTCTGCCTTTTTTTTTTATCCTCTCCTTTTTTTCATGTAAAAATCTGTGTGGTGGGCAGAGCTACTGTCGCATGATTTGCTTTGAATTTCATTTCCCAACAGTCATTAGTGCAGATGTTCATTCCTGTGCTGCATAGTGAGAGTCATCCATTAGAATAATCTTATCTTTAGGGTGCATTCACACGCTAGTAACTAGCAGTGGGAAACCTGCTGCGAGTTACGCTACCATTCTTTTGAATAGGTCCGCGGACAGTCCTCAAATCTGAAACTATTGCGGACTGTCTGTGGACCCATTTAATTCAATGGTAGCATAACTCGCAGCAGGATTCCCACAGCGGGAAACCCGCTGCTAGTAATAGCATGTGAATGCACCCTAATAGTTGTAACATCTGCACTCTGGTCGTGAGTGCTCTCTTGTCATGTCCCCACTGCCGGCGGGGCTGGGATTCGCATAGCGGGACGCGCCCGCATGCAAATCCCATCCCGTCACTCACCTCCCTGGTCTTTCTGTTCCCGCAGCCCCAGCGTGTGTGCCCCCGCCTCCTAGGGTGTGCGTGGCGGAGCTCTTACATTTTAAGGGCCAGTACTCATTTAAATAAGTGTCTTCACCTGCACCTTGTCTTTAAGTATCTGCTCCTTCCTTTGTTCCTGGTCGGGTCTTGTTGCCTTGTGCCCTAGTGAAAGCATACTGTGTTCCTAATATCCGTGTTCCGGAACCTTGTTCTGATACCTGACCCTGCACCTGTGCCACCTGCCCTGACCTACTGCTACCTTGACCTCGTCGTTCCAGTTTCCTTTTGTGCCATGCCACATCCCAGCAACCTGTGTGGATGAGTCGTGCCAGGGGTAGCGACCTGGGTGCCGCCTGCCGAAGCAAGACCATCCAGCTTTGCAGCGGGCTCTTGTGAAAACCAGCGGCACCTTAGACTCTGCTCACGTCATCATCCACACAGGCTCAGAGGATCAACCACCTGCTGTGACCCTAACAGTAAGATCCAGCCATGGATCCCACTGGGGTGCTTTTACTAGATGTCTCGGATCTTTCCAACATCGTGGCTCAGAAGTCGCAACAGTTAGCCTGTCAGGCGCAACAACTGAATCAACTCTCATCCATGGTGCAACAGCTTCTTGCTGCTCAGCAGCAACAACAGCAACAGCAGCCACCTGTTCCTGAGCCTCCTCCTGTGTCTGCAGCTTCTCCCTGGACCATGCTTCCTTTGTCCTTGCCTTCTAAGTATGACAGAGATCCCAAGCTGTGTAGTGGCTTTGTGACACAGTTTTCTATCCATCTAGAACTCATGGCGGATCTGTCCCCGACGGAGTGTGCTAAAGTGGCATTTGTGGTCAGTCTACTGTCTGGAAAAGCTTTAGCCTGGGCTACTCCTCTCTGGGATTGTAGAGATCCGGTCTCTTTGAACCTGTCGATCTTCCTTGCAGAATTCTGCAATACATTTGAAAAACCCGCACGAGCCTCCTCTGCCGAGATGGCTCTTCTGATCCTCTGCCAAGGGAACTCCTCCATTGGCGACTATGTGGTTCAGTTCCGCACACTTGTTTCTGAACTTTCTTGGAACGACGAGGCCTTGTGTACTACCTTGTGTGTCCTTAAAAAAGGACTTTCCTCAAAAATCAAGGATGCTCTCGCTGCACGAGATTCTCCAACTAAACTGAGTGAACTTATCCTTTAAGCGACTCGAATTGATGTGCGTTTTGCTGAGAGGTAGGAGGAACATCCTTTGGAAAAAGAACCTTCCCGAACACGGCGTTTACCTCGTCTGATACCCGTGTTCCAACATCCACCCCTACTGTCTTCGTTGCTTCCAGACGAAGAGGCTATGGAAGTGGACCGTTTTCACTTAAAGCAGCCGGAAAAATCTCATTGACATGATGAGAATTTGTGCCTATATTGTGCCAATTTGGAGCACTTTTTCAAAGACTGTTCTATATGTCCTCCATGTCCGGGAGAACACTCTCATCTTGGACAAGTAGGAGTGGCATGCCTAGATGTGAATATTACCTCTCCTCACTTGACCACCCCGATTCAAGTTTTTTCCTTTGCCAAGATATCTATCATCGCTTCTGATTTATGCGCACCAGAGCTCTTACATTTTAAGGGCCAGTACTCATTTAATTAAGTGTCTTCACCTGCACCTTGTCTTTAAGTATCTGCTCCTCCGTTTTTTCCCTGTGTTCCTGATCCTTGTTCCGTTACCTGACCCTGCACCTGTGCCATCTGCCTTGACCTACTGCTACCTTGACGATCTTGCCAATTTCCTTTTGTGCCACGCCATATCCAAACAACCTGTGTGGACGAGTCGTGCCAGGGGTAGCGACTTGGGTGCCGCCTGCCGCAGCAAGACCATCCCGCTTTTTGGTGGGCTCTGGTGAAAACCAGCAGCACCTTAGACTCTGCTCCCTGGCATGGCTCACGTCATCATCCACACAGGCCCAGAGGATCCACCAACTGCTGTGACTCTAAAAATAATGGGGAAGTTCTTCTCTTTTCACACAGCGTAGTGTGTAATTATAGGTAATAATATCTTCCTCCACCCTCTCCATAGTATTACAGCCTGTAATATAAGCTATAGCAGTACATCATATTATATGAGGTATATTTACCTCATCCTGGCCAGTGAATATCCACCAAGACTCTCTCATACATATTTGGCAGTGGATGATGTTCTTCTAGAGGTTCTGATAGGCCAGTTAACAGCTGTTTATGGCGCAGTCTATTTGGCTGTATATTCACTGTGTGTGAGGAGGACTAAGAAACTGTGCATGCCTGACCTAGGTCAGTGTTAGTTCCAGGCCTGACCTTCTTCCTGGTGCCTGGGCCCGTTACATTACACTCAGCCTACCAGTATCTGAGCCGGGAAACTGCTGTGGCTGGCAATTAGCTGAGCATGATGTGACTTGTTGGGCACCGTAAGTTTGAAGAAGACTGGGGATGGAGGATGGGAAACCTATTCCAGTTGCACCGGGGGAGGGGTGGAAGGTAAGTTGAAGTTTATCATTTTTATTCTTGCAGCCCGGGCATATAAGAGAAATAACATCTTTCGACGAAGTTCTCATTTAAGTAAATAAATATGAGAACTAGAAAAAATATTTTGCTCAAATCTGGTCTTTTATATGCTCATGGATGAAAGCATGTATATAAATTATATGTCCACAGTTGGGTATATAAAAATTGTAGGATACAATATAGAAAAAATTATATATTTATTGATTTATAATGTCTATGGCAACTGCCTGCAGGGCTAGTAGATATATGGTGGATGAAAGTTGTTAAAATACAATAAAATAAAACTTATGTAAAACTTGTAGAGATAGCTTATATAACTTTTATCAAAGTCTGTATTATGCAATCTTAATTTTAGGCAGCATTTATGAGTGCAAATATATACACACTCTATAGTCCAGTGGGTAAGGTCTGTGAATTATGCAATCCATGTGGCTCAGAGAGATTTGTCCGTTTTAAACAATAATTGCTGGGAAAAAGTACATAGATTGGTGGTTGCAGGACAGTGTAGCTCACCTGTCCTGATGTGGTCCCCCGGAGCTCACGCTACTTACCTGCTGCGGCTTCCGAACGGAACGCCTGGTCGCTTCCTAGGATGGCGAGTCGTCAGTGCCGGTGAGCTAGGGGAGGGAGAGGTCTGCTTAGCAGCGTAGTAATGTCATGCTTCATGCACTGTGCGCAACAGGGGAGTCAGCGTATCTCATAGTCCGGTTTATGCGCTATGCGCACAGAGAGGCTGTGAAGTGCTGCGGCTGAATGTAGATTGCTATATACAGTGGATATTGTGGCAAGACGCATTTCGAGATCAGCTGGATCTCTTTTTCAATAGCAAAAATTTCCACTGTGTGAAAATGCAGGTCTTATATATGTCCCGCTTGTATCTAATTGGACAATGTTCGTTGATGATTCTCTTAATTTGTTGATGTGATGTGTTGAAGGGTATGATGCATTTTGCTTGTTGTGAGATATCTTGGTGTGAATTTGTCCTCTGTTTTGAGTCATGGCTTTCTTGAGGGAATCGTGTAGTAAATTGATGGGGTATTGTTTCTGTTGAAATTGTTCTGTGAGTGTTTCAGTCTCTTTTTCAAACTGATTACCACAACAAGATATCTCACAACAAGCAAAATGCATCATACCCTTCAACATATCACATCAACAAATTAAGAGAATCATCAACAAACATTGCCATTTATTACAGTCCGACAACACCATAGGTCCATCACTCCCTTCACAAGCACCAGTCATCTTCACCAAAGCACCAAATCTAGGTTTAAATATTGCACCAACCGCCAAACCAACAGGTACAATACAACACAATATAACCCAATCCACTATTTCAGAAAGCATAGGTTTTTACCGATACAACCAATGCAACAATTGCAAAGTTACGGAGTTCCTCAAAAAAACAGAGCAAGTCATATCCACCACAAATCAAAAAAAAACTTGCCATCAAAGAACTCCTTACATGCAATAGTAAAAATATCATCCATATCATTACATGCCCCTGCAATAAACAATATATAGGTAGGACATCACACACACTTAAACGCATAGCAGAACACTTTTACAATATCAAAAGAGGTTATGATAATCATACACTATCAGCACACTATAAGACATTCCACAATTGGCATATCATAGTCACACAATTTGTGGCCATACAATCTGTAAAACCTGATTGGAGAGGCGGCAGTTTCATCTTCAAAATGTCTAGAATAGCATCAAAATACATTTTTGAAATGGAAACAATAGCCTCAAAAGGACTGAATGTCGAATTAGAGATTTTCGGTTTCATTCAATGGATAGCAGGAGAAGGGTCCCGGCTTAATGGAGAGTTGAGAGCCAGTCTGTTACCAGCGCCTCAGCCCTCCCCACGCCACTACCCACTTTCCCCTAGAATTATCCATCCATCCAACCAACCATGACTGCATGTCGAATCTCCATTATATATACTATTTTATAAATACACTAATTCTATATCACCCGTCAGTATACACACACATTCCCACACCTATTCATTACAGACCAATATTCCCCTTTTATGTACCGGTTCTTCTAAAAAAAATTAGCATATTGTGCTAAAGTTCATTATTTTCCATAATGTAATGATAAAAATGTTACTTTCATATATTTTAGATTCATTGCACACCAACTGAAATATTTCAGGTCTTTTATTGTTTTAATACTGATGATCTTGGCATGCAGCTCATGAAAACACAAAATTCCTATTTAAAAAAGTTAGCATATTTCATGCGACCAATAAAAGAAAAGTGTTTTTAATACAAAAAAAGTCAACCTTCAAATAATTATGTTCAGTTATGCACTCAATACTTGGTCAGGAATCCTTTTGCAGAAATGACTGCTTTAATGCGGCGTGGCATGGAGGCAATCAGCCTGTGGCACTGCTGAGGTGTTATGGAAGCCCAGGATGCTTCGATAGCGGCCTTATGCTCATCCAGAGAGTTGGGTCTTGTGTCTCTCAACTTTCTCTTCACAATATCCAACAGATTCTCTATGGGGTTCAGGTCAGGAGAGTTGGCAGGCCAATTGAGCACAGTAATACCATGGTCAGTAAACCATTTACCAGTGGTTTTGGCACTGTGAGCAGGTGCCAGGTCGTGCTGAAAAATGAAATCTTCATCTCCATAAAGCTTTTCAGCAGATGGAAGCATGAAGTGCTCCAAAATCTCCTGATAGCTAACTGCATTGACCCTGCCCTTGATAAAACACAGTGGACCAACACCATCAGCTGACATGGCATGTTCAAAAGTGGCAGCTGACATGTCTCTGGTTCAAAAGTGGCTTGACCTGGGGAATGCGGCACCTGTAGCCCATTTCCTGCACACGCCTGTGCACGGTGGCTCTGGATGTTTCTACTCCAGACTCAGTCCACTGCTTCCGCAGGTCCCCAAGGTCTGGAATCGGTCCTTCTCCACAATCTTCCTCAGGGTCCGGTCACCTCTTCTCGTTGTGGAGCGTTGTCTGCCACATTTTTTCCTTTCCACAGACTTCCCATTGAGGTGCCTTGATACAGCACTCTGGGAACAACCTATTTGTTCAGAAATTTTTTTTCTGTGTCTTACCCTCTTGCATGAGGGTGTCAATGATGGCCTTCTGGACAGCAGTCAGGTCGGCAGTCTTACCCCTGATTGCGGTTTTGAGTAATGAACCAGGCTGTGAGCTTTTAAAAGCCTCAGGAATCTTTTGCAGGTGTTTAGAGTTAATTGGTTGATTCAGATGATTAGGTTAATAGCTCGTTTAGAGAACCTTTTCATGATATGCTAATTTTTGGAGATAGGAATTTGGGGTTTTCATGAGCTGTATGCCAAAATCATCAGTATTAAAACAATAACATACCTGAAATATTTCACTTGGTGTGCAATGAATCTAAAATATATGAAAGTTTAATTTTTATCATTACATTATGGAAAATAATGAACTTTAGCACAATATGCAAATTTTTTTTAGAAGTACCTGTATACATAATCTGTGCATACATGGAAGTATGTGCATATGCACACATAATACTAAATCAATTAGTAAATATACCTCACAAGTAGGTACATATAATATCTATAAATTCACTTTACTGGGGTGACTTGTGGGGGTACGATATGGTTCTGGCACCGAAAACACATTGCAGGTGTGGAGTGCACCCTACATTTTTTTCGGCCTAAAATGAGACCCTGAAAGTCAAATGACGCTCCTCTCCTTCTGGGTCCCACCATGTGGCCAAACATCCAAATAGAGCCTAAGCGGGGGTATTGCTGAACATGGGACAAACAGTGGAATAACATACGGGGATCATTTTTTCCATTTCTGAAGGGATATATAAAAAATATGTCCCACAAATTATGCATTTGTGAAAAAAAGGAATTTTTTTTTTCAACTGAAAAAAATATAGCATTAAAATACTCTCTCTACCCCCTGGTGATAACCTTATGGGATCTAGTTTTTAAAAAGGGGTAATTCTGGGGGGTTTCCTATGTTCAGATGCTGCAAACCTTGCTTAGCACATAAAAAGGAAGTTATTTTCAAATTTCCTAAATTTTTTAAATGTCAAGTAAAAATGTGAGTAATAAAAAAAAGTTGACAAAATAGACATATGAAATTAAAATTTTTATAAACAATTTGCACAGTATGTATAAATATATGCAACCTATTAGTGTCAAAATAACAAAAACTTTTCTTTTTTCGAAAATGTTATGATTTTTTGCATTGTAAATAAAAAAATACAAATGATATCTATTTACTTTTACTATTTACATGTAGTGCAAGGAGTGACAAAGAAAACTATTTGCATGTAGTACAACTTGTGACAAAAGAAAAAAAAAAACAATGTCAGAATTGTTTTCATAGGTAAAACATTATGAGAATTATACTCTAATAAAGACATATGTCCCAGACAACAGGCCTGGTCTTTGATGGACTTAACCTCTTGGGGACTGAGCCCATTTTGACCCTAAGGACCAGAGCATTTTTTGCAATTCTGACCACTGTCACTTTAAGCATTAATAACTCTGGGATGCTTGTACTTATGAATTTGATTTAGATATTTTTTTTTCGTGACATATGGTAAATTGACGTTGATGCTTGTATAATTTCTTGGTGAAAAATTCCAAAATTTCATAAAAAATTTGAAATGTTAGCATTTTTATAACTTTGAAGCTCTCTGCTTGTAAGAAAAATAGACATACCAAATAAATAATACATTGATTCACATATACAATATGTCTACTTTATGTTTGCATCATAAAGTTGACATGTTTTTACTTTTTGAAGACATTAGAGGGCTTCAAAGCTCAGCAGCAATTTTCAAATTGTTCAAGTAAATTTCAAAATCTGAATTTTTCAGGGACCAGTTCAGTTTTGAAGTGATTTTGAGGGTCTTTATGTTAGAAATACCCCATAATAGACCCCATATGGAAAACTGCACCCCTCAACATATTCAAAATGACATTCATAAAGTTTGTTAACCCTTTAGGTGTTTCACAGGAATAGCAGAAAAGTGGAGGCGAAAATTCTAATTCTTCATTTTTTACACTAACATGTTCTTGTAGACCCATATTTTTTATTTTTACAAGGGGTAAAAGGAGAAAAAGCTCAACAAAATATGTAACCCAATTTCTCTTGAGTAAGGAAATACCTCAAATGTGGGTGCACTAGAGGGCTCAGAAGAGATGGAGCGACAATGGGATTTTGGAGAGCGAATTTTGCTGAAATGGTTTTTGGGGGGCATGTCGTATTTAGGAAGACCCTTGTTAGGATTCGGCTAGCTGGATGTGGATCCTCTGTGTCAGCGAGGGATTGGCGTGGACCGTGTCGGTGGACCGGTTCTAAGTTGCTACTGGTTTTCACCAGAACCCGCCGCAAAGCGGGATGGTCTTGCTGTGGCGGTAGCAACCAGGTCGTATCCACCAGCAATGGCTCAACTTCGCTGACTGCTGAGAAGGCGTGGGGCAGAAGGACTAGGCAGAGGCAAGGTCAGACATAGCAGAAGGTCGGGGCAGGCGGCAAGGTTCGTAGTCAAAGAGGATAGCAGAAGATCTGGAACACAGGCTTTGGACAACACTAAACGCTTTCACTGGCACAAGGGAACAAGATCCGGCCAGGAAGTGCAGGGGAAGGGAGGTAATATGGACAGGGAGCAGGTGGAAGCTAATTAGGCTGATTGGGCCAGGCACCAATCATTGGTGCACTGGCCCTTTAAATCTTAGAGAGCTGGCGCGCGCGCGCCCTAAGGAGCGGGGCCGCGTGCGCCAGGACATGACAGCCGGGGACCGGGACAGGTGAGTGACTTGGGATGCGATTCGCGAGCGGGCGCGTCCCGCTATGCGAATCGCATCCCCGCCGGCAGTGTCAGTGCAGCGCTCCCGGTCAGCGGGTCTGACCGGGGCGCTGCAGAGAGAGAGATGCCGCGAGCGCTCCGGGGAGGAGCAGGGACCCGGAGCGCTCGGCGTAACAGTACCCCCCCCTTAGGTCTCCCCCTTTTTTTGTCCGGTAATTGCTTCACGTGGGACGAGGACACTGGGAGCGATTGTAGGGTTTCCTCATCAAAGGCAGGCAGTTCAGAAGGAGTGGGAATGGGGAGGGAGGGCAGAGGGTGAAGCTTGGCACAGGGCAGAGTGTTACCAGGATGGGGGCTATGAGGAGGCAAAGCATAGTCCTGATAGGCCTTGGGGAGACCAGGTGTAGGAGAAGGCACTGAGGCTTGCCTGACGGGACTGGGAGCAGACGTGAGGCATTTCTTGCGGCAAGCAGGGCCCCAATTCTTGATCTCCCCGGTGGTCCAGTCAAGGGTGGGAGAATGATGCTGGAGCCATGGCAGACCGAGGAGGACTTCAGAGGTGCAGTTGGGAAGGACGAACAATTCAATCTTTTCGTGATGGGGTCCTATACACATTAATAGGGGTTCTGTGCGGTAACGCACAGTACAGTCCAACTTCACTCCGTTGACGGAAGAAATGTAGAGCGGCTTGATGAGACGGGTCACAAGGATGCAGAACTTGTTCACCAAAGAGTCCAGAATAAAATTTCCAGAAGCACCAGAGTCCAAGCAGGCCACGGCTGAGAAGGAGGAGTTGGCAGAAGGAGAAATCCGCACGGGCACAGTGAGACGTGAAGAAGCAGACTTCGTACCAAGAGACGCCACACCCACGTGAGCTGGGTGCGTGCGTGCATTTCCCAGACGAGGAGGACGAATACGGCAATCCATCAAGAAATGTTCGGTACTGGCGCAGTACAGACATAAATTGTTGTCCCTACGGCGAGTCCTCTCTTCATGGGTCAGGCGAGACCGATCCACTTGCATAGCCTCCTCGGCGGGAGGCACAGGAGTAGATTGCAAAGGATACTGTGAGAGAGGTGCCCAGAGATCAAGATCTTTTTCCTGGCGGAGCTCCTGGTGTCTCTCAGAAAAACGCATGTCAATGCGGGTGGCCAAATGGATAAGTTCTTGCAGGTTGGCAGGAATCTCTCGTGCGGCCAGCACATCCTTGATGTTACTGGATAGGCCTTTTTTAAAGGTCGCGCAGAGAGCCTCGTTATTCCAAGATAATTCGGAAGCGAGAGTACGAAATTGGATGGCGTACTCGCCTACTGAAGAATTACCCTGGACCAGGTTCAGCAGGGCAGTCTCGGCAGAAGAAGCTCGGGCTGGTTCCTCGAAGACACTACAGACTTCAGCGAAGAAGGACTGAACAGTGGCTGTGGCAGGATCATTGCGGTCCCAGAGCGGTGTGGCCCAAGACAAAGCCTTTCCAGATAGAAGACTCACTACGAACGCCACCTTAGACCGTTCTGTAGGAAATTGGTCCGATAACATCTCCATATGTAGGGAACATTGAGACAAGAAGCCACGGCAGAGTCGGGAGTCCCCATCAAATTTGTCCGGCAGGGACAAGCGGAGGCTAGGAGCGGCCACTCGCTGCGGAGGAGGTGCAGGAGCTGGCGGAGGAGATGGTTGCTGCTGTAGCAGTGGCAGAAGTTGCTGTAACGTGGCGGTCAACTGCGACAGCTGCTGTCCTTGCTGGGCAATTTGCTGCGATTGCTGGGCGACCACCGTGGATAGGTTAGCGAGACTTGGCAGCGGCACCTCAGCGGGATCTACTGTTAGGATTCGGCTAGCTGGATGTGGATCCTCTGTGTCAGCGAGGGATTGGAGTGGACCGTGTCGGTGGACCGGTTCTAAGTTGCTACTGGTTTTCACCAGAGCCCGCCGCAAAGCGGGATTGTATTGCTGCGGCGGTAGCAACCAGGTCGTATCCACCGGCAACGGCTCAACCTTGCTGACTGCTGAGAAGGTGCGGGACAGAAGGACTAGGCAGAGGCAAGGTCAGACGTAGCAGAATGTCGGGGCAGGCGGCAAGGTTCGTAGTCAAAGAGGATAGCAGGAGATCTGGAACACAGGCTTTGGACCACACTAAACGCTTTCACTGGCACAAGGCAACAAGATCCGGCCAGGAAGTGCAGGGGAAGTGAGGTAATATGGACAGGGAGCAGGTGGCAGATAATTAGGCTGATTGGGCCAGGCACAAATCATTGGTGCACTGGCCCTTTAAACCTTAGAGAGCTGGCGCGCGCGTGCCCTAAGGAGCGGAGCCACGCGCGCCAGGACATGACAGCCGGGGACCGGGACAGGTGAGTGACTTGGGATGCGATTCGCGAGCGGGCGCGTCAGGCTATGCGAATCGCATCCCTGCCGGCAGTGTCAGTACAGCGCTCCCGGTCAGCGGGTCTGACTGGGGCGCTGCAGAGAGAGAGACGCCGCGAGCGCTCCGGGGAGGAGCAGGGACCCGGAGCGCTCGGCGTAACAACCCTATGGTGCCAGAACAGCAAAAAAAACACTCCACATGGTATATTATTTGGGAAACTACACCCTTAAAGGAACGTAACAAGGGGTAAGTGAGCCTTAACACCCCACAGGTGTTTGAGGACTTTGCATTGAAGTTGGACGTGAATATGAAAAAAAAATTTTTTTTTACTAAAATGCTGATGTTACACAAAATTTTTCATTTGCACAAGGAGTAATAGGTGAAAATGGCCCCTAAATTTGAAACCCCATTTCTCTCGAGTAAGGCAATACCTCATATATGGATGTAAAGTGATCTGCGGGTGCACTAGAGGGCTCAAAAGGGAAGGAGCGACATTGGGCTTTTGGATTGCGAATTTTGGTAAAATGGTTTTTGGGGAGCATGTCACATTCAGGAAAACACCCCACATGGCACACTATTTGGGAAACTAAACCCCTCAAGGAATGTAACAAGGGGTGCAATGAACATTTACACCCTACTGGCATTTGATAGATCTTTGTAACAGTGGGCTGTGCAAATGAAAAATTACATTCTTTATTTTCACGGACCACTGTTTCAAAAATCTGTCAGTCATCTGTGGGGTGTTAAGGCTCACTATACCCCTTGTTACGTTTCGTGAGGGGTGTAGTTTCCAAAATGGGGTCACATGTGGGTATTTATTAATTTTGCGTTCATGTCAGAACCGCTGTAACCAGCAGCCCCCCCTGTGCAAATCACCGGGTTAGTTCTCAAATGTACATAGTGCGCTCTCACTCCTGAGCCTTGTTGTGCGCCCGCAGAGTTTTTTACGTCCACATATGGGGTATTTCCCTACTTGGGAGAAATTGTGTTACACATTTTGGGGGTCTTTATTTCCTTTTACCTTTTATGAAAATGAAAAGAATGGGGCAACACCAGCATGTTAGTGTCCAATTTTTTTTTTTTACACTAACATGCTGGTGTAGACCCAGACTTTACCTTTTCATAATAGGTAAAAGGAGTAAAAGCCCTCCAAAATTTGTAGCGCAATTTCTCCTGAGTACGGTGGTACCCCATGTGTGGCCCTAAGCTGTTGCTTTGAAATACGACAAGGCTCTGAAATGAGAAAGCTCCATGCGCATCTGAGGCCTCAATTAGGGATTTTCATAGGGGTGTACCCGGATGCAAGAGTTACACTCGCCTCCTCCACCAAAAATACTTTACGTCAGTTTTCCACAAACAGGGTGCCTCCAGCTGTTGCAAAACTCCCAACATGCATGGACAGTCAATGGCTGTCCGGCTATACTGGGAGTTGTTATTTTGCAACAGCTGGAGGCACCGTTTTGGAAAAACTGACGTACAAGATGTTTTTTATTTTTATTGGGGGAGACCATGCATGCTGGGAGTTGTAGTTATGCAACACCTAGAGGCACACTGGTAGGGATTGGGAAACACTGAGTTAGGTAACAGACTATCGCAGTGTTTCCGCACCACTGTCTGTTTCCTAACTTAGTGTTTCCCAACCCATGTGCCTCCAGCTGTTGTAAAACAACAACTCCCAGCATGCATGGTCTGTCAATGCATGCTGGGAGTTATAGTTTTGCAACAGCACACAGGTTGGGAATCACTGAGTTAGGAAACAGACAGTGCTTCTCAACCAGTGCGCCTCCAGTTGTTGCAATACTACAACTCCCAGCATGCCCAGACAGCCAAAGGGCATGTTGGGAGTTGTAGTTATGCAACAACTGGAGGAGAACAATTTGGAGACCACTGTGTAGTAGTCTCCAAACTGTAGCCCTCCAGATGTTGCAAGACCAACTCCAAGCATGCCCAGACTGCCCAGGCATGCTGGGAGTTGTAGTACGGCAACATCTGAAGGGCCAGATGTTAAAGAACTACAACTCCCAGCATGCTTGGACAGTCTGGGCATGCTGAAAGTTGTAGCTTTGCAACATCTGGAAGGACAGTGGTCTCCAAACTGTGGCTCTCCAGATGTTGCAAAACTACAACTCCCAGCATGCCCAGACAGCCAAAGGTTGTAGTTTTGAAACTCCTAGATACAGCAGTGAAGACCACTTTACGGCGATCTTCACAGCTGTATCTGGGAAACCGCCGCCTCCTGCTGCGTCCCTGGTCGCCGCATAAACCCAGGTAACTGGTGCCGGCAGTCCCCCCATTGGCCCCCGCACATCGCAGCCATCTTCCCCCACTCTGCCCCGACATCACAGGGTATAGGAGGAGGTGGCACTCCTGCCACCTCGCTCCTATCCTTTAGGATGATCGGGGCTGTCTCTGACAGCTCTGATCATCCCTATTTTCCGGGCTTTTGGGTCATCAGAGACCCGATCAGCCCGGAATGGCCGTGAATCACCCATCTGAATTGATCAGCGATGGTGCCAGAAAGTTAAAACAGATTTGTAAATTACTTCTATTAAAAAATCTTAATCCTTCCTGTACTTATTAGCTGCTGAATACTACAGTGGAAATTCTTTCCCGTTTGAAACACAGAGCTGTCTGCTGAATCACGAGCACAGTGCTCTCTGCTGACATCTCTGTCCATTTTTAGGAACTGTCCAGGGTAAAAGGAAATCCCCATAGCAAACATATGCTGTTCTGGAGAGTTCATAAAATGGACAGAGATGTCAGCAGAGAGCACTGTTCTCGTGATGTCAGCAGACAGTTCTGTGTTTCAAAAAGAAAATAATTTCCGCTTTAGTATTCAGCAGCTAATAAGTACAGGAAAGATTAAGATTTTTTAATAGAAGTAATTTACAAATCTGTTTAACTTTCTGGCACCAGTTAATTAAAAAAAAAAAAATATGTTTTTCACCGGAGTACCCCTTTAATGTCCGTGGTCCCCAACAGGTTATTAGCTTGGTCCTTAAGGGGTTAATGACGAAGGCAAATTTTTAAAATCTGACATGTGTCCGCATATTTGGTAATATCTTTGGAATGTTTTTACTTATGAAAGCGATTCTGAGATGGTTTTACATTAGTGGTAATTTTTAATCGATTACTTTTTTACAAATTTTTTGTGAGAAACTCGGAAAAATAAAAAATGTGCATTTTCTGCTTGTATGACAAATGTCACACCAAATTAATGATTAATTCCTCTTTACAATACCATATATACTCGAGTATAAGCAGATGCCCCTCATTTCACCCCAAAAACTAGGAATAATTATTGACTCGACTATAAGCGTAGGGTGGGAAATACATCATCATCCTGTCATCATCCAGACCCTTGTCATCATTCCCCCTCTTCATCATCACCGCCTGTCAATCCCTTCATCAGTGGTCTTCAAACTGCGGACCTCCAGACGTTGCAAAACTACAACTCCCAGCATGCCTGATGGCTGTCCGGGCATGCTGGGAGTTGTAATTTTGAAACATCTGGAGGTCTGCAGGTTGAAGACCACTGCAGCCTTCGTCATCATCCAGACCCCCCCCCCCCCCCCTTTAGTTTTCTACTTACCCCCCCTCGGTGGGATCGTAGGGTGAGCTGGTCCGGGCCATCTATGCTGCAGGGCTGTCCATTTTCACCGGGAGACCCTCTTCTGCGCTCCAGGCCCGGCCCCGGTCTAGTGGCGTTGCCTTGACGATGACGCACAGGGACATTTATGCGCAGGTACGTCTGCTGCGCACGGACATCCCTGTGCGTTGTCGTCAAGTCAACGTCACTAGGCCGGGGCTGGGCCTGGAGCGGAGAAGAGGGCCTCCCGGTGAAAATGGACAGCCCTGAACGACTAACCCTCCCCACCGGACGGTCCCTGCAGCATAGATGGCCCGGACCAGCTCACCCTTCATTCCCACCGAGGGGAGGTGAGTAGAAAATTAAAGGGGGGTCTGGATGTGATGACGAAGGCCGCAGTGGTCTTCAACCTGCGGACCTCCAGGTGTTTCAAAACTACAACTCCCAGCATGCCCGGACAGCCGATGGCTGTCCGGGCATGCTGGGAGTTGTAGTTTTGCAACATCTGGAGGTCCACAGGTTGAAGACCACTGAGAAGGGATTGACAGGCGGAGTGTTCACTCGAGTATAAGACAAGGGGGGCGTTTTCAGCACGAAAGATCGTGCTGAAAAACTCGGCTTATACTCGAGTATATACGGTATGTCTACTTTACGTTCCCATCATATGTTAATCATTTCCTTTTTTAGAATGTTCGAAGGTTTAAAAGTTTAGCAGCAATTTTTCAGATTTTCAAGAAAATTTCAAAATCTGATCTTTCAGGGACCAGTTCAGTTCTGAAGTAGATTTGAGAGGCCTGTACGTTAGATACCGCCATAAATCCCCCCATGTTAAAAACTACACCCCTCAAAGTTGACAGAATGACATTGAGAACATTTATTTTCCCTTTAGGTGTTTCACAGAAATGAAAGCAAATTGAAGACAGAATTTAAAAAAAATCATTTTTTGGCAGATTTTCCATTTCAATCTATTTCCTTCTGTAACACAGTAGGTGTTGACCGAGAAATACAATTCAAGATTTATTCCCCTAATTCTGACATATTTAGAAATATCCCATATGTGGCTTTGCCTTTTTGCGCTATATGACTAACACACAGGCCTCGGAAATAAAGGCATGTGGATTTTGGGGCCTCCTTTTAGCTTAGGATATTTTGTTGGCATCATATAAAGTTGCCTAAGTGGTGCAAAAATATTTTTGGTAGACAGGTTGACGCTTTCACTGGTACCATTGTGGGGTACATGTGACACTCTGATGTTTTTTTTTTTGAGGTGGTATAAATAAATAAAAATCTATTCTGCGGTTGTTTATTGTTTTTTTTAGGTCATCATGCGGTATTAATGACCGGTCAGTACAATTATGGCAATACCAAATGTATCTACTTTTTTTAATATGTCATTACATTTATGGCCGTATGCTGAGAGCCGTAACGTTTTTATTTTTTCACCGATACAATTGTGTGAAGATTATATTTTTGCGGGACATGTTGATGTTTTTAGGGGGACTATTTTTGGGTGCGATTTATAATGATTTAAATAATTTTTATTGTGTATACTACTAATGTATAGTTTAATTTTTTTTCACTTTTTTTATTTTATTTTTAACTTTTTTTTACACATTTGTTTACACTTCACTTTTTTTTTTTTACTGATCATACACATAATACAATGGAGTACACATCTGTACTCCACTCTATTATGCCTATGCCTATCATTGATACTCTGACAGGCATAGTATGGCAGACCAGACTTTACCTTAGGTAGAGGCTGATCAGCATCTGTAGCCATGACAACGGAGGCCATTGTCAAGCTTCCTCCCTCTGTAAGCCTAATAGACGCTGCTGTCACACTAACAGCAGCATCTACAGGGTTAACACTCAGGATCGGAGTGCCGCTCCTCTGACGGGGCTCCTGCTCTCCTCCCATCACTTCATTGTCTGAAGCAATGGAGGAGGGAGAAGAAGAAAATCCTGCAAATGTCACTGCTATTGGTCTGTCAGTACTGACAGACCAATAGCAGCGATCGTCAGCCAGGGACCACTGCAGTTTGTCCCTGGCTGACTTCAGGAATACTTGGCTGTGACAGTGCTGGGCTGTACTTTGACAGTATAAATCAATCAAGTACGGCAAGGTGATGTGGAAAGTCAGTCTTAATAACCACGTATGAGTACCTGATTATGCGGGAACAAATTAAAGAGTATGAGTGTCATTTAGCCTGACTCTCATAAGGAGTGTATGCACTAAGAGTGCCTAAGGCTGTTTAAAAGGGGTGTTTTTTTATTCTCTACCAATAGGATAGGGAATAAATGTCTCTCCTGAACTGTGCCCGGCTCTCCTTATGTACAGAGCGGGGTCAAACTGCCCCCTCAATGCATCTCTATGGGAGCTTTGGAGACAGACAACACTTTTGAATTTAAAGTGCTTCCATGAAGAGAGCCAGTGTGCCATTCACAAGATCACTGGGGATTTCCACAATCAGGCACTTATTCCCTATCCTGTGTCTATGATCCATCATGTCCTATTGCTCAATTTCTGATTTGCACCAAATAATGTAATATATAATTATTTTTCCATTGTTATGGGTAATTAAATGGTATTTACTTTTATCAGCAGGAATGCAGAGTTCTCTGCAAACTAGAATTCGATAACATTTTAAATCATTATTCCTCAAACAACATACACAGTTTTTCTTCTAGATCTGTCCCTGTGCAGTCAGATGCCAACCATCAAAGAAGATTTGATTTTTCATTAACAACACAGCATATCTTCAAGGTCAATAGTTAGCTTGACAGCTCTGCAGATTTACTAAAACCAAACCCATCGTGCTTCTCTGCAGCTAAAAAGCTGAATTGCAGTAGCATTGATTGATGCTTGCGATTCCTGCTGTGCCCTATTGGGGAACTGTGTTTCATGTTTTTGTTTTTTTATCTTTGGGTCCTTGTGGGTCCTATGGGCTTCTGTTCTCAGGGTCAAATTAAATTCCAGAACAGCCCTTTACATGTTTAACTTCCTCCTCAGGAGGATGAAAGATTTTTGAATTAGTTTGAAATGTAGCTATTTACAGAGATCCAGGGGTTCCACATAAAACACACAGTACAAGAAGAAAATACTTTCATACTTCTGAATACTTTTTGAGAGAAAATTACAACTTGCATTCACAGGAAACTAGTTTTTCTTAAACAAAATGGCTGACAAATTATTCAACACAAAATACATAGCTGAAAAGGTATGGCCTGTGCCTCAGGGGGTGCTCGGAAAAACCAGAAACAGCAGAATCAGGCATATTAATGCAATTTGCACAGCTACCTTTGATTTCAATGGGGTTGCCCAAGCCTAGCAACGCTGCTTTCTGAACTCCTGAAATAACAGAGCTACAACGGAGCTTTATAAATTCCCCCACTCTCCTCAGTATTGCCTTGCCGTGTATCTGATCCCTTGCTTTGTAACTTTGACCTTGCTCCTCTGCTGCCTGCCTACTGAACTCCTGCTACGTCTTGACTACGCTACTGGGCCGCCTGCCCTGACCTTCTGCTATCCAGACTACGAGCTGCCTTATCCCTCCTGTGGCTCGCATATCCTCAGCCGCATGTGTAGATATACCGAAGAATCATCTGTATGCCAAACTGGAGAAATGCCTGTTCGAGAAATCTAGTCTTCCGTTTCTTGGCTACATTGTCTCTCATCAGGGCCTGCAGATGGATCCAGATAAGTTGTCAGCAGTATTAGATTGGCCTCATCTTTGGGCCTACGTGCTATTCAACGCTTTCTGGGATTCGCTAACAATTATTGTCAGCTTATCCCACATTTTTCATCCTTGGTTGCTCCTATTGTGGCTCTCACTAAGAAGGCATCTAATCCTAAATCTTGGCTACTTCCCTAGGTTCAACTTCTTCATTCACTTCCGTCAAATAGACAAGAACATCAGGGTTGATGCTCTCTCCAGGTCCTCTGACATCATTGGTTTGGACTCCACGCCTAGGCATATTATTCCTCCTGACCGTTTGATTCCTGCCGCTCCTGCCAAGATTCAGCAAGTTCCTCCGGGAAAATCCTTTGTGCCTGCCAGATTAAGACGCAAGGTCCCAAAAGGGGGTCATTCTTCCTTGACAGCAGGACATCCTGGAATACACAAGACTCTACTTCTTATTTCCCAGCACTACTGGTGGCCCCATCTTGAACGTGATGTTTCTGATTCCGTTCGTTTCTGTGTAACTTCTGGCCGTGACAAAACTCCACGACAGAGACCAGCAGGACTCTTACAGTCTTTACCCATTCCAGAGACTCCCTGGTCCCATATCGCCATGGATTTCATCACCGATTTGCCACCATCTCATAATAACACTGTCATCTGGATCGTTGTAGGTTGGTTTTCCAAGATGGCTCATTTCATCCCTCTACCAGATCTTCTTTCTGCCCCGCAGCTGGCGAAGTGCTTTTTGTTACATGTCTTTTGTTTACATGGTCTTCCTCAGCATATCGTTTCGGATCAAGGTGTGCAGTTTGTCTCTATGTTCTGGCGAGCCCTTTGTAACCATCTGGAAATCAATCTGGACTTCTCCTCAGCCTACCACCGGTAGGTCCAACGGTCAGGTGGAGAGGGTTAATCAAATCCTTGAGACTTATCTTCGGCATTTTGTTTCAGCTCGCCAAGACTATTGTGTCAACCTTCTCCCCTGGGCTGAATTTTCATATAATCATAAGGAGTCCACATGGTTGTCCCCCTTTTTTGTTATCTACGGACTCCATCCCAGTTCTCCTCTTCTTCTTCCAGTCTCCTCCGGTTTGCCTGCTGTTGATGAGCTGGTCCGTGACTTCTCCACCATCTGGCAACAGACCCGACAGTCGTTATCCCAGGCTTCTCCATGCATGAAGGCGCAATCGGATAAAAGTAGAAGACCTCCTCCGTCCTTCTCGCCTGGTGACATGGTGTGGCTTTCATCCAAGTACATCCGCTTCAAGATGCCTTGTTACAAGCTTGGTCCCCGCTACCTTGGTCCCTTTCAGATTCTACAAAAAATCATGTCTCCCACAAACTCCGTCTATCTGCTACGTTACATATTCCCAATTCCTTCCATGTCTCTCTCCTCAAGCCTCTTGTCATAAACCGGTTCTCTCAGAATAATCTTATCCCCACACCTGTCTCCGGCTCTTCTGACGTCTACAAAGTTAAACAGATTATTGCGACAAAAACTGTGAGAGGTAAACAATTTTTTTTGGTCGACTGGGAGGGTTACGGTCCTGAGGAGAGATCTTGGGAGCCTGGAGGAGAATATCCTGGACCGTGGCCTTCTCATGAGTTTCCTCTCTCATAAAAGGAGGAGGAGACCAAAGGGGGGGCACTGTTACTTTATGCGCTCCGGCCGCACACGCTGGCCGTGAGCGCATGGTCCCCTTACCTGCTGCTGACGACTGGGCTGGGACTCGCATCACGGGATGCGCTAGCATCCAAGCCCCAGTCCGTCACTTTTCGGGTGTTTCTCCTGTCTCTGCCTCTCTGCTTAGGTGTGTGTCCACATACCCTAGGGCACGCACGCGCCGGAGCTTTAAGATTTAAAGGGCCAGTACACTCATTAGTGAAATTCAGCTGTGGCTCATTTATAAATTCCTCCACCCTCCTCACTCCCCTGCCGGATCTTTGTTGCCTTGTGCCTCAGAAAAAGTGTTCCTCAGTATTGCCTTACTGTTCATCTGATCACTTGCTTTGTAACTTTGACTTTGCTCCTCTGTCGCCTGCCTACTGAACTCCTGCTACGTCTTGACTACGCTACTCTGCCGCCTGCCCTGACCTTCTGCTATCCAGACTATGAGCTGCCTTATCCCTCCTGTGCCTCACATCTCCTCAGCCACCTGTGTGGTCGAGCCATGCCAGGGGTAGCGACCTGGGTGCCGCCTGCCACAGCAAGTCCATCCCACTTTGCGGTGGACTCTTGAAAACCAGCAGCACCTTCGACTTCGCTCCCTGGTGCGCTCCTAGTCATCTGCCACACAGGTCCAGCTGATCCACATCCACCGGTGTTCCTGTCTTCTGAAACGTGAGTGTTAAACTTTGCTTAATTCAACTGGATACTGTTGTGAAACAGTGTCTATTAATTAAAAATCCATCTTTTAAGATCATGTTATTTTTAGTATAACATACTTACCTGGTCACATTCCAGCAGTGAACTCAGATTCCCATCTTCTCCAGTGCCATTTTGTAACTGTATTACCTGGTTAGCCTATTAGGAAACGTGCACCAGGCCAATCAGGCTTTGTGCCAACTGGGAAAGGCTTGTTTTTGGTGAAGTGGCTTGATTGTGTGGTTAGGTTTTTAAAGCCAAATCATGTGGTATACTATAATATAGCACACAAACCTGAAGGTCTGGGGCCAGGCTTTTTTTAGCATGTCTCATGTAACCCAGGAATAGGTAGATTCTCACCTAAATTCCTGAAATGTTTTTTTTATTTTTACTTCTATACTGTTGTAAATAAAGTGTGTTAATATAGATTATGATTATAGCATCTCATTTGGCCATTAACACAACCTTTCATTTAAACAACCATACCTAAGATGATTCAGCACATGGGTGAAGGTACATATCCTTATGAACTTTCAGACACTGGAATAACTAGGCTCTCCATACACAAAAAAGGATGGTTGTTTCTCAGCAGAGAGCCCTGCTTTACAATATTTAGATTTAAAGTGTTACTGTGTTTAGAAACAATTTTTTTCATTTAATATTTCTTCTAAAACTACCGTATATACTCGAGTATAAGCCGAGTTTTTCAGCACAATTTTTCGTGCTGAAAACACCCCCATCGGCTTATACTCGAGTGAACTCTCCGCCTGTTAATCCCTTCCTTCGTCATAATCCAGACCCCCCCCCTTTTGTTTTCTACTCGCCTCCCCTCGGTGGGAAGAAAGTGTGAACTGGTCCGGGCCATCTATGCTGTAGGGACCGTCCGGTGGGGAGGGTTAGTCATTCCGGGCTGGCCCTCTTCTCCGCTCCGAGCTGGCCCCGGACTAGTGACGTTGCCTTGACGACGATGCACAGGGACATTCGTCCCTGCGCATTAACATCCCTAGTCACTAGTCCGGGCCCGGAGCGGAGAAGAGGCCCCCCCCCCCCCCCCGGTGAAGATGGACAGCCCGGAATGACTAACCCTCCCCACCGGACGGTCCCTGCAGCATAGATGGCCCGGACCAGCTCACCCTTCCCACCGAGGGGAGTTGAGTAGAAAACAAAAGGGGGGGGGGTCTGGATGATGACAAAGGCTGCAGTGGTTCTCAACCTGTGGACCTCCAGATGTTTCAAAACTATATGCTGGGAGTTGTAGTTTTGCAACATCTGGAGGTCTGCAGGTTGAAAACCACTGGCGGTGATAATGAAGGAGGGGGGTGGTATGATGACAGGGGGATGATGAAGGGGGGATGATGACAGGGGGATGATGACAGGCGGTGATGATGAAGGGGGGATGATGACAGGGGGATGATGACGGGGGTGTTAATGATGGGGGTCTGGATGATGACAGGGGGGGATGATTACATGGGGGGATGATGTATTTCCCACCCTAGGCTTATAGTCGAGTCAATAAATTTTCCTGGGTTTTTGGGGTGAAATTAGGTGCCTCGGCTTATATTCGGGCCGGCTTATACTTGAGTATATACGGTAAGCTTTTTCTAATATACTTCATTAAAAATTTGATTGCTAAAGATGTGAAAACATAGTTTAAAAAACTGCAACTAGGGGTCCTGTCTCTTTAGTTTTGCAAATAAACCCTGGTAACCAAGTCTTTTTGGTCCAGCAACTAGATATTTTGCACCCATTTGCTGAGGGGAGGGGGTTGTGGTTCTCTAGCTGCTCTGGTCCCTGCTGTGCCTCAGAGCAGTGTATAATCCAGATTTCACCAGAGCTGAACTCTTGTGAGATCCAGACAAGATGCAGACAGCCTGCAGTCTTTTCAGAAGAGTAGCATTTCCATGCAGACTGACAACGGTGCTAAATACGTATTTATATGCAAAATTATTATTTTTTTCATATGCAAAATTTGTTTTGGATTTTTTTTTTATCAATAGCCATTACTAAATTAACTACTTTCCCGTTATTGGCTATACGGTATTAGTATGTTGCTGTTGTTTGAAAAATCCCACAATAACTTTATTTTACTACTGATATATTAAAAATCATATTTCTATTTTGTCTCACTACATCATATAGTTTAAGGAAGTCTCTGTCTTCCGCTCCTTGAAATGCATAAAGAGCCTTAATTCTAGAAGTGATGGGATAAAAAGATGGTTGAATGAACTTTTCTAATCCTAGAAATATTGTCTATATCCTGTAAATCAAGCAAATGGAACAATACACATTCCTCATTAAAAATAAGCCTGTGAAATAGTAAGTACACCACATTTCACTAGCTATTCTAGTTTTCTTATCGAGAGTGGTGAAGCCAGGATGCTTTTTATTGAGTCAGTCAATGTCTTGTCAGTGTCATATTTATCACTCAACAGTGGAATCTGTGGACATGATAGATACAATAGAAGTTTTATTGATTTCTACATTAGTGTGATTTAAGAAGCTAGCCACACTTTAAAAACGAAGGGCCTGTTCTCTGGATAGGCAATCGATATTTAGAGGGTCCAACTTCCAGCACCCCCCAATCAGCTGATTGAAGAGGCAGCAGTGTTCAAACAGAGCATCCTCTTCAATGTTTATCATGGCTGCAGGTGAGTTTGTACTTGCACACATTTTGTAGCAGCGCAAAGTACTGCAGCATGGTACTATTCATTTAAAAAATAGGACAATGTTACAATAACATGCATCGGCCTAGCCTATTCAAACAGCTGGTCAGGGGGGGCATCAATATTAACACCTTGGATAACCATTCAAAAAAACATTTAGGGTTAGGTCAGGAACCTCTTGGCTTCCATCTGTTTATTTTTTATTTTTTATTTTTTATTTTTTTACTTCCTTTCTGTTTTAGTAGCTTGAAAAATACCTGTGAATAGAATTTAAAAAAATTGACATGTCCTAGGGACATGTCTACACATTTTCAGGGGTCTAATTGTTCATACCCCGAGCTATGACAAAAATGGCCACACACTTCTTTACTCACTATGTCTAGGAGATCAGGACGGCCCCATAGACTTACATTATTAGTTCAAAGTATCCAATTAAAATAGAAAAGCTTGAGTGTTCAACCTAAAATCAATATTGAGTAGTAATGTAAATTTACATATAAACCTACATAAACCTTTCCGAAAAATGTCACAAAAATTCACAAAAAAAGGTAAAAATTTTATTTTTACATCAATACAGGGAAGACCCCAAATAACCCTAAAACCTGTACAAAATAAAATGGTGGGGGAGCATGAGACATAAATATCAGATATTTTATCTATAATGCATCAGACTGGAATGCATGTAATCATCATGAAAACATTACTAAATAATAGTCAACACTACATTAGCTCAGCAGCAATCCTGATATCTGTAAAAAGGTCCAGGTGGACCCAAACTTTATTGTGTTAAAAAGGTTGCAGAAAAAAAAAAATCTCAGTTCAGAGTGCCAAGTTGTTTATTATTTTATGGACAAACATTCATTTTGGGAAAGTGACTGTATTTCGTAATATTTATTTTAACGGTTGGAGATAATAAAGTCTGAATATTTCTGGGAATAGCTCCTTAATTATAAATCTAATTAAATGGTTTACTTTTCTTATTTATTCCCTTCATTACATTTTTATTTATACATATTTGTTTTCTCAGGTTTCAAACCCTTTTATTCCCCTAAAGTACTGTGGGGAAAGTTTGTGAACCATTCAGAATTTCTGTATAAATTTGATCTAAAACTATTTCTTCTCAAGTCATAAAAGTAGAGGACCAAATCAAACAAAAGAGTTACATTATTAGACCTGGTTATTAACTTATTGAGGAAAGTGATCTACCATCACATATCTGTAAGTGGCAAAAGTATGTGAACCTTTTCTATCAGTATCTGCTATGATCCTCCTGTGCAGTAATAAGTCCATGTCAACATTTCTGGTAATTGCTAATTAGTCATGACTATTGGCTTCAAGAAATTTTAACTAGTGATGAGCAGCAAGGGCCATATTCGAATTCACGATATTTTGCGAATATTTTGCGAATATACTGACGATTATTCGCCCTATGTTCGCAAAATCCGCATGTTCGCTATGTTCATTCACTTTTTTTTCCCATGCGAAAATTTGCATAAAAATTTGCATGTGGAAAAAAACAAAAAAAGAGTTGTCATTACGAATATATAGCACTATATACAAAATATTTGCAAAATCGTGAATTGCCGATATTCGTGATAAAAATTAGCATTACGAAAATTCATGCTCAACACAAATTTAAACCTATTTCACTATACAAAACCGCTTTAACTCTGTTAAGTTGGTGGAATTCTACTACTTGCTTTTGGTGCTTCTACAACATTTCTTTTGGTTTAGAGTCAGTACTTTGGATTCAAAATATAGCCACTCTCATCCCGACTTTTCATCAGCTGCTGCTGACTTTATCAAGGGAGTAATAGCCTCACTCTCTTCATAAAGTCAGATGAGAGTGGCTATATAGTGTACAGTGACCCCTCGACCTACGATGGCCCCGACATACGATAATTTCAACATGCGATGGCCTCTCAGAGGCAATCGCATATTGAAGGCAGCATCAACATACAATGCTTTTTTATGTCGGGGCCATCGCATAAACGGCTATCCGGCAGCGCAGACTGCTTCAGCTGCCACCGGATAGCCATTTACGGTGCCCCGTGAGCTCCGGTGATGTCTCTTACCTGTCCTCGGGGCTCCGGCGCGTCCTTTTCGGGATCCCCTGCATCGTCGGCGCTCTCCATCGACGTCATCACGTGATGGCGGTGACAGAGCGCGTGGATGCCGGGGAAGAAGAGGCCTTACCGGGGACACCTCGGGGACGTGGCGGCAGCGATAGACGGCGACATCCCGGGCAGCGGTGACGGTCCGGAGCGGCAGGGACAGGTGAGTACAACTTCTTCTAACAGTGGTCTTAGACCTGCGGACCTCCAGATGTTGCAAAACTAGAACACCCAGCATGCCCGGACAGCCATTGGCTGTCCGGGCATGCTGGGTGTTGTAGTTTTGAAACATCTGGAGGTCCGCAGGTTGTATTCCACTGTCCTATACTTTACATTGCATGGATCCCTCAACATGCGATGGTTTCAACAAACGATGGTCCATTTGGAATGGATTACCATCATATGTTGAGGGACCACTGTATTTTAATTAGCAGCCATCTCCTAACTGCCAGTGTATACTCACATTACAAACCCGTGGTCCCCAGGGGATATACTACTGTCTTATGAGAGGCATTATTACTGGAAACTATAATATCATAAACTGAGCAGAGGCTGTATTTTTTAAGTTTATACAATAGTTATTGCATTTTAAAATGATTTATAATAAAGACTTGACTTTTAATAAGGGGGGGATTTCTAGTTTAGGGTGTGCTCCTTGGGGGGGGGGGGGGAGGGGGTCATCAGGACTTTGGATTGGATTAACCATTCCAAAACCATAACTTTCTTCTTTAATCATTCTTTGGCAGAACTACCTGTGTTAGGGTTGTTGTTTTACTGCATGTTCCCCATTCTTTTAAGATTCAGTTCATAGATTGATGTCCTAACATTTTTTTTTAATGTATTTCTCCCATCAATGATGGCAAGCCCTCCTGGTCCAGATGCAACAAAACCACCCCAAGCCTTTTTATGCTTAAATGCAGTGTTTTTCTTTCTCCAAACAAAACACTTTACTTTAATCAAAGCAACTCTATTTTGATCTAATCTGCCAGAAAAATGTAAGCCTTCTGGTTTCCCCAGATGGTCTTTAGCAAACTGCAGACAGGCAGCAATGTTATCTTTAGGGAACAGTGGTTTTCTCCTTGCAATCCTGCCATGCACACCTTTATTGTTAAGTATCATACTGATTGTTGACTTATAAACATTAACATTAGCGAATGTGTTAAACGTCTTTTGTTGCTTTGTTACCTATTCCATTTGTGACCTAGCAGAATATTAATACTCTTTGCTCCTGGCATGATCTTTGTTTGTCGGCCAGTCTTAGAAAGGTAAATGGTCTTGAATTTGCTCCATTTGTGCACAATCTGTCAAACTGTGGATTGGTTTTGTCCAAACTCTTTAGCCCCTTAACGACACAGGACATAATTATACGTCCTGGTGTCCTGATACTTAAGGCACCAGGATGTACATTTATGTCCTGTACATGACCACAAGCACTGGAGTGGTGCTCGTGTCATGCACAGCAGATCCTGGCTGTTATCAGTAGCCAGGGACCCACCAGTAATGGCAGACATCAGCGATAACGCTCATGTCTGACATTAACCCCTCAGATGCTGTGATCAATACAGATCACGGAATCTGCAGCAGCGCGTTCAGTAAAATGGATGGTGTCCCCTCATCTGCCTCCGTCTGTCACCAGGGGTCTTCTGCTCTGGTCTGAGATAGAGCACACCAGAGCAGAAGATCACCGATAACACTGATCGGTGCTATGCCCTATACATAGCACTAAACAGTATTAGCAATCAAATGATTGCTATAAATGGTCCCCTATGGAGACTATTAAAGTGTTAAAAAAAAATAAGTAAAAAAATCTGCTCCCCCAATAAAAATTTAAATTGTCCCTTTTTCCCATTTTACCCCTAGAAAGAGTAGAAGAAAAAAAATGTAACATATATGGTACGTGTGTGTAAATGTCCAAACTGACAAAATATAATGTTATTGATCCCATATGCTGAATGACCTAAACGAGGGGGAAAAAAAGTCCAAAATTGCAGCTTTTTTGTCAGATAATAGTCCCAAAAAAATAAAAATAAATTCACTAACATTTCATACATGCAAATGTCATATTCAAAAAAAGTATAGATTATGGCGCAAAAAATTTGCCCCACACAGCCGCTTATACAGAAAAATGAAAAAATTATAGGTCGTCAAAACAAAGGGATTTTAAACGCACTAATTTGGTTAAAAAGTTTTAAGATTTTTTAAAAGCTGTACAATAATAGAAAAGTACATAATCATGGGTATTATTTTAATCGTATTGACCCACAGAATATAGAGAACATGTCATTTCTACCTTAAATTGTACAGCGTGAAAACATAACCTTCCAAAATTTTCTAAATTGCGGTTTTCTTTTCAATTTCCCCTCACAAATAGTATTTTTTTAATAATACATTTCATGGTAAAATGAATTATGTCATCACAAAGGACAACTGGTTGCGTAAAAAGAAAAAAAAAACAATATATATCATTTGTGGATGGAAATATAAAAAAAAGTTATGATTTTTAGAAGGCGAGGGGGGGAAAAACGAAAATTCTAAAATAAAATTAACTGCGTCTTTAAAGGGGTGCCACTCTGGAAAACATTTTTTAAATCAACTGGTGCCAGAAAGTTTAACAGATTTGTAAATTACTTCTATTAAAAAAATCTTAATCTTTCTAGTACTTATAAGCCTCTGTATGCTCCGCAGGAAGTTCTTTTCTTTTTGAATTTCTTTTCCAACCACAGTGCCCTCTGCTGACACGTTTGTCCATGTCAGGAACTGTCCAGAGCAGGAGAGGTTTGCTATGGGGATTTGCTCCTACTCTGACCACAGTGCTCTCTGCTGACACCTCTGTTGTCAGACAGAAAGGAAATTCAAAAAGAAAAGAACTTCCTCTGTAGCATACAGCAGCTGATGTACTGAAAGGATTAAGATTTTTTAATAGAAGTAATTTACAAATCTGTTTACCTTTCTGGCACCAGTTATTTTAAAGAAAAATGTTTTCCAGTGGCGTACCCCTTTAAGGCCATAATGGGTTATGTCCTTAACGGGTTAGAGATGATTCTGTAATTTTTTTCAGCCTGATTAGCATCAACAACTTTTCTTCTCAGAAGTCCCTTAAAGGGGTACTCTGCCCCTGGACATCTTCTCCCCTATCCAAGGATAGGGGATAAGATGTCTGATTGCAGGGGTCTCCCTGCTGGGGACCCCCGCGATCTCTCCTGCAGCCCCCCCCCCCCCCCCCCCAAGTCATCAGCTCTCCGGAGCCAAGTTTGCTCCGTGGCTGATGACTCACGATACAGGGACCGGCGGTTTGTGACTTCATGGCTCTGCCCACATGACATCACACCCAGCACCCTTAATGCAAGTCTATGGGAGGGGGCGTGACTATTGCCACGCCGCCTCCCATAGACTTGCATTCAGGGGTGGGGCTTGATGTCACAAGGGGCAGAGCCATGATGTCAAGAACCGCCAGCCCCTGTCATCAGCCACAGAGCAAACTTCGCTCCGGAGAGCTGATGACTCGGGGTGCTGCAGGAGAGATCGCGTGGGTCCCCAGCAGCGAGACCCCTGCAATCAGACATCTTATCCTTGGATAGATTATAAGATGTCTAGGGGCAGAGTGCCCCTTTAACCCCTTGGGGACCAAGCCCATTTTGACCTTAAGGACCAGGCCATTTTTTTTTTGCAAATCTGACCTCTGTCACTGTATGCATTAATAACTCTGGGATGCTTTTACTTATAAATTTGATTCAGAGAATGTTTTTTATGACATATTCTACTTTATGCTAGTGGTAAATTTTTGAGAAATTGCGTTACAAATTTTGGGGATCTTTTTCTCCTTTTACCTCTTGTGAAAATGAAAATTATGGGGCAACACCAGCATGTTAGTGTAAAAAATATATTTTTTTACACTAACACGCTGGTATATCCCCAACTTTTCCTTTTTATAAGGAGAAAAATCCCCCCAAATTTGTAATCCGAGTACGGAAATACCCCATATATGGCGCTAAACTGTTGCCTTGAAATATGACAGGGCTCCGGAGTGAGAGAGCGCCATGCGAATTTGAGGCCTAAATTAGGGATTTGCATAGGGTGGACCCACATACTCTTGACTCCGCAACCAAAAATACCCTATGGCAGTGTTTCCCAAACAGGGTGCATCCAACTGTTTCAAAACTCCCAACATGCCTGGACAGTCAGTGGCTGTCTGGCAATGCCTGGAGTTGTTGTTTTGCAACAGCTGGAGGCTCCGTTTTGAAAACCGTGCCATAAGAGACGTTTTTAATTTTTTATTGCAGGAGGGGGGGGGAGTAACTGTGTAAGGGTTTGTGTATATGTAGTGTTTTACGCTTTATTTTGTGTTAGTGTAGTGTTTTTAGGGTACAGTCACACGGGCGGGGGTTCACGGCAAGTTTCCCGCTTGGAGTTTGTGCTGTGGTGGACAATTTGCCGCAGCTCAAAACTTGTAGCAGGAAACTTACTCTAAACCCCTGCATGGGGGTGGGGGGCAAACCTCCAACTGTTGCACAACTACAACTCTCAGCATGCACTGACCAACTGTGCATGCTGGGAGTTGTAGTTTTTCCACAGCTGCAGGCACACTGGTGGGGAAACACCGAATTAGGTAACAGATTAACTCAGTTTTTCCCTATCAGTGTGCCTCCAGCTGTAGCAAAACTACAACTCCCAGCATTCACGGTCTGTCAGTACATGCTGGGATTGGTAGTTTTGCAACAACTGGAGGCACACGGGTTGGGAAACACTGAGTTAGGTAACAGAACCTAACTTAGTGTATCCCCAACAGTGTGCCCCCAACTGTTGCAAAACTATAACTCCCAGCATGTACTAACAGCTGAAGGGCATGCTGGGAGTTGTAGTTATGCAACAGGTGGAGGCACTCGACCACAACTCCAAGCTTACCCAGACAGCTGTTTTCTGTCCAGGCATGCTGAGAGATTACGTTTTGTCAGTTCTGGAGGGCCACAGATTAGAGATCTCTGCACAGTAATCTCCAAACTGTGGCCCTCCAGATCCTGCAAAACTACAAATCCCAGCATGCCCAGACAGCAAACGGCTGTCTGGGTATGCTGGAAGTTGTAGTTTTGCAAGAACCGGAGGGCCACAATTTAACCATCAAACAAAGAAGCTTCATTGAGTATAAAAAAATTTAAAAAAATTATGAAAAAAAGGCATATACAATATGCAAGGTAGTAACCAAACAGGTCCGTGGACCCAAAATAAACAAGAACAACCAGGTACATTCATCCAAGTAATACATGCAGGGTAATAGCATAGTCTGCAAATGACATCCAGTACAATAACGAGGTATTACATACTGTATAGGCATATGGAAGCACTGATTTAAATTAGAATAATACCCACCCCACCTATAAGAAAAACTGGGTCCCTTAGATAGTATATTCACACATGGTTGCATCAACATAAAGATAAACAATGACGTACATTAGGGCAATGATGGGAAACCACGGTTCCCAAACTAGATTAAAATTATCTACCTGATCTTCTCTGATGGCTGCTAATTTCTCGCTCAACAAAAGAGAGTTAACCTTCTCTACTACCCTCGAGAAATGGAGGTCCGGTTTCCTCCACTGAGAAGCAATATGTATACAGGAAGCTAAAAATATATATTGTGATAGTTTAAAGACGTCATATGGCATTCTGCTAGGTTTCTGGCCTAAGAGGCAATATGATGGCATATGGGGTACTCAATATGGGAGAATGGAAGAGAGCATATCCAAAACCCATCCCCAAAAAGAAGTTGCTATAGGGCAGCTCCACCATGTGTGATACAGAGTGTCCCTCGCCCCGCACTCCCGGAAGCAGAGTTGCGAGACAAGAAGTAAGATGTTATGAAGGAGTGCTGGCACTCGATAGGACCTATATAAGATTTTCAATGAAGTTTCAGCCATGGAGACCTGCCAACGACCTTTGCTAACTGTGATGCAACACTCCCTCCATTGAGAGTGTTGCATGTATATCTGTCTCCCAGTCTGTCATAAATTTAAGTTTGGTATCTTTCGGAGGGGCATTAACCTCTTAAGGACGCAGTACACCCTGCGCCGGGTCCCGGTGTTTAAAACGGGGTCACGCCATGACCCCGCATTGCACCGGGTCGGTCCCGGCTGCTATTCATAGCCGGGACCCTGGGCTAATAGCGGATTATTAACCGTTCAGACGCGGCGATCAAAGTTGATCGCTGCGTTGAAAATTAAAGTAAACGCTCCCCGACAGCTCAGTCAGGCTGATCGGGACTATCGCGATAAAATCACAATGTCCCTATAAGCTAGGATGCGAGCGGAGGCCCCCTACCTTGCTTCGTCGCGTCCGATCGGCGTTTGATTGCTCCAAGCCTGAGCTACAGGCTTGAGCAATCAAGCCCCTATTACGCTGATCCATGCAAAGCTATTGCTTTGCAGGGATCAATGTAAAGGAACAGTGTGTGCAGTGTTATAGGTCCCTATGGAATCAATAACACTGCAAATAAAAAATGGAAAAAAAAGTTAATAAAAGTCATTTAACCCCCTTCCCTAATAAAAGTTTGAATCACCCCCCTTTTCCCCATTAAAAAAAATAAAACTGTGTAAATAAAAATAAACATATGTGGTATCGCCGTGTGCATAAATGTCCGAACTATAAAAATATAACATTAATTAAACGGCATGGTCTATGGTGTACGCACAAAAAAATTCCAAAGTCCAAAATAGCGTATTTTTGGTCGCTTTTTATATCATAAAAATGAATAAAAAGCGATCAAAAAATCCAGTCAATGCAAAAATGGTACCGATAAAAACTTCAGAACACGGCGCAAAAAATGAGCCCTCATACCAGCCCGTATGCGGAAAAAAAAAAGTTATAGGGGTCAGAAGATGACAATTTTAAACGTATAAATTTTCCTGCCTGTAGTTATGATTTTTTTCTTAAGTACGACAAAATCAAACCTATATAAGTAGGGTATCATTTTAACTGTATGGACCTGCAGAATAAAGATAAGGTGTCATTTTTACCAAAAAATGCACTGCGTAGAAACGGAAGCCCCCAAAAGTTACAAAATGAAATGTTTTCTTCAATTTTGTCGCACAATTAATTTTTTTTCCGTTTCGCCGTGGATTGTTTGGTAAAATTACTAATGCCACTGCAAAGTAGAATTGGTGACGCAAAAAATAAGACATCATATGGAATTTTATGTGCAAAATTGAAAGTGTTATAATTTTTAGAAGGCGATGAGGAAAAAATGAAAATGCAAAAATGGAAAATTGCTGAGTCCTTAAGGGGTTAAAATGTGCATATAAAACAGAGAGTAACCCAGGCATATCTGGAGAGTATAGCATATGTCGTTCATAGGAGGTCGGGGTACCTTGAACAATACGGGGTACATGGGATGCATAATATGACATAATTAGATGTGGTATATCATGACAAGATATTAATGCCCCTAGAGGGAACAGGGATTGTCCTCGCACAAAAACGTGTAGGCGAAGAATTTTAGCAGTTTGCCACCAATGCAAAGAAGCTGTAACCAGACCAGGCGTAAAGGACGGGTTATTCAGAAAGGGTAGTAATGGGGAGGGGATAGATTGCAGAGAGAGTTTAAAGTGAACCTGACACCAAAGAGAAAGAGCATACAGAGAGTGACTTGTGCTGAAGAGGGAAGAAGGGATGAAATAGAAGAGGTAGACCACATGAGAGCCGGAAGAGAATAAGGAAAGTCCAGAGTAGGAGCAAATCCCCATAGCAAACATCTCCTGCTCTGGACAGTTCCTGACATGGACAGAGGTGTCAGCAGAGAGCACTGTGGTCAGACAAAAAGAAATTCAAAAAGAAAAGAACTTCCTGTGGAACATACAGAAGCTTATAATTACTAGAAGGATTACAATTTTTTTACCCTTTAAGGACCACAGGTTTTTCCGTTTTTGCACTTTCGTTTTTTCCACCTCACCATGTAAAAATCATAACCCTTTCAATTTTGCACCTAAAAATCCATATGATGGCTTATTTTTTGCGCCACCAATTCTACTTTGCAGCGACATCAGTCATTTTACCCAAAAATCTAAGGCGAAACAGAAAAAAAATTATTGTGCGACAAAATTGAAGAAAAAACGCCATTTTGTAAATTTTGGGGGCTTCCGTTTCTTCACAGTACATTTTTCGGTAAAAATTACACCTTATCTTCATTCTGTAGGTCCATATGATTAAAATGATACCCTACTTATATAGGTTTGATTTTGTCGTACTTCTGTAAAAAATCATAACTACATGCAGAAAAATGTATACGTTTAAAATTGTCATCTTCTCACCCCTATAACCTTTCTTTTTTTCCCCATATGGGGCGGTATGAGGGCTCATTTTTTGCGCCGGGATCTGAAATTTTTAGCGTTACCATTTTTGTATTGATCGGACTTTTTGATAGCTTTTTATTCATTTTTTCATGATATAAAAATCGACCAAAAATATGTTATTTTGGACTTTGGAATTTTTTTGCGCATACGCCATTGACCGCGCGGTTTAATTAATGATATATTTTTATAGTTTGGACATTTACGCACTCGGCCATACCACATATGTTTATATTTATTTTTATTTACATGGTGTTTTTTTATGGGAAAAGGGGGGTGATTTGAACTTTTATTAAGGAAAGGGTTAAATCACATTTATTAACTTTGTTTTTACACTATTTTTTTGCAGTGTTATAGGTCCCATAGGGACCTATAACACTGCACACACTGATCTTATACCCTGTTCACTGCAAAGCCATAGCTTTGCAGTGATCAGGGTTATCGGCGGTCGATTGCTCAAGCCTGAATCTCAGCCTTGGAGCAATCAATCGCCGAGGGGACACGCCGGAGGCAGGAGGTAAGAGGACCTACGCTCGTGTCCCAGCTGATCGGGACACCGCATTTTCACTGCGGTGGTCCCGATCAGCCCCGCTGAGCAGCCGGGAAGGTTTTACTTTCGGTTTAGATACGGCGTTCAACTTTGAACGCCGCGTCTAAAGGGTTAATAGCGCGCGGCACCGCGATCGCTGTGGCGCGCTATTAGCCCCGGATCCCGGCATCAGATACATGCCGGACCGACCAGATATGACGCGGGGTCACCGCGGGGACACCGCGTGACCCCGCGTTATATCGCGGGACCCGGCCAAGGACGTAAATATACGTCCTTGGTCGTTAAGGGGTTAATAGTAAAAGTAATTTACAAATCTGTTTAACTTTCTTTCATTCGTTGATTTAAAGAAAAATGTTTTCCAGTGGAGTACCCCTTTAATAATAATCTATATATGATAGAGATGCTGACATGGGCTGAAAAAACTAATTATAACTGTCTCTAAGTTTCTGGCCTTGTTTTTCTTATACTGTATGCTCAATAGTTATAGAGGTCAGGCTGAGCTGCAGAATGCATGCCTCCCCCCCCCCCCCCCCCCACTCCCACACCGCCCCTAGCTAGGCTTCTAGCACCGAGCCTTGTACATCAATCACAGGGTGATTTAAGAAAGGAACAGATTGCACTGGATAAAAAAATATTTAGGTGATAAAGATGATAACAAGAATGAGGTGCACTCTGGTTTGAACCATCATTTTCTCACATGTGTTAATCTTACTTCTTTATAAACAAGGCAGATACGCACAGATTGAAGCACAAGAGGGTTATGCTACATGAGGCAGCAGAATATTAACATTTCTTCTCTTGTTTAAATAGTCATTTCAAACAATATCCCTCCACTTGACAGTCTAGTTGATTAAACATGTTTGTCACTTATTTTACAAACAACGGGGGGAGATTTATCAATATTGGCCCTCATTTACTAAGAAAATCGGGTTGTAAGTCTATCTTGCTTTCTTACCCGACTGCTTTTTTCCCCTGGTTATTATTATGTCGCATCCTGTTTGTCGCACGTGGGTTTTGTTGGTTTTGGTTTCCAACTCCTCTGAGTTGTCGGGAAAAAAATCCACAACAATTTAACAAATTCGGGTTGGAAACCTTTATAAATACGTGGGAAAGCTCAGAAATGTCGGGTTACGCCCCTTTTTCGGGTTTGGGAGAATCCACATCGGGTCCGTCGGGAAAAAATGCCGCATCATGTCGCAGACTGGCGCACGATGTCTGCGACATGTCGCAGACAAAGATGCGCCAAAAATACCCGACAAAACAAGTCGGGTTTAGAATAGTAAATGAGGGCCATTGTCTTTGAGAAGCCACTTTTTATGACATTTTTTTCTGCATTGTTTTTGTCGTCCTTGCGCAAAATGTATGAAAAAGGCGCACAAACTCGATAAATATTGCACAATTATTTTTTTACCTCAGAACACACAGGAAGCCGCCAAGACCAGTTTGTCTTGCACAGTGACACAGTCAGTTTCGATGGAATAACAGCTTTGCACATTACTCTTTGGATTTATAGATAAATTAAATATTTGCCTTGCATTTAACCAAATTGCATAAGTAAATTCCCATCTTGGATTTTTGTTTTTAAAATATTTTTTTACAACATTAATTTGTAATTCTTCTGTTGTAGACATGGATGATCAAGGATGGAAAACCAATGGAGAATATAAACCCTTTTTTTTTTTTTCATTTTTAAACAAACCAGCAAGAGTAAAAAATCTAAAATTCACATTACAGTAAAATAGGAAATGCAAGAATGGGACAATATTAAATTAGAAGTTAAAATATGAACAGTCTGGGCGCATTTGTAAGTTTATTGTTTAATTTCCAAATTTTAACATGTATATCTGTACATCATAAATTTTGTTAAAAATTTAAATTAGTTTAATAAAAAAAACTGAGATAAAACAAATGTATTTTAATCTAAAATTAACAAAAAAAAAATGTAAATAAAAAAAACACACACAACCTAGGGGAAGTACACCATATCAATGCACTACACTGTGTACGATGGTTTTTGTGATGTTTTGGAAAGGTTGCCTCCACCCAGGTCTAGATCTGCGCATTTTTTGAAGTATATGCGCCAAATGATGCGCCTAATTTAAAAAGGCGCATATAGTAAATATTTTGTTAAAGTGACATATACAAAAAAAGGCGCAAAATAAATGCGCAAATGACAAAAAAATGCACAACAATTTTTAAAGCAAAAATAATGATGGGAACAGCTTAATAAATCTCCCCCAATGACTCCTTACACAAGAAAAATGCCCTAAAGTCTTGCTCACTAGATGACTTCCTTCCCTTTAATCTGCTGTTGAATGCCTGTTATTCGGATCAGTCAGTCTTTAAAAGGTACTTCGGCCTTAAGACATCTTATTCTCTATCCAAAGGATAGAGGATAAGATGTCTGATCGCGGGGGTCCTGCTGCTGGGGACCCCTGCAATCTCTCTTATGCAGCACCCACCTGTCTCAGCTGCATGAGACGGGGCCGGAGTTTTGTGACATCCCGACCCCACCCCCTTGTGACGTCACACCCTGCCCCCTCAATGCAAGTCTATGGGAGGGGCGTGACGGTCATCTTTCTTCTCTCAATTAAAGGGGTTATTCATAATTAGAAAAGCAGAGCAAATTTCTTCCAAAAACAGCACCACACATGCCCTTAGGCTGTGTGTGGTATTACAACTAAGTTTCATTGAAGTGAATGAAGTCAAGTAGTGCATCCAGCTGTGTCAAAACTACCGCTCCCAGCATGCACGGTCTGTCTGTGCATGTTTAGAGTTGTGGTTTTGCAACAGCTGGAAGTATGCACCCCCCCCCCCCATGTGAATGTACAGGGTACATTCACGCAGGCGGGGGGGTTTACAGTAAGTACTCCGCTTCAAGTTTGAGCTACGGCAAATATTCCGCCACAGCTCAAACTCCCATTGGGAAACTCACTGTGAACCACCGCCTGTGTAAATGTACCCTAAAAACACTACACTACACAAGCTTTCATACAGCACGGTTTCCAAAACTTAGTCTACAGCTGTTGCAACAACAACTTCTAGTACTACTCCAGCCATCGATTGTCCAGGCATGCTGGCAGTTTTGCAACAGCTGGAGGCATTGCCATAGGGTATTTTTGGTGGCGGAGGCATGCTTGCATCTGGGTCCCCCTTTTGCAAATCCCTAATTTAGGCCTCAAATGTGCATGGTACTCTCTCACTCCTTTACCGTGTTGTATTTCAAGACAACAGTTTAGTCTCACATATGGCATATCTCCACGTGTGACCCTTTTGGAGACTACACCCCTTAAAGAACTTAATAAGGGGTGCAGTAAGCCTTAACACCCCACAGGTGATGATTTTTTGTTAAAGACGGACAAAATTAGATTTAAAATGCTCAGAAGAGAAGGAACAAAAATTTTTTTTTTGAAGAGAGAATTTGTCTGGAATTGAAGGCCATGTGCGTTTACAAAGCCCCCATGCTGCTAGACCAGTGGACCCCCCCCCCCCCCCACGTTACCACATTTTGCAAACGACACCCCTCACGAAATGTAACAAGGGGTTCTGTGAGCATTTACACCCCACAGGTGTCTGACAGATTTTATGAACAGTTGGATCTGTCACACGCCAGTGGCGTGTAAATGCTCACTGCACCCCAAAATGCCACATTCCCCTCAAAAACCATTTCAGCAAAATTTTCTCTCTGAATTCCTAAAGCTGCTCCTTCTCTCCTGAGCATTGTAGTAGCAGGGCACTTTGTGTACACATATGGGATATTTATTAAATTTTGGGAGTCATTTTCTCCTTTTACCCCTTGTGAAAATTAAATATTTCATTTTCACATCCAATTTTAACAAAAAATTGTCAATCACCTGTGGGGTGTTAAAGGGGTATTCCAGGCAAAACCTTTTTTTATATATATCAACTGGCTCCGGAAAGTTAAACAGATTTGCAAATTACTTCTATTAAAAAATCTTAATCCTTCCAATAGTTATTCGCTTCTGAAGTTTTCTGTCTAACTGCTCAATGATGATGTCACGTCCCGGGTGCATGCTGGGAGAATATCCCCATAGGAACTGCACAGCTCCCAGGATGTGAGTCATCAGAGAGCAGTTAGACAGAATTTTATTTATTTCTATAGCGCCTATAGATTCCGCAGCGCTTACAATTATGGGGTACAAACAAAGACAAGTATCAGACATAATATTACACAATAACTATTCAAACAAGAGGTGTGGGGATATATTGAGGATATGTTGGGGATATGTTGGGGATATGTTGAGGATATGTTGAGGATATGTTGAGGCCAATTAGAGACTGTTATAGGCCTGTCTGAAGAGATGTGTTTTTAGGCCACGTTTGAAACTATGGATGTTGTTGTTAAGTCTGAGGGATTGAGGGATAGCATTCCAGAGAACCGGTGCAGCACGAGTGAAGTCTTGGAGACAGGAGTGAGAAGTTCGGATTATAGAAGATGTTAGTGTGAGGTCACAGAAAACAACAACTCAACTTCAGAAGCTAATAACTATTGGAAGGATTAAGATTTTTTAATAGAAGTAATATACAAATCTGTTTAACTTTCCGGAGCCAGTTGATATATAAAAAAAAGTTTTGGCCTGGAATACCCCCTTTAAGGCTCACTGTGCCCCTTGTTACATTCCTAAAGGGGTGTAGTTTCCCTAAATGCAACAGGCCCCCCAAAAACCTTTTCTGCAAAATTTGCTCTCCAAAAGCTTATTGCCGCACCTTTCCTTTTGAGCGCCTTACTGCACCCAAAGAACACTTTACATCCATATATGAGGTATTTCCTTGCTCGTGAGAAATTGGGTTACACATTTTTGTGGGCTTTTTCTCCTTTTACCCCTTGTAAAAATGTAAATAAAAATGGGGCTTCAAGAACATGTTAGTGTAAAAAATTTAGATTTTCAATTTTCTCCTCCATTTTGCTGCTATTCCTGTGAAACACCTAAAGGGTTAACTAACTTTCTAAATGTCTTTTTGAATACTTTGAGGGGTGCAGTTTTCATAATATGGTCTATTATGGTGGATTTCTAAGGTGAAGACCCTCAAATTCATTATAAAACTGAACTGGTCCCTGATTTGAAAAATGCTGCTATACTTAGAAGGCCTCTAATGTTTTCAAAAAATAAAAAACATGTCAACAATCAATATATAATTTATTTGGCACGTCTATTTTCCTTACAAGCAGAGAGTTTCAAAGTTAGAAAAATGAAAACATTTTCTAATTTTTTAATGAACTAATATTGACAAAAAGTTACAACTAACATAAATTAGAATATGTCAGGAAAAAACAATCTCGTCATCAAATTCATAAGTAAAAGCATCCCAGAGTTATTATGCATAAAGTGACAAAGGTCAGATTTGCAAAAAAATGGCCTCGTCCTTAACCTGTTAAGGACCAAGGGTGTACCTGTAAGTTCTGGAGCCTTTCCCTTTCTATAACACGGGGCCCCGCATCATAGCTGGTCAGGCCCGGCCTCTAACAACGGTCGGGACCGGTGGCCAATAGCGCACGGCACTGTGGTGCCGCACCCTATTAACCCTTTAGACCAGCATTCAAAGTTGATCGCCGCGTCTAAAGTGAAAGTAAACTAATGCCGGTTAGCTCAGGGGGCTGTTCGGGACCGCCACAGTGAAATATTGGCATTCCGAACAGCTGTAGGACACGAGGAAGGTACCCTTACCTGCACCGATCGTCGAATGACTGCTCAGTGCCTTAGATCCAGGCATGAGCAGTCTACCATTGATTAATGTAAAAGATCAGTGTGTGCAGTGTTACAGCCCCCTATGGGGGCTATAACATTGCAAAAAAAAGGTGGGAAAAAAAAGTTAATAAAGAACATTTTACCCCTTCCCTAATAAAAGTTTGAAACACCCCCCTTTTCCCATTAAATAAAATAAAGAAAGAAAGAAATAAAAAACTGTGGAAATAAAAATAAACATATGTGATATCGCCGCGTGCGGAAATGTCCGAATTATAAAAATATACCGTTAATATATCGTTAACAGCGTATTTTTGGTCACTTTTTATATAATGAAAAATTGAATAAAAAGCAATCAAAAAGTCCGACCAATACAAAAATGGTACCACTAAAAACTTCAGATCACGGCGTAAAAAAATGAGCCATCATGCCACCCCATATGCAGAAAAATAAAAATGTTATAGGGGTCAGAATATGACAATTTTAAACGTATAAATTTTCCTGCATGTAGTTAGGATTTTTTTTCCAGAAGTACGACAAAATCAAACCTATATAAGTAGGGTATCATTTTAATTGTATGGACCTACAGAATAAACATAAGGTGTCATTTTTATACAAAAATGTACTGCATAGAAACGGAAGCCCTCAAAAGTTACAAAATTGTGTTTTTTCTTCAATTTTGTCACACAATTATTATTTTTTTCCGTTTCATCGTAGATCTTTGGGTATAAATTACTGATGTCACTGCAAAGTAGAATTGATGGTGCAAAAAATAAGTAATCAAGTGGACTTTTAGGTGAAAAATATAAAGAGTTATGATTTTTTTAAAGGTAAGGAGGAAAAAAATGGAAGTGCAAAAACAGAAAAACCTCAAGGGGTTAAGGTAGTGTCACAAGTAATTTATTTTCCACTCCTATTTCTATGCTCACTCCTACTGTACACACTCCACTTTCAAGATATGTCCAAGACTTTGAAGTTAATACTTCACAAGATTAGTCTATAAATCAAATAACCATCCTTCAGACTAAAGAGTCTCAGATACAAAACAATAACAGTGAACTCTAGTGGACAGAAGCAGCAACGATAAAGAAGATGAATGTTACATTATCATTAGCCTTTGTTGCAGTTTACTTCTTACAATGGCAATTTCATATTTATACTAACAATCTCTAATTATAAACGATAACAGTAACAGAAAAGCTAAAAAGTACAAATGATAAATACACACGTGTCTATGCTGTAATCGTGAGCTTTTTCTTGGGCAAACACAGGTAGTATACAAATGGAACAATTCCAATTGCTGATATATTCATTTTCCAATTTACAATCATCAATTACATTGTAAAGTAAACACAAATTTAAAATGGGTTTTATGTTTTTCATATTTTATGATGGGAGGCACAAAATTAAATTTACTCAAGAACCAGAAAATGTAACTTATAAAATCCTCAGTATGTAAGCGCCGATCTTCTGTATTCAAGCGCCGATACAAACAAATTGGCGTTTACTGAAAGGACAATTTATACAAGGCAATTGCCGTGAGTGAAGGACTACACGTACAATCCCTCGATTGTTTGTGCAGCTGTTCACTTCCATTATATGGCAGCATTCCTCCTGTTTATACGGAAAGATGTGCTGCTAACAAATGATGATATTATTCTTGCATACTAGATGCAATCAGCTGATAAAAGCTTTTTTGTATTTGTCAGATGATCGCAGGGCCTTCAGTCTACTATTACTAGCATGTACTTAAAAATTTGCCTTTTTTTGGGATCTGAGAAAAGGAATGGCTTATGGCACATTTTTATTTTCAAAAAATTTCCCTTAAAGGGGTACTCTGCTGCTCAGTGTTTGGAACTGTTCAGAATGCTGGAGCCGGCAGCTCGTGACATCATAGCCATGCCCCCTGGTGACATCACACCCCATCCCTCAATGCAAGTCTATGGGAGGGTGCGTGACGGCAGTCACGCCCCCTCCCATAGACTTGCATTGAGGGGGTGGGGTGTGACGTCACCAGGCCGGGACTATGACGTCACGAGCTCCCGGCGCCGGCTAAAGGCATTCGGAACAGTTTGTTCCAAACGCTAAGCAGCGGAGTACCCCTTTAATTTTGCAATACATCTGTCTAGTGGTCTCACCTTTGCTTGTCAGAGCCAGAGCTCCAAAACCACTGCATACACATTAATTTAGAAGATCTCATACTAAAGAAATGGCCAACCATGTAATAGATGGATAGCTGGGGTTTGCTAAAGAGGAAGCTGCTGCAGTGAACAAGTTGTTGATTTGCCATATCAAATTACATTAATGGGAATCGGAAAGCAGTGCACTAACCTGCTGGTACTGTCTGTTATTGCGGGTGACTGATCAAAGTGGTTTAGCGGTATATTGCTTAATTTCCTTTTATGTGAAATAGGCTCTTGGCAAATTCCGAGGTGCACTGGTTCTTCTTCCCAGCCTGTCCCTGATTCACACCACCTAATAAGTATACATACTTCCCCTTTTCTGCACATAGCTGCTATGTTCTGAGATCCTGCCTGCACAAAGTCACTCTAAATAATTAGTTCACGCACAGCTACCCGGCACTGCCCGGCTCAAAGCACTCCAAATAAACCTTCACCGCTTCCACTAGTAGCAATTCCGTTCACACAACTATCCAATGGTACTCACAGTGCAAAGTAGACACAGTCCAATTCCAAACAATCTCCGCCAAAAGAAAGAAAATACACCGGGCACTCACGGTTTGATGCTTGTGTGGATTTTATTCAGAACGGTACATCAGTGCGGCAGACGCTCATACAGGGATGTTTTTGCAGGCTACAGTCCGTTTCTCGCGATACTTTGCGCTTCAACAGGCCTTACACATCACTGCCTTCATAAGCACATCTTAAATAACACCTGCTCACCTGTCGTCATGGACACTCCCATAACAACGGTAACCAGGTAAGTGATCTAAAACAACTCTAAAAACAAATGTTTGGAACATAGAAAATTACAAAAGTGCATTAAGTTCAGTTCTGTCATTAAGACCAATATGACTCATTGCATCTAAACGTAATATCCACCTTGTTTCTTTTCTTAGCAGAATATCATCTTTATTCCAACCGTTGTGAGCATATTCGACTCTTTCAATGCCGGTGAATTAAAGGGCTCTGCTTCTCCCTTATGTGTCTCATTGATGTACTCAATGAACCGCAGAGCTCCTGCTCCGGTTTTTAAGGATCGTACATGCTCACGTATGCGGTGAAAAAAAGGTCTTTTTGTTTTCCCTATTTAATAGCGGTTGCATGTACATGTTAATGCATACACCATATGAGATGCATTTAATTAACTGTTTCACTCGGATTTCATATCCATTTAGTATTAACTTTTTTACCTTTGAATTGAGATGGCAGAATGAACAGGACCCGCAAGCAAAATTGCCTGTTGGTCTCTGTTCAGACAGCCAATCTCTGCTCTTATTTCTTATTTGTTTCTGTTTTCTCAGGACGTCTCCAATAGTTTTGTTTTTCTTATATGTTATTAAGGGGTCTCTCACTTGTGAATTTTACCAGATCTTCATCATTTTTGAGCAAATTCCAAATGTTAAGGATGGCATTTTTAATTGTATTATTCAATGGTGAATTATCAAAAGAGAAGACTATTCTACCTATTTTCTCCTCCTTATCTGTTTTCCCTCTTAACCCCTTCAGGACCAAGCCCATTTTGGCCTTAAAGGAGTAGTCCAGTGGTGACTCAGTGGTTTACAACTTATCCCCTATCTTAAGGATAGGGGATAAGTTGCAGATCGCGGGGGGTCCGACCCCTGGGGCCCCCGGCGATCTCCTGTACGGAGCCCCGACAGCCCGCGGTAAGGGGGCGTGTCGACCTCCGCACGAAGCGGCGGCCGACACGCCCCCTCCATACAACTCTATGGCAGAGCCGAAGCGCTGCCTTCGGCAATCTCCGGCTCTGCCATTGAGATGTATTGAGGGGGCGTGTCGGCCGCCGCCTCGTGCGGGGGTCGACACCCGCTATCTCGGCGGAGAGCCGGGGCCCCGTACAGAGAGATCGTGGGGGGCCCCAGCGGTCGGACCCCCCGCGATCTCAAACTTATCCCCTATCCTTAGGATAGGGGATAAATTTTTCACCACTGGACTACCCCTTTAAGGACCAGAGCGTTTTTTGCACATCTGAACACTGTCACTTTAAACATTAATAACTCTGGAATGCTTTTAGTTATCATTCTGATTCCGAGATTGTTTTTTCGTGACATATTCTACTTTAACATGGTGGTAAATTTTTGTGGTAACTTGCATCCTTTCCTTGTGAATAATCCTAAAATTTGATGAAAAATTTGAAAATTTTGCATTTTTCTAACTTTGAAGCTCTCTGCTTGTAAGGAAAATGTATATTACAAATAAAAAAATTTTTTATTCACATATACAATATGTCTACTTTATGTCTGCATCATAAAAGTGACGAGTTTTTACTTTTGGAAGACACCAGAGGGCTTCAAAGTTCAGCAGCAATTTTCCAATTTTTCACAAAATTTTCAAACTCACTATTTTTCAGGGACCAGTTCAGGTTTGAAGTGAATTTGAAGGGTCTTCTTATTAGAAATACCCCACAAAAGACCCCATTATAAAAACTGCACCCCCCAAAGTATTCAAAATGACAGTCATCATTTTAACCCTTTAGGTGTTTCACAGGAATAGAAGCAAAGTGAAGGAGAAAATTCACAATCTTCATTTTTTACACTCGCATGTTCTTGTAGACCCAATTTTTGAATTTTTACAAGGGGTAAAAGGAGAAAATGTATACTTATATTTGTAGCCTGATTTCTCTCGAGTAAGCACATACCTCATATGTCTATGTAAAGTGTTCGGCGGGTGCAGTAGAGGGCTCAGAAGGGAAAGAGCGATAAGGGGATTTTGGAGAGTACGTTTTTCTGAAATGGTTTTTGGGGGGCATGTTGCATTTAGGAAGCCCCTATGGTGCCAGAACAGCAAAAAACCCTCACATGGCATACCATTTTGGAAACTAGACCCCTTGAGGAACATAACAAGGAATAAAGTGAGCCTTAATACCCCACAGGTGTTTCACGACTTTTGCATATGTAAAAAAAAATTTTTTTTTTCACTAAAATGTGTGTTTCCCCCCAAATTTCACATTTTTCCAAGGGTTAATAGCAGGAAATACCCCCCAATATTTGTAACCCCTTCTCTTCTGAGTATGGAGGTACCCCATAAGTTGACCTGAAGTGCACTATGGGCGAACTACAATGCTCAGAAGAGAAGGAGTCATATTTGGTTTTTTGAGAGCAAATTTTGCTCGGGGGGCATGTCACATTTAGGAAGCCCCTATGGTGCCAGAACAGCAAAAAAAAAACACATGGCATACCATTTTGGAAACTAGACCCCTTGAGGAATGTAATAAGGAATAAAGTGAGCCTTATTACCCCACAGGTGTTTCACGACTTTTGCATATGTAAAAAATAAAAATAAAATTTCCACTAAAATGTGTGTTTCCCCCCTAATTTCACCTTTTTGCAAGGGTTAATAGCAGAAAATACCCCCCAAAATTTGTAACTCCATCTCTTCTGAGTATGGAGGTACCCCATAAGTTGACCTGAAGTGCACTATGGGCGAACTACAATGCTCAGAAGAGAAGGAGTCATATTTGGCTTTTTGAGAGCAAATTTTGCTCGGGGAGCATGTCGCATTTAGGAAGCCCCTAAGGTGCCAGAACAGCAAAAAAAAAAAATACATGGCATACCATTTTGGAAACTAGACCCCTTGAGGAACGTAACAAGGGGTACAGTGAGCATTTGCCCCCCACTGGTGTCTGACAGATCTTTGGAACAGTGGGCTGTACAAGTTTTCATTTTCATGGACCACTGTTCCAAAGATCCGTCAGACACCTGTGGGGGGTAAATTCTCACTGCACCACTCATTACATTCCGTGAGGGGTGTCGTTTCCGAAATGGGGTCACATGTGGGGTTTTGTTTTTTTTGCGTTTGTCAAAACCGCTGTAACAATCAGCCACCCCTGTGCAAATCACCTCAAATGTCCATGGTGCGCTCTCCCTTCTGGGCCTTGTTGTGCGCCCCCAGAGCCCTTTGCGCTCACATATGGGGTATCTCTGTAGTCGTGAGAAATTGCGTTACAAATTTTGGGGGGCTTTTTTCGCTTTTACCTCTTGTGAAAATGTAAAGTATAGGGCAACATCAGTATGCTAGTGTAAAAAATAAAACATTTTTACACTAACATTCTGGTGTAGACCCCAACATTTCCTTTTCATGAAGGGTTAAAGAAGAAAAAGCCCCCCAAACCTTGTAACGCAATTTCTCCCGAGTATGGAAATACCCCATATGTGACCCTAAACTGTTGCCCTTAAATACGACAGGGCTCCAAAGTGAGAGCGCCATGTGCATTTGAGGCCTAAATTAGGGATTTGCATAGGGGTGGACATAGGGGTATTCTACGCCAGTGATTCCCAAACAGGGTGCCTCCAGCTGTTGCAAAACTCCCAGCATGCGTGGACAGTCAACGGCTGTCCGGCAATACTGGGAGTTGTTGTTTTTCTTTGCTTTGGAAACAGTGGTGTACCGGACGTTCTTATTGGGGGAGGGGGGCTGTGTAGGGGTATGTGTATATGTAGTGTTTTTAACTTTTTATTTTGTGTTAGTGTAGTGTAGTGTTTTTAGGGTAGAGTCACATGGGCGGGGGATTACAGCGAGTTTCCCAGCGCAAAATTTGCTGCATCTCAAGATGCGAGAAACCAACTGTAAAAGCCTCGCCCATGTGAATGTACCCTGTACATTCGCGGGGGGGGGGGGGGGGGGGGGGATGTTGCACCAGCTGTTGCAAAACCACAACTCCCAGCATGCATGGTCTGTTAGTGCATGCTGGGAGTCATAGTTTTGCAACAGCTGGAGGCACACAGGTTAGGAAACACTGAGTTAGAAACAGACAATGTTTCCCAACCAGTGTGTCTCCAGTTGTTGCAAAACTACAACTCCCAGCATGCCCAGACAGCTGAAGGGCATGCTGGGAGTTGTAGTTCGGCAACATCTGAAGGGCCAGATGTTGCTGAACTAAAACTCCCAGCATGCCTGGACAGTCAGTGCATGCTGGGAGTTGTAGTTTTGCAACAGCTGGAAGAGCACAGATTGGAGACCATTATACAATGGTCTCCAAACTGGGGCCCTCCAGATGTTGCAAAACTACAACTCCCAGCATGCCCAGACAGCCAAAGGCTGTCTAGGCATGCTGGGAGTTGTAGTTTTCAGACTCCTAGAAGCAGCAGTGAGCCCCTGCAGCCTTCGTCCCCCGTTCTGAACGACTTCCAGGGGCGGGCAGTGCGGGGGATCTGAACTTTCACCCCAGATCACTGTGATTGGTCCACAGGGACCAATCACAGTGATCGCTGACCAATCACAGTGATCAATGGATGGTCCTGGGGGTGAAGCAGAAGTTGTCCCCTGCTGGAAACAGCAGGACTTCTGCCAGTTAACCCGTGCGATTCTGCGCATCGCCGGGTTAACTGAATGTCATTTATAAACGCCGGGATGCGCGAACGCACTGCACAACCCGGCGTTTATATATGACATTCTGCGGGAAGGGGTTAATAATGTTTCTCTTGAAACCTTAGCTGCTTTTTCCCTTGCTTTTTTCAATAAATTTTTCGGATAACCCCGTTCCATTAGACGTTTTTCCAAGTTATCTGCTTGTATGTTATAATTACTTGGATTACTGTTTATTCTTTTCAGCCTTAAAAATTGGCTGTAAGGGATGCTGCGCTTGACATGGGGGGATGAGAGGATCCGTAATGCAATAGTGCATTTGAAAGAAATGTGAAAGAATATGAGACCGTGACCAGAGAGTTATGCAAAGCTAAGCATGAGTTACATACAAGAGTAACTGATACACACTATAACAAGTTTTTACAACATCTAGAAAAGAAGGTCACATTGTTACAGGAGTCAATTAAATCCATAAAAAGAGATACATTTATAAGGTACAGAAGAGACTTTGAGTCCAAGCAGGTCTTCTCATGGAGCAAGAAAAGTGATGGGACTAATAGAAGGAGACAGATGAATACAGTTAAAAGCCAGAACAAATCTCATGCACAAAAGATAAAAACGATGAGTACTGATTTTATGACCACAGAGTCGGATACCAGTGGTTCTAATGAATCTGAGATGGAAGACATAACAAGAAAAGTGGGAAAAGCAGGAATAGCGAGTGGCCCTTTAGAAAAAGAGTTAGAAGAAGAAAAAGAGAAAGTTAAATCTAAAAAAGTTTTTTGCTAAAAATACTAATAAAAATGAAGGTGTCACCGAGGAGAGCAAAAGAGATGGAGAGACCGCATGTATTATTAGTTCCATAGGTTTCAGCATTTCTGATGAGTTTGATAGAAATTATGTTAATGTGCTTTTTGATTTATGTGACCTAGCTGACATACACACTGAACCAGAATCGCAGGAAGGTAGGGATGTATTCACAGGAGGGAATCCTTCTACTTTTAACCCCCCAATTGCTCCTGGCAGTGTGCTAGATTTATTCAGTAAGTCAGTACTTAGAGAAGTCAAGGCTTTGATTTATCCGCAGCCTGAGTCCAATCTGTCTAGTGCAGAGAGAAAGGCTCTGGATAAACTCAAAGAAAGAAATTACATTGTCATTTCTAAAGCTGACAAAGGCGGAGTCATCGTGCTCTGGCCTGAAAAAGATCATGACAATGAAGCACTTAATCAGCTTGGGAACTTAATGGTCTATGAGAAGTTACAGGCCGATCCAACTAATAGAATTCTAGACAAATGAAAACAGCGGATCGTCTCTTCCCAAAAAAAAACTGGAAGCACTCCTGGTATATATTGCCAAAAATTCACAAGTCGGAGAGCCAGCCCCCGGGACGCCCTATTGTCTCGGGGATTGGCTCTCCGACTCAGTTTTTATCAAGTTACATTGACTGGCTAATATCACCCCTTCTACCAAGTATTTCATCCTTTTTGAAAGATTCTGCTGATCTGATCAAAATTTTAGACAATTTCCATTGGCAACCCTCTTATAGTCTCGCAGCCATAGACGTTGAGAGCCTGTATACCCGAATCCCACATGATTCGGGTATACAGGCTGTCCGTCTATTCCTGACTCAAACTAACAAATCTCCTGAGTTTATTGATTTTGTTGCAGATGCCATTTTTTAAATTCTTTCTAACAACGCTTTGCAGTATGGCGGGGAATGGTATAGGCAGCTACTCTGGACGGCAATGGGGTCCCCGACCTCTTGTGTTTATGCCAACATATTCCTCGCCATGCTGGAAAGAATTTTTTTTTTCTACAGCCAACCCTTTTGTCAGTAAAATCAAAATGTACCTGCTGTTTGTGGATGATTTATTCATCACCTGGGACGGAACGCAAATTGAATTCAACGAATTTGTTGAATTCATGAATAATACGAATGACATGAACATGCGTTTTACGTCCCAGTATGGTGGTAAACATCTAGAGTTCTTAGATATACAGATAGATGTGGTGGATGATAAAATTACCACATCTGGCTTTAGAAAAAGCATTGCAAAAGATGCACTATTGCATTACGGATCCTCTCATCCCCCCCATGTCAAGCACAGCATCCCTTACAGCCAATTTTTAAGGCTGAAAAGATTAAACAGTAATCCAAGTAATTATAACATACAGGCAGATAACTTGGAAAAACGTCTAATGCAACGGGGTTACCCGAAAAATGTATTGAAAAAAGCAAGGGAAAAAGCAGCTAAGGTTTCAAGAGAAACATTATTAAGAGGGAAAACAGATAAGGAGAAGAAAATAGGTAGAATAGTCTTCTCTTTTGATAATTCACCATTGAATAATACAATTAAAAATGCCATCCTTAACATTTGGAATTTGCTCAAAAATGATGAAGATCTGGTAAAATTCACAAGTGAGAGACCCCTAATAACATATAAGAAAAACAAAACTATTGGAGACGTCCTGAGAAAACAGAAACAAATAAGAAATAAGAGCAGAGATTGGCTGTTTGAACAGAGACCAACAGGCAATTTTGCTTGCGGGTCCTGTTCATTCTGCCATCTCAATTCAAAGGTAAAAGCGTTAATACTAAATGGATATGAAATCCGAGTGAAACAGTTAATTACTTGTAGGTCATCTCATATGGTGTATGCATTAACATGTACATGCAACCATTATATATAGGGAAAACAAAAAGACCTTTTTTTCACCGCATACGTGAGCATGTACAATCCTTAAAAACCGGAGCAGGAGCTCTGCGGTTCATTGAGCACATCAAGGGAGAAGCAGAGCCCTTTAAATTCACCGGCATTGAAAGAGTCGAATATGCTCACAACGGTTAGAATAAAGATGATATTCTGCTAAGAAAAGAAACAAGGTGGATATTACTTTTAGATGCAATGAGTCATATTGGTCTTAATGACAGAACTGAACTGAATGCACTTTTGTAATTTTCTACGTTCCACACATTTGTTTTTAGAGTTGTTTTAGATCACTTGCCTGGTTACCGTTGTTATGGGAGTGTCCATGACGACAGGTGAGCAGGTGTTATTTAAGATGTACTTCTGAAGGCAGTGACATGTAAGGCCTGTTAAAGCGCAAAGTATCGCGAGAAACGTACCGTAGCCTGCGAAAACATCCCTGCATGAGCGTCTGCCACACTGATGTACCGTTCTGAATAAAATCCACACAAGCATCAAACCGTGAGTGTCCAGTATATTTTCTTTCTTTTGGCGGAGATTGTCACTATAAATAAACTGCTATAAATGTCTGCAAAATTAAATAATATACTGAAGGTTTAAAATCCTTAGGTTAAATTTATTTACAGATTTTTAGCAGATATTTTCTGCAACATGTTTAAAGGCTTTCTACTGTTTGCATCTACTTTAATGCTACTGTAATATTGTATGGATATTCTAGGCACGAAACAGCCATGTAGACAGACATTTAGAGTGCTTCCCCCAATGGGTCCTTCTCCATAGTTTATATACCTAATACCGCATTTGGACATGAACTGTCATGATGGGATGACTCCATTAAGTTCAAACTTTTAAAGAGGCATTACTATCTCAACATTTACTGCATATCCAGAGAAGATTGAGGGCTTGTGGCAGCCAAAGGTGGTTAGGAAGCCAAAAACAGTGAGCCTGTAATCTCGAGTAGCTTAATGGTTGCCGATAGGATACATTATTGATTGTTCATCACTGTCTATAAAAAATGTTTACAGTTAGTCTTGCAGTTTGTTTACAATATTGGGCACCATACAGTCAATGCTTATTTTCAGCCACATACTTAAAAAGTACAAACATTAAAGTTCTGCAACTGAAAACTGATTGGTAGGTACCTGGTTTACATACTCCAGATTTTCATATTTTATTCCAATGTAACTAAACACTGATATTCACAGCAAGCACAGGGATTTGGAAAGAGGATTTTATAAGTGTCGCATACTCATCACCAGACTACAACATGCATTTTAACTAGCTCTGGTGACACTAAATCCTCTTTACTAGGCATTAACACCCTAATAGTTACTGTATTTATATAGCACGCACTGCTACTTTTCCCCATAACACACAATGTGTCTGTGCAGTAGCTGATCGCTCCAATTCACATTTATTTTTTAAAATAGCTATTTTCAGAAATGGTAATACATTTCCTAATCAAAGTTCCCCTCTGAGTCTAGTAGATGGAAATTCATCATCAGCTAATGTGTATTACTCGTAAAAATAAATCTCAAATGCAGTGTATTTAGTACATAAATATCCTCTTAATGCAGCTGACAAACATTTATAAATGTGAATCCTGCTGAGCAGTAATTATAGTTAGGACAACTGATAGACTTCAGAAAGGAAAAATGGAAATTAGGCTTCAGTTAGAACTTTTTTTTGCCATTTAGTGGTATCCACTAGGCATTTTTCATTCATAAGCTATAGTGGCGTCTTTTTAAAGGAGTAATGCAGTGAAAAATAACTTATCCTCTATGGAAAGGATAGGATAAGTTATAGATCACAGGGGTCTGACCGCTGGGACCTTCCTTAATCTCCTGAACAGGGCTCCGGCAGTCTGCCAGAAGCGGCTGTTCAGACCCCCACAGGAGGCCGCGGCCGACACGCCTCCTCCATATATCGCTATGGAATACATGGAGGGAGCGTGTCGGCTGCAACTCTGTGCGGGGGTCGGCACGTTGCCTTCCAGCAGACTGTCCGGGCCCAATTCAGTAGATCATGGGGGGTCCCAGCGGTCGGACCCCTAGCCATTTATAACTTATCCCTTACCCTTTGGATAGGGGATAAGTTATCTTTCACTACAGAACTCCTTTAATAGATGTGTCATAAAAACCCTGTGATAAATAAACTATGTAGATCAAAGTAAAGAACACATATATTGCACCAACAGTTTATAGAAGACTTGCATAGGTTACAAGCTGACTTGGACACACAGTGTCTGGGAATCCACTTGGCAAATTAGGTTCAATGTGGATAAATGTGAGGTATGTGGAGAAATGTAAAGTCATGCATCTGCGTACAAAAAAACCTGCATGCAACACATGTCTGGGGGGGAAGGGGGGGGGGGTTAAGCTATTCGTGTCACCGGTAGAAAAGGATGTGAGTGTACTTGCAGATCATAGACTACAGAATAGCATGCAATGTCAGGCAGCTGGACAGGGACATAATAACACTTTATAAAGCACTGCTACAGCCTCACCTAGAATATGCTGTTCATAAAACTTCTGGAGCTGAAAAGAGTACAGAGACCCACAACTAAACTTAATGGGGCATGGAACACCTTCGAAAAATCATAACACTTTCAGTTTTTCATCTACAGACCGACATGAGGGCTTGTTTTTTGTGCTACCAATTTTACTTTGTAATGACATCAATCATTTTGCCACAAAATCTATGGCAAAACAAAAAAAAAAATTTTATTTGTGGGACAAAACTGAAAAAAACAAAACAAAAAATGACTGAGTTGCGGGGAATGTTTTGATTGCTGTGTCTAAGGGGTTAATGCCGGGCATCACCTCAATCAGTGATTTCAGGCATCGGACAAGGGTCCTGACGTGGGTAAACCTGTGAGCTGGTCAGCTGTTAGAGTCAAGCGGACTGTGATGTATAAGGAGCCCCGCAAGGGTGGGAAGGGAATACCCGATATCCCCACTCTGCTGAGGGCCTCCTTTGCATGTGTCAGTGTGCAGCGGACTCTTGTTGAAAAGACTGGCTCAGCAGGCAGGTCCATGTCTCGCTTGTTTCTCATGCCCCTCTGGAGACAACTGAGCTTGGACAAGTGGGACAGCTCCATCCCTTACAACTGGAACACTCCCTGGTTCTATGGGGATGTTGTACAGTTTGTGAGGGAGCACCAACTGGAAGGACTGAAACCTGACCTATGGAAGCCGAAGACAATCTACAAGCTCATCCGAGCTAAGGACTTATTGGAGACTATTCCGGGGCTCCCCGCTGCCACGGCAGAGACTGTCTGGACTAATGTGGCTTCAAAGCGGCTTACCAAAGGACACAAGGACTTGTCGTGGATGGCCATTAAGGGAGGTCTCTCCCTCAGGTCGTTCATGCATGCCCACGACCTGTGCAGAACCCGGTACTGCCCCCAGTGCCTTTACGTGGAGGAAACATCTTTGCACGTGTTTTGGCAGTGCCCCTTTGCACAGGGTCTGTTGGATGCCCTGGAACATGAACTCAGAGACTCTGTACCCAGGAACTGCCTATCGTACCACTGGTTGCTTTATGGTCTGTTCCCTGGGACCCACGACGTCGAGGCCATCCAGAAGGCCTGGCGCCTTATGAACTGTTTTAAGGACGCAGTGTGGCTTGCCAGGAACCGCCTCGTGATCAACAGGGAGAACATGTCCGTCCGGGACTGCCGCAGGTTCATCAAGAGCCTGCTTAAAGACTATTCCATCTTGGACAGGCCGGCCGTCGATGAGAAAGAATAGAAGTGAAGACCTGAAGACCCCTCTCCTTCTCCCATGTCTCCTTGAATATACAGCCCAGCAGTTTGGCCCTGTGATCCGCCCCCTCCCCACCCCCACATAGTCGCCCACTACCCCACGCCCCCCAGCCCGGTCCCATAGCCCATGCCCCTACCCCGATCACATTGTATTGTTTTGTTATTCGATTTCTTGTGTTTTTCTATTACAGGATTGAGCGGAGTGTTAGAGTAGCATGATGTCCGATGTATAGCTTAGGGAACTTTTGCTGTGTATTGTACTGTCATGCCTGTGAGGCAGCTCTTATCTAGCTTCTCCTTGCAGCTTCAGACATCGTATGGCTCCTTCTTGGCACTCAGAGCTTCTCTGCTTGCCTCAGACGCTGTCTCCGTGTCCTGTTCCATAGTTACATCTTCTGTATGTATTCAAAGACAGTATCCTTCATATACCATACCCTATTGTACACTGCTCAAAAAAAATAAAGGGAACACTAAGATAACACATCCTAGATCTGAATGAATGAACTAATTGTAAGAAATACTTTCATCTCTACATAGTTGAATGTCCTGACAACAAAATTACACAAAAATTATCAATGGAAATCAAGTTTATCAACCTGTGGAGGTTTGGATATGGAGTCACACTCAAAATCAAAGTGGAAAACCACACTACAGGCTGATCCAACTTTGATGTAATGTCCTTAAAACAACTCAAAATGTTCCTGTATGACCTCTCTACAATGCCTGGGCATGCTCCTGATAAGGTATCGCCAACTCCTGGACTGTCTGTGGTGCAACGTGGCGTTGGTATATGGAGCGAGACATGATGTCCCAGATGTGCTTAATCGGATTCAGGTCAGGGGAGCGGTCGGGCAACTCCATAGCATCAATGCCTTCCCCTTACTGAACTGCTGACACACTCCAGCCACATGAGGTCTAGCATTGTCTTGAATTAGGAGGAACACAGGGCCAACTGCACCAGCATATAGTCTCACAAGGGGTCTGAGGATTTCATCCCGGTACCTAATGGCAGTCAGGTTACCTCGGGCAAGCACATGGAGGGCTGCGCGGCCCCCCAAAGAAATGCCACCCCACATAATTACTGACCCACCGCCAAACCAGTCTTGCTGGAGGATGTTGCAGGAAGCAGAATGTTCTCCAAGGTGTCTCCAGACTCTGTCACGCCTGTCATGTGCTCAGCGTGAACCTGCTTTCATCTGTGAAGAGCACAGGGCACCAGTGGTGAATTTGCCAATCTTGGTGTTCTCTGGCAAATGCCAAATATCCTGCATGGTGTTGTGCTGTAAGCACAACCCCCACCTGTGGACATTGGGCCCTCAAACCCCTCTCATGGAGTTTGTTTCTGACTGTTTGAGTGGATACATACACATTTGGGGCCTGCTGGAGGTCATTTTGCAGGGCTCTGGCAATGCTCCTCCTGCTTCTCCTTGCACAAAGGTGGAGGAAGCGGTCCTACTGCTGGGTTGTTGCCCTGCTATGGCCTCCTTCTCGTCTCCTGATGTACTGGCCTGTCTCCTGGTAGCACCTCCATGCTCTGGACACTACGTTGATAGACACAGCAAATCTTCTTGCCACAGCTCGCATTCATGTGTCATCCTGGACGAGCTGTACTAACTGAGCCACTTGTGTGCGTTGTAGACAGCGTCTCATGCTACCACTAGAGTGAAAGCACCACCAGCATTCAAAAGTGACCAAACATCAGCCAGGAAGCATAGGTACTGAGAAGTGGTCTGTGGTCACCACCTGCAGAACCACTCCTTTATTGGGGGTGTCTTACTAATTGCTTATAATTTCCACCTGTTGTCTGTTCCAATTGCACAACAGCATGTGAAATTTATTGTCAATCAGTGTTGCTTCCTGAGTGGACAGTTTGTTTTCACAGAAGTGTAATTGACTTGGAGTTACATTGTGTTATTTAAGTGTTTCCTTTATTTTTTTTTTAGCAGTGTATCTAATTCATCCCTATTGTCTATTAATTACTTATGCAATTGATATATATGAACTGACTGAATATTTCATTTATTTATTTAATTGTATTCATAGTCTAATAAATTAATAATATATTTATTTACATGGGTTAGTTTATTTTCTAATTAATTAATTTATATACACATTGATTACAATATAATTATTTATTTTTCTATACTATTTTCATATATTTCACATACTATGGCTAATGAAGAAGCCAATAAAATGGCTGAACTTCAATCCTTTGAATTTATTGAGGAATCCCTACTAGAATCTATGGTGGACCAATCTGTAAACAAGTCCAACCAAACAGCAGTTAGCTCTGCCATGTCCTCGATACAGGACGCCATTAATAAGTCGGTGCAACTGGCAATATCACGGTCAAATCCACATGCTTCTCCTACAAAAGGTCCGTCTACTCCCTCTGACCTCTTCTAGTCAGCTGAGGACTCAACCTCATATATGGCGGAAGGTTTGAAGCCGGGAAAGTCTTCCCATAAAAGATACTTCACTACTACCGGTCCTTCTCTGAAACATCATTTACAAAAAGCACTATTCACAATATGTCTGACATACAAAAATTACCCTCAGCCCCTGAGGAGGAAATATCAAAGCGGCCATCTAACGCTTCCACTAAAGGAAAGCATGTCTATTACCATACCTCCGCAAATAACTCATCCTCTGAAGAGTCTAATTACTCTGACTATGACAATGATTCCTCATATGAGGATATTTCAGATGGGGAGGTTGATTACTTATGTGAGGAAGCATCTGAATCCGTAATTTTAGATACCTTGGGAACCCATTACTTTTATCCAGGTAATATCAAACGTTCCTCACCCACAAGTTTCCAAATATGTGAGCCTATGGGTCAAAAAAAATCGCTGGACAAGTCAGCCAGGAGCAAGCTGAAATCAGAATGCCCTAGTCCAACGCTCCCACAGAATTTGGCCAATACCCCTGATCTTGACCCCACTCTAGTCAAATTTTTTGCCATATCTGGCAAGAACCCTAGGAAAGGCGTGGATAGATCCTTCAGAACAGTTCAGGATAGATTCCTTGATCTATTAGGGCCTCTAACCAAGATACTAGATCTTACAGAAGAAGTTACCCTTTCTGGAGAATTAGTAGATTTAACTGTTCTCAGCGGATGGGCAGAAAGAGCGGTATTCTTCTTTGGTAGTGAAAATGCCTCTCCATGCATTCTGATGAAGTTGGACCCGCAACTTTTCCATCTTGCATCAACAAATTCTCCTACCTCTTCAGATGGATACCTTTTTGGCGACTCCTTTATTAAGGAGATTAATAAATACGCCAGGCTTTTCTCCTCCCTAGATAAAGTCCAATCTTCCCTAAAAAAGGTTTTTCATGGACGAGGTTTGTCCAGGGCTGGAAAGTGAACAGGCAGACTTTCCAGCTGCCAAACTCAGAATTCACAATCCTACAGGTCCCCTCCCCCATCCAGGTTTACCCTACCAACAACCTCTTACCAACATACCCAATTTTTTCCCTTTTTTTACTCAGCACATTTTATCCACGTCTGGGCTACAATCACCTCGGACCCATGGGTCCCAAACACTGTTATGAGGTATCAAATAGAGTATATGAGCCCTCCTATGCAAACTCAGACCCCCATCCCATAATTTTTTCCCAAAATGATCGAGGTCTTATATACAAAGAAATCAAGGAACTATGTTCCAAAGGTGCAATAATATCAATTCCATTACACAACCCAGGTTTTCTGAGCAACCTGTTCTTAGTCAAAAAGAAACTGGTCACAGACCAGTCATAAATCTGAAATCCCTCAACATTTTTGTTCTCCATCATCACTTCAAAATGGAGGGTATACATTTATTGAGTAACCTGTTACTACAGAATGATTGATTGGCAAAAATAGACCTATCTCAATGACGCCTATCTCACAGTGTCTATGCATCCTATGTCTCAAGATTACAAGACATGTAACAGGTACACTACTGTATGGAGTGCAAAAAACTGAAAAAAATATTAATAGTAAGATGTAGTGCCCAACCTTGGGATAAATACATACAGAAATAATTTTGAGAAAAAGGGACCCCCTAACAGGTGTGAAATAAGCCTTATATATAGATAGACTCCAATTAATAGCATACTCAAAGAAAAAAGTAGCTACTCAAAATATAGATGAATAAAAAGTATAATCATTATTTCACATGATTAAAAATGAATTACAATTAAAAAAGGAGGAATACGACACAGACAGGCGGCATACCTGGGACAAACATAAAGTAAATGTGCAAAAGTGCTGATGCTAAAGAGATGGTAACTCAACAACTGCTGAATCATGAAGCCATTTCAGGTTCATACTACTGCATATAGGTTGTTACGCCGAGCGCTCCGGGTCCCCGCTCCTCCCCGGAGCGCTCGCTTCACTCTCCCCGCGGCAGCGCTCCGGTCACGTCCTCTGACCCGGGGCGCTGCGATTCTGCTGCCAGCCGGGATGCGATTCGCGATGCGGGTAGCGCCCGCTCGCGATGCGCACCCCGGCTCCCCTACCTTACTCGCTCTCCGTCTGTTCTGTCCCGGCGCGCGCGGCCCCGCTCCCTAGGGCGCGCGCGCGCCGGGTCTCTGCGATTTAAAGGGCCACTGCGCCGCTGATTGGCGCAGTGGTTCCAATTAGTGTGTTCACCTGTGCACTTCCCTATATCACCTCACTTCCCCTGCACTCCCTTGCCGGATCTTGTTGCCTTAGTGCCAGTGAAAGCGTTCCTTGTGTGTTCCTTGCCTGTGTTTCCAGACCTTCTGCCGTTGACCCTGACTACGATCCTTGCTGCCTGCCCCGACCTTCTGCTACGTCCGACCTTGCTTTTGCCTACTCCCTTGTACCGCGCCTATCTTCAGCAGCCAGAGAGGTGAGCCGTTGCTAGTGGATACGACCTGGTCACTACCGCCGCAGCAAGACCATCCCGCTTTGCGGCGGGCTCTGGTGAAAACCAGTAGTGGCTTAGAACCGGTCCACTAGCACGGTCCACGCCAATCCCTCTCTGGCACAGAGGATCCACTACCTGCCAGCCGGCATCGTGACAGTAGATCCGGCCATGGATCCCGCTGAAGTTCCTCTGCCAGTTGTCGCTGACCTCACCACGGTGGTCGCCCAGCAGTCACAACAGATAGCGCAACAAGGCCAACAGCTGTCTCAACTGACCGTTATGCTACAACAGTTTCTACCACAGCTTCAGCAGTCATCTCCTCCGCCAGCTCCTGCACCTCCTCCGCAGCGAGTGGCCGCTCCTGGGATACGCTTATCCTTGCCGGATAAATTTGATGGGGACTCTAAGTTTTGCCGTGGCTTTCTTTCCCAATGTTCCCTGCATCTGGAGATGATGTCGGACCTGTTTCCCACTGAAAGGTCTAAGGTGGCTTTCGTAGTCAGCCTTCTGTCCGGAAAAGCCCTGTCATGGGCCACACCGCTCTGGGACCGCAATGACCCCGTCACTGCCTCTGTACACTCCTTCTTCTCGGAAATCCGAAGTGTCTTTGAGGAACCTGCCCGAGCCTCTTCTGCTGAGACTGCCCTGTTGAACCTGGTCCAGGGTAATTCTTCCGTTGGCGAGTATGCCGTACAATTCCGTACTCTTGCTTCAGAATTGTCCTGGAATAATGAGGCCCTCTGCGCGACCTTCAAAAAAGGCCTATCCAGCAACATTAAAGATGTTCTGGCCGCACGAGAAATTCCTGCTAATCTACATGAACTTATTCACCTAGCCACTCGCATTGACATGCGTTTTTCCGAAAGGCGTCAGGAACTCCGCCAAGATATGGACTCTGTTCGCACGAGGCGTTTCTTCTCCTCGGCTCCTCTCTCCTCTGGTCCCCTGCAATCTGTTCCTGTGCCTCCCGCCGTGGAGGCTATGCAGGTCGACCGGTCTCGCCTGACACCTCAAGAGAGGACACGACGCCGTATGGAGAACCTCTGCCTGTACTGTGCTAGTACCGAACACTTCCTGAGAGATTGTCCTATCCGTCCTCCCCGCCTGGAAAGACGTACGCTGACTCCGCACAAAGGTGAGACAGTCCTTGATGTCTACTCTGCTTCTCCTCGTCTTACTGTGCCTGTGCGGATGTCTGCCTCTGCCTTCTCCTTCTCTACAGTGGCCTTCTTGGACTCTGGATCTGCAGGAAATTTTATTTTGGCCTCTCTCGTCAACAGGTTCAACATCCCGGTGACCAGTCTCGCCAGACCCCTCTACATCAATTGTGTAAATAATGAAAGATTGGACTGTTCCATACGTTTCCGCACGGAGCCCCTTCTTATGAGCATCGGATCTCATCATGAGAGGATTGAACTTTTGGTCCTCCCCAATTGCACCTCGGAAATTCTCCTTGGACTTCCCTGGCTTCAACTTCATTCCCCTACCCTGGATTGGTCCACTGGGGAGATCAAGAGTTGGGGGTCCTCTTGTTCCAAGAACTGTCTAAAACCGGTTCCCAGTAACCCTTGCCGTAACTCTGTGGTTCCTCCAGTAACCGGTCTCCCTAAGGCCTATATGGACTTCGCGGATGTTTTCTGCAAAAAACAAGCTGAGACTCTACCTCCTCACAGGCCTTATGATTGCCCTATCGACCTCCTCCCGGGCACTACTCCACCCCGGGGCAGAATTTATCCTCTCTCTGCCCCAGAGACTCTTGCCATGTCCGAATACGTCCAGGAGAATCTAAAAAAGGGCTTTATCCGTAAATCCTCCTCTCCTGCCGGAGCCGGATTTTTCTTTGTGTCCAAAAAAGATGGCTCCCTACGTCCTTGCATTGACTACCGCGGTCTTAATAAAATCACGGTTAAGAACCGCTACCCCTTACCCCTCATCTCTGAACTCTTTGATCGCCTCCAAGGTGCCCACATCTTCACTAAATTGGACTTAAGAGGCGCCTATAACCTCATCCGCATCAGAGAGGGGGACGAGTGGAAAACGGCATTTAACACCAGAGATGGACACTTTGAGTATCTGGTCATGCCCTTTGGACTGTGCAACGCCCCTGCCGTCTTCCAAGACTTTGTCAATGAAATTTTTCGTGATCTGTTATACTCCTGTGTTGTTGTATATCTGGACGATATCCTAATTTTTTCTGCCAATCTAGAAGAACACCGCCAGCATGTCCGTATGGTTCTTCAGAGACTTCGTGACAACCAACTCTATGCCAAAATTGAGAAATGTCTGTTTGAATGCCAATCTCTTCCTTTTCTAGGATATTTGGTCTCTGGCCAGGGACTACAGATGGATCCAGACAAACTCTCTGCCGTCTTAGATTGGCCACGCCCCTCCGGATTCCGTGCTATCCAACGCTTTTTGGGGTTCGCCAATTATTACAAGCAATTTATTCCACATTTTTCTACCATTGTGGCTCCTATCGTGGCTTTAACCAAAAAAAATGCTGATCCCAAGTCCTGGCCTCCTCAAGCAGAAGACGCCTTTAAACGACTCAAGTCTGCCTTTTCTTCGGCTCCCGTCCTCTCCAGACCTGACCCTTCCAAACCCTTCCTATTGGAGGTTGATGCCTCCTCAGTGGGAGCTGGAGCTGTTCTTCTACAAAAAAATTCTTCCGGGCATGCTGTCACTTGTGGTTTTTTCTCTAGGACCTTCTCTCCAGCGGAGAGGAACTACTCCATCGGGGATCGAGAGCTTCTAGCCATTAAATTAGCACTTGAGGAATGGAGGCATCTGCTGGAGGGATCAAGTTCTCCTGTTATTATCTACACCGACCACAAGAACCTCTCCTACCTCCAGTCTGCCCAACGGCTGAATCCTCGCCAGGCCCGGTGGTCTCTGTTCTTTGCCCGATTTAATTTTGAGATTCACTTTCGTCCTGCCGATAAGAACATTAGGGCCGATGCTCTCTCTCGTTCCTCGGATGCCTCAGAAGTTGAACTCTCTCCGCAACACATCATTCCACCTGACTGCCTGATCTCCACTTCTCCTGCCTCCATCAGGCAGACTCCTCCAGGAAAGACCTTTGTTTCTCCTCGCCAACGCCTCGGAATCCTCAAATGGGGTCACTCCTCCCATCTCGCAGGTCATGCGGGTATCAAGAAATCTGTGCAACTCATCTCCCGCTTCTATTGGTGGCCGACTCTGGAGACGGATGTTGTGGACTTTGTGCGAGCCTGCACTATCTGTGCCCGGGATAAGACTCCTCGCCAGAAGCCCGCTGGTTTTCTTCATCCTCTGCCTGTCCCCGAACAGCCTTGGTCTCTGATTGGTATGGATTTTATTACTGATTTACCCCCTTCCCGTGGCAACACTGTTATTTGGGTGGTCGTTGATCGATTCTCCAAAATGGCACATTTCATCCCTCTTCCTGGTCTTCCTTCTGCACCTCAGTTGGCTAAACAATTTTTTGTACACATTTTTCGTCTTCACGGGTTGCCTACGCAGATTGTCTCGGATAGAGGCGTCCAATTCGTGTCTAAATTCTGGAGGGCTCTCTGTAAACAACTCAAGATTAAATTAAATTTTTCTTCTGCATATCATCCCCAGTCCAATGGACAAGTAGAAAGGATTAACCAGATCTTGGGTGATTATTTGCGACATTTTGTTTCCTCCCGCCAGGATGACTGGGCAGATCTCCTCCCATGGGCCGAATTCTCGTATAACTTCAGGGTCTCTGAGTCTTCCTCCAAGTCCCCATTTTTCGTGGTGTACGGCCGTCACCCTCTTCCCCCCCTCCCTACTCCCTTGCCCTCTGGTCTGCCCGCTGTGGATGAAATTTCTCGTGACCTTTCCATCATATGGAGAGAGACCCAAAATTCTCTCTTACAGGCTTCATCACGCATGAAGAAGTTCGCGGATAAGAAAAGAAGAGCTCCCCCCGTTTTTTCCCCTGGAGACAAGGTATGGCTCTCCGCTAAATATGTCCGCTTCCGTGTCCCTAGCTACAAGTTGGGACCACGCTATCTTGGTCCTTTCAAAATTTTGTGTCAAATTAATCCTGTCTCTTATAAACTTCTTCTTCCTCCCTCTCTTCGTATCCCTAATGCCTTTCACGTCTCTCTTCTCAAACCACTCATCCTCAACCGTTTTTCTCCCAAATCTGTTCCTCCCTCTCCTGTTTCCGGCTCCTCGGACATCTTCTCGGTCAAAGAAATTTTAGCTGCCAAAAAGGTCAGAGGGAAAAATTTTTTTTTAGTGGACTGGGAGGGTTGTGGTCCTGAAGAGAGATCCTGGGAACCTGAGGACAACATCCTAGACAAAAGTCTGCTCCTCAGGTTCTCAGGCTCTAAGAAGAGGGGGAGACCCAAGGGGGGGGGTACTGTTACGCCGAGCGCTCCGGGTCCCCGCTCCTCCCCGGAGCGCTCGCTTCACTCTCCCCGCGGCAGCGCTCCGGTCACGTCCTCTGACCCGGGGCGCTGCGATTCCGCTGCCAGCCGGGATGCGATTCGCGATGCGGGTAGCGCCCGCTCGCGATGCGCACCCCGGCTCCCCTACCTTACTCGCTCTCCGTCTGTTCTGTCCCGGCGCGCGCGGCCCCGCTCCCTAGGGCGCGCGCGCGCCGGGTCTCTGCGATTTAAAGGGCCACTGCGCCGCTGATTGGCGCAGTGGTTCCAATTAGTGTGTTCACCTGTGCACTTCCCTATATCACCTCACTTCCCCTGCACTCCCTTGCCGGATCTTGTTGCCTTAGTGCCAGTGAAAGCGTTCCTTGTGTGTTCCTTGCCTGTGTTTCCAGACCTTCTGCCGTTGCCCCTGACTACGATCCTTGCTGCCTGCCCCGACCTTCTGCTACGTCCGACCTTGCTTTTGCCTACTCCCTTGTACCGCGCCTATCTTCAGCAGCCAGAGAGGTGAGCCGTTGCTAGTGGATACGACCTGGTCACTACCGCCGCAGCAAGACCATCCCGCTTTGCGGCGGGCTCTGGTGAAAACCAGTAGTGGCTTAGAACCGGTCCACTAGCACGGTCCACGCCAATCCCTCTCTGGCACAGAGGATCCACTACCTGCCAGCCGGCATCGTGACATAGGTGCTGGGAGGCATAACTAAAGTGCAAGTGCAGTATACCAAAGCCTTGAATGATGAGCAGATACATACCACAATACAAGGAGGTACTGGAAGTCCCAGGATGCCGCCACACCTACACGTGTTTCGGTCCGCTGATTTTCGTCCTGAGATGATGGCATCCAAGAAGTTGTGGGTTTTTATGCGCCCATAGGATCAATCAGAGACTAGTTACATTATAATGATGCGCCTTACCTGTTCCACATATCAGCGCACACTCCCCGCTCTACTTCCGGTGCCCCTGCCGTGGCATAGCTCGTGTCATGTGACCGGACACAGAGACGCGCCGCTGCGTGCACTGGTGCACAGTGAGAGGCCAGGGTGCGCGCACAGTGAACAGGAGCCAACGCATGCATGTATCATTGAGGCTGTGACACTATAATAGAGGATAATAGAGAATTGGAAGAGTCGGCACTGTAGTGAGAAGACGTTCCCCTAAATGCTGAGGGTGACACTGGTATAACAGGTGGACGGATGATGAGGCTCCCGGACAGTCCCTCGAGGCCACAGTGGTACTTTCTTCCGAAGGTCCACAAGAGCCTCGAGAGACCACCGGGCAGGCCCATAATTTCGGGCATCGGCTGGGTGATGGAATACTTGTCCCAGTACCTGGACTGGTTGTTACGTCCGATTCTTCCGGACATTCCGTCGTACCTAAGGGACACGAACGACTTCCTAGCCTTTGTGAAAGACATTCAGATAGAAGCAGGAGATGCACTGGGGTCTATTGATGTGGAATCCTTGTACACGAGGATTCCACACGAGGCCGGCACCCAAGCCATTGCTGAATTTTGCGCAGCGGCATGTAAGTCTGAAACTTACACAAAATTTGTTACAGAAGGGCTTACAATGGTTTTGAGTAACGATTTCTTCCAGTTCGATGGGGAATGGTACAAACAAGAGACCGGCACAGCCATGGGGACACCGGTCTCTTGTACCTTCGCCAACATCTTCCTGGCTGTGCTGGAAGCCAGATTGGTCTTTTCAAGGAAGAATCCTTTTTTGAAGAAAATCAAAGTGTACAGAAGGTACGTGGACATCAGGGGATGAAGCAAGTTTTCATCAATTTGTCACATACCTCAACAAAGAAAATACCATGAATATGGCCTTTACCTCAGTCTACAGCACTAAAGAACTGGCCTTCCTGGACGTCATTGTATCCATAGACAATTTGCACCTGCAGACCAAGGGTTACAGGAAACCCTCTTCCCCTCTCCTTTATCTTCATCACGACTCATACCACCCCGCACATACAAAAAAGGCACTTCCATTCAGCCAATTTTTGAGACTGAAGAAAATAAATAGCAGCCACTCATCCTTTGAAGAGCAAGCAGGTCAGCTTAAGTCACATCTTAAAGAAAGAGGGTACGCGGTTTCATGCCTCAACACAGCTCTAAATAAAATTAAGGAAAAATCAAGAGACGATCTTATAACAAAACCCAAGTCCTCATTCGCTCCTCCACCTAGACGTTTCAACTTTTCATTTAAGTACAGTGTAATGTCAGGTGTGATCTGCCAGGCTATTCACCGCCACTGGCACATCATTGAAGGTGACTCCATGTTAAAAGAGATAGCCAAAGAGAAACCTCTTATTGCACACAGACGCACCAGGACCTTAAAGAATTAACTAGTACGCAGCTCCTTCACATCAGGAGTGATTTACGTCTCACAGGCAACCACAAATGTGGGAACTTCTCATTCTGTGGGCAACAAGGGCAAAACTACGTTGTAGGTGGAGACAGCATCCATGTCCCTGAGTTCATCACCTGCAGGACCAAATACGTGGTCTACTGCATACAATGTCAATGCGGACACTTCTATGTCGGCTCCACCATCAGAGCCATGTTCGTGAGATTTAGAGAACATGTCAGACTCTCCAGAAGAGGAGAAGGAGTACCCAGATAGGCTGAACATTTAAAAACTGTACATCATGGTAATCCCATGAATTTATCTTTCTTTGGATTAGAGACCATTACGGACAACCCCAAAGGTCTCACAAGACAAGTTTTCCTGCACCAAAAAGAAGCACGCTGGATCTCCAGACTGGACGCCACCGGACCCTTAGGGTTCAATGAGCGCAATGAATTCAGCTCCTTCATATAATGTGCCATACTTATATATGGATTTGTACATAGCCCTCCTCATTCCCCTATTTACTTCTCCCATTTACCCGTCCTTGATATCCTCATTCACTACCCACCCCTGACCCCTTACTTCCATGTGTTTGCCTTGTTTCTATTCACTTACTGGTGTTTTCTGTATGATTGTTTTATCCTACAGGCATAGCCCTCTGACATCAGTATTACCCTCAGCAGTGCTGGAGACCTATGTCTAACAGCTGACATAGGTACTTTTGCGTAGCAACCACGCATCAGCTGATCCTGAGGACACGCCCGCAGGTTACTTAACCGGCACCATGCAGCACCTCTGGTGGGCGTGACCAAGCGGAGAACCCGCGAAACGGGACCGTCGTTCCACCAGCTCAGCTGAGCTCCTGCTTCCTTTCTTCCCGATTCGAGCTGCATACTTCCATGTACTACTTGGAATAAACCCACACATTCTTTGGCATGAAACCGGGTGAGTGCGTCTTTTGTACCCCTCTATTTGACTATAATGTGATTCAACTAAAATACCTGCATTCATATAACTAATAATAATCATAAATATAAATAAATAGATAAAGAGCAGTATAACTAAATATTAAATATTAGTTATGTTTGCATAATATATATATATATATATATATATATATATATACACACCAATGATAAAATAAATAATTATCATGAATAATAAAATGTAATAAAATAATATAATACAAAAATATATAATAATAATGATGACATAGTGGATATAAAGTGCATGAAGGCCACGGTGAGTATGTGTGAACAGTGTGAAGATATGAAAATATCCTATAAAATGGTGATGGGTGAGATAAACATAATAAATCAATATATATATGTTTATGTGTGTAATTTAAAGGTTGTGTATATTGTATATATAGATTGATTACGAAGTCCAAAAATATGTTAAATTATATTTATCATAAATAATATAAATAATGTACATATATATCAGAAGTGATAAAAAAAATTCATATATGAAGAAAATGAATTAAATAGGTGTAAAATAATACTACAATGAAGTGCATGGGATTAATCACAAAATGTGTGTGAAGTGTTATATATTATCTTACATAATTATGTTATAAGTGAGTAGAAATATAGAACTAATGGATCTTTTCTTGCATCTAGTCCAACAAAATGACTTTCAAGTCGCTCTTGATCTAATGTGATGTACATTTGTCCTAGAAAAGTTATATAAAAAAATAGAAGGTTAAAATACAAATATGTCCACAACATATTAAAAACCACAGAACTACAAGGAAACCTACGGTGGGATTTAGCCAGCCAGAGAACAATGTGAAGTTTGAAGAATGTTTTTAGAGAAATGGGGCAAAACGTAATGTCTCGTTGAGACCAAATGGTTGGACAGTATTTAGGCGCCAAATTTACCTGCATTGGGTAAATTTACATTGGGCCAAGCGTTTTCCAACATTCCCCAAACAAACACATCAACACCCCCCCCCCCCCGACCCCCGCGTACCTAGATCAATACGATCAATCCCACGGATCCGAAAGAGAGAACAGTCACAGTTATGCCTTTGCTTGAAGTGCCTTGGTATTGGTTTCAATTCTTATCTCAGCAGAGTAGGCCAACGTTATGTCTCGGTCATGTTCTCTTGTTCTAATCTTCAAAGCTCGTGCAGTGAGTCCAACATAGATCTTTGAGCATGGACAGGTTGCATAAGAAATTATTGCTTTTGTTGAGCATGAGACTTCCAGTACCTCCTTGTCTTGTGGTATGTATCTGCTCATCATTCTCTGCTATATGGTTGTATTCAAGGCTTCGGTATACTGCACTTGCACTTTAGTTATGCCTCCCAGCACCTATATGCAGTAGTATGAACCTGTAATGGTTTCATGATTCAGCAGTTGTTGAGTTACCATCTCTTTAGCATCAGCACTTTTGCACATTTACTTTATGTTTGTCCCAGGTTTGTCCCTGTCTGTGTCGTATTCCTCCTTTTTTAATTGTAATTCATTTTTAATCATGTGAAATAAAGATTGTACTTTTCATTCATCTATATTTTGAGTAACTCCTTTATTCTGTGGATATGCTATTAATTGGAGTCTATCTATAAGGCTTATTTCACACCTGTTAGGGGGTCCCTTTTCGCAAAACAATTACTATATGTATTTATCCCAAGGTAGGGCACTACATCTTACTATTAATACTTTTTTCAGTATTTTGCGCCCCATGCAGTGGTGTGCCTGTTACATGTTTTGTATATTAAATCAATTTGTGCTGTATTTAATTACAGACGGTTTGAAAACATGTCAGGCTTGCACGGCCGTGACAATACTTGGCTTTGTCAGCTTAATGTAGTGTTTAAGGAGGAATCTGCTTCTGGGGGAGCAGCTAGCCAGAGAAATACCAGTCTTTTACAGAATACATTGAGTAATATACTTCATAAACGGTTAAAAATATTTTGGAACAAAGCAAATTTAGAGAATTACAGTGGGGATCAAAAGTTTTCGCACCCCAGGTAAAAATTTGTATTAATGTGCATTAAGAAGCCAAGGAAAGATGGAAAAATTGCCAAAAGGCATCAAATTACAGATTATACATTCTTATAATATGTCAACAAAAGTTAGATTTTATTTCCATCATTTAAACTTTCAAAATAGCATTAACCCTTTAACGACGCAGGACAAACCACCGCCAAACCAGTCTTGCTGGAGGATGTTGCAGGAAGCAGAATGTTCTCCAAGGTGTCTCCAGACTCTGTCACGCCTGTCATGTGCTCAGCGTGAACCTGCTTTCATCTGTGAAGAGCACAGGGCACCAGTGGTGAATTTGCCAATCTTGGTGTTCTCTGGCAAATGCCAAATATCCTGCATGGTGTTGTGCTGTAAGCACAACCCCCACCTGTGGACATTGGGCCCTCAAACCCCTCTCATGGAGTTTGTTTCTGACTGTTTGAGTGGATACATACACATTTGGGGCCTGCTGGAGGTCATTTTGCAGGGCTCTGGCAATGCTCCTCCTGCTTCTCCTTGCACAAAGGTGGAGGAAGCGGTCCTACTGCTGGGTTGTTGCCCTGCTATGGCCTCCTTCTCGTCTCCTGATGTACTGGCCTGTCTCCTGGTAGCACCTCCATGCTCTGGACACTACGTTGATAGACACAGCAAATCTTCTTGCCACAGCTCGCATTCATGTGTCATCCTGGACGAGCTGTACTAACTGAGCCACTTGTGTGCGTTGTAGACAGCGTCTCATGCTACCACTAGAGTGAAAGCACCACCAGCATTCAAAAGTGACCAAACATCAGCCAGGAAGCATAGGTACTGAGAAGTGGTCTGTGGTCACCACCTGCAGAACCACTCCTTTATTGGGGGTGTCTTACTAATTGCTTATAATTTCCACCTGTTGTCTGTTCCAATTGCACAACAGCATGTGAAATTTATTGTCAATCAGTGTTGCTTCCTGAGTGGACAGTTTGTTTTCACAGAAGTGTAATTGACTTGGAGTTACATTGTGTTATTTAAGTGTTTCCTTTATTTTTTTTTTAGCAGTGTATCTAATTCATCCCTATTGTCTATTAATTACTTATGCAATTGATATATATGAACTGACTGAATATTTCATTTATTTATTTAATTGTATTCATAGTCTAATAAATTAATAATATATTTATTTACATGGGTTAGTTTATTTTCTAATTAATTAATTTATATACACATTGATTACAATATAATTATTTATTTTTCTATACTATTTTCATATATTTCACATACTATGGCTAATGAAGAAGCCAATAAAATGGCTGAACTTCAATCCTTTGAATTTATTGAGGAATCCCTACTAGAATCTATGGTGGACCAATCTGTAAACAAGTCCAACCAAACAGCAGTTAGCTCTGCCATGTCCTCGATACAGGACGCCATTAATAAGTCGGTGCAACTGGCAATATCACGGTCAAATCCACATGCTTCTCCTACAAAAGGTCCGTCTACTCCCTCTGACCTCTTCTAGTCAGCTGAGGACTCAACCTCATATATGGCGGAAGGTTTGAAGCCGGGAAAGTCTTCCCATAAAAGATACTTCACTACTACCGGTCCTTCTCTGAAACATCATTTACAAAAAGCACTATTCACAATATGTCTGACATACAAAAATTACCCTCAGCCCCTGAGGAGGAAATATCAAAGCGGCCATCTAACGCTTCCACTAAAGGAAAGCATGTCTATTACCATACCTCCGCAAATAACTCATCCTCTGAAGAGTCTAATTACTCTGACTATGACAATGATTCCTCATATGAGGATATTTCAGATGGGGAGGTTGATTACTTATGTGAGGAAGCATCTGAATCCGTAATTTTAGATACCTTGGGAACCCATTACTTTTATCCAGGTAATATCAAACGTTCCTCACCCACAAGTTTCCAAATATGTGAGCCTATGGGTCAAAAAAAATCGCTGGACAAGTCAGCCAGGAGCAAGCTGAAATCAGAATGCCCTAGTCCAACGCTCCCACAGAATTTGGCCAATACCCCTGATCTTGACCCCACTCTAGTCAAATTTTTTGCCATATCTGGCAAGAACCCTAGGAAAGGCGTGGATAGATCCTTCAGAACAGTTCAGGATAGATTCCTTGATCTATTAGGGCCTCTAACCAAGATACTAGATCTTACAGAAGAAGCTACCCTTTCTGGAGAATTAGTAGATTTAACTGTTCTCAGCGGATGGGCAGAAAGAGCGGTATTCTTCTTTGATAGTGAAAATGCCTCTCCATGCATTCTGATGAAGTTGGACCCGCAACTTTTCCATCTTGCATCAACAAATTCTCCTACCTCTTCAGATGGATACCTTTTTGGCGACTCCTTTATTAAGGAGATTAATAAATACGCCAGGCTTTTCTCCTCCCTAGATAAAGTCCAATCTTCCCTAAAAAAGGTTTTTCATGGACGAGGTTTGTCCAGGGCTGGAAAGTGAACAGGCAGACTTTCCAGCTGCCAAACTCAGAATTCACAATCCTACAGGTCCCCTCCCCCATCCAGGTTTACCCTACCAACAACCTCTTACCAACATACCCAATTTTTTCCCTTTTTTTACTCAGCACATTTTATCCACGTCTGGGCTACAATCACCTCGGACCCATGGGTCCCAAACACTGTTATGAGGTATCAAATAGAGTATATGAGCCCTCCTATGCAAACTCAGACCCCCATCCCATAATTTTTTCCCAAAATGATCGAGGTCTTATATACAAAGAAATCAAGGAACTATGTTCCAAAGGTGCAATAATATCAATTCCATTACACAACCCAGGTTTTCTGAGCAACCTGTTCTTAGTCAAAAAGAAACTGGTCACAGACCAGTCATAAATCTGAAATCCCTCAACATTTTTGTTCTCCATCATCACTTCAAAATGGAGGGTATACATTTATTGAGTAACCTGTTACTACAGAATGATTGATTGGCAAAAATAGACCTATCTCAATGACGCCTATCTCACAGTGTCTATGCATCCTATGTCTCAAGATTACAAGACATGTAACAGGTACACTACTGTATGGAGTGCAAAAAACTGAAAAAAATATTAATAGTAAGATGTAGTGCCCAACCTTGGGATAAATACATACAGAAATAATTTTGAGAAAAAGGGACCCCCTAACAGGTGTGAAATAAGCCTTATATATAGATAGACTCCAATTAATAGCATACTCAAAGAAAAAAGTAGCTACTCAAAATATAGATGAATAAAAAGTATAATCATTATTTCACATGATTAAAAATGAATTACAATTAAAAAAGGAGGAATACGACACAGACAGGCGGCATACCTGGGACAAACATAAAGTAAATGTGCAAAAGTGCTGATGCTAAAGAGATGGTAACTCAACAACTGCTGAATCATGAAGCCATTTCAGGTTCATACTACTGCATATAGGTGCTGGGAGGCATAACTAAAGTGCAAGTGCAGTATACCAAAGCCTTGAATGATGAGCAGATACATACCACAATACAAGGAGGTACTGGAAGTCCCAGGATGCCGCCACACCTACACGTGTTTCGGTCCGCTGATTTTCGTCCTGAGATGATGGCATCCAAGAAGTTGTGGGTTTTTATGCGCCCATAGGATCAATCAGAGACTAGTTACATTATAATGATGCGCCTTACCTGTTCCACATATCAGCGCACACTCCCCGCTCTACTTCCGGTGCCCCTGCCGTGGCATAGCTCGTGTCATGTGACCGGACACAGAGACGCGCCGCTGCGTGCACTGGTGCACAGTGAGAGGCCAGGGTGCGCGCACAGTGAACAGGAGCCAACGCATGCATGTATCATTGAGGCTGTGACACTATAATAGAGGATAATAGAGAATTGGAAGAGTCGGCACTGTAGTGAGAAGACGTTCCCCTAAATGCTGAGGGTGACACTGGTATAACAGGTGGACGGATGATGAGGCTCCCGGACAGTCCCTCGAGGCCACAGTGGTACTTTCTTCCGAAGGTCCACAAGAGCCTCGAGAGACCACCGGGCAGTCCCATAATTTCGGGCATCGGCTGGGTGATGGAATACTTGTCCCAGTAGCTGGACTGGTTGTTACGTCCGATTCTTCCGGACATTCCGTCGTACCTAAGGGACACGAATGACTTCCTAGCCTTTGTGAAAGACATTCAGATAGAAGCAGGAGATGCACTGGGGTCTATTGATGTGGAATCCTTGTACACGAGGATTCCACACGAGGCCGGCACCCAAGCCATTGCTGAATTTTGCGCAGCGGCATGTAAGTCTGAAACTTACACAAAATTTGTTACAGAAGGGCTTACAATGGTTTTGAGTAACGATTTCTTCCAGTTCGATGGGGAATGGTACAAACAAGAGACCGGCACAGCCATGGGGACACCGGTCTCTTGTACCTTCGCCAACATCTTCCTGGCTGTGCTGGAAGCCAGATTGGTCTTTTCAAGGAAGAATCCTTTTTTGAAGAAAATCAAAGTGTACAGAAGGTACGTGGACATCAGGGGACGAAGCAAGTTTTCATCAATTTGTCACATACCTCAACAAAGAAAATACCATGAATATGGCCTTTACCTCAGTCTACAGCACTAAAGAACTGGCCTTCCTGGACGTCATTGTATCCATAGACAATTTGCACCTGCAGACCAAGGGTTACAGGAAACCCTCTTCCCCTCTCCTTTATCTTCATCACGACTCATACCACCCCGCACATACAAAAAAGGCACTTCCATTCAGCCAATTTTTGAGACTGAAGAAAATAAATAGCAGCCACTCATCCTTTGAAGAGCAAGCAGGTCAGCTTAAGTCACATCTTAAAGAAAGAGGGTACGCGGTTTCATGCCTCAACACAGCTCTAAATAAAATTAAGGAAAAATCAAGAGACGATCTTATAACAAAACCCAAGTCCTCATTCGCTCCTCCACCTAGACGTTTCAACTTTTCATTTAAGTACAGTGTAATGTCAGGTGTGATCTGCCAGGCTATTCACCGCCACTGGCACATCATTGAAGGTGACTCCATGTTAAAAGAGATAGCCAAAGAGAAACCTCTTATTGCACACAGACGCACCAGGACCTTAAAGAATTAACTAGTACGCAGCTCCTTCACATCAGGAGTGATTTACGTCTCACAGGCAACCACAAATGTGGGAACTTCTCATTCTGTGGGCAACAAGGGCAAAACTACGTTGTAGGTGGAGACAGCATCCATGTCCCTGAGTTCATCACCTGCAGGACCAAATACGTGGTCTACTGCATACAATGTCAATGCGGACACTTCTATGTCGGCTCCACCATCAGAGCCATGTTCGTGAGATTTAGAGAACATGTCAGACTCTCCAGAAGAGGAGAAGGAGTACCCAGATAGGCTGAACATTTAAAAACTGTACATCATGGTAATCCCATGAATTTATCTTTCTTTGGATTAGAGACCATTACGGACAACCCCAAAGGTCTCACAAGACAAGTTTTCCTGCACCAAAAAGAAGCACGCTGGATCTCCAGACTGGACGCCACCGGACCCTTAGGGTTCAATGAGCGCAATGAATTCAGCTCCTTCATATAATGTGCCATACTTATATATGGATTTGTACATAGCCCTCCTCATTCCCCTATTTACTTCTCCCATTTACCCGTCCTTGATATCCTCATTCACTACCCACCCCTGACCCCTTACTTCCATGTGTTTGCCTTGTTTCTATTCACTTACTGGTGTTTTCTGTATGATTGTTTTATCCTACAGGCATAGCCCTCTGACATCAGTATTACCCTCAGCAGTGCTGGAGACCTATGTCTAACAGCTGACATAGGTACTTTTGCGTAGCAACCACGCATCAGCTGATCCTGAGGACACGCCCGCAGGTTACTTAACCGGCACCGTGCAGCACCTCTGGTGGGCGTGACCAAGCGGAGAACCCGCGAAACGGGACCGTCGTTCCACCAGCTCAGCTGAGCTCCTGCTTCCTTTCTTCCCGATTCGAGCTGCATACTTCCATGTACTACTTGGAATAAACCCACACATTCTTTGGCATGAAACCGGGTGAGTGCGTCTTTTGTACCCCTCTATTTGACTATAATGTGATTCAACTAAAATACCTGCATTCATATAACTAATAATAATCATAAATATAAATAAATAGATAAAGAGCAGTATAACTAAATATTAAATATTAGTTATGTTTGCATAATATATATATATATATATATATATATATATATATATATATACACACCAATGATAAAATAAATAATTATCATGAATAATAAAATGAAATAAAATAATATAATACAAAAATATATAATAATAATGATGACATAGTGGATATAAAGTGCATGAAGGCCACGGTGAGTATGTGTGAACAGTGTGAAGATATGAAAATATCCTATAAAATGGTGATGGGTGAGATAAACATAATAAATCAATATATATATGTTTATGTGTGTAATTTAAAGGTTGTGTATATTGTATATATAGATTGATTACGAAGTCCAAAAATATGTTAAATTATATTTATCATAAATAATATAAATAATGTACATATATATCAGAAGTGATAAAAAAAATTCATATATGAAGAAAATGAATTAAATAGGTGTAAAATAATACTACAATGAAGTGCATGGGATTAATCACAAAATGTGTGTGAAGTGTTATATATTATCTTACATAATTATGTTATAAGTGAGTAGAAATATAGAACTAATGGATCTTTTCTTGCATCTAGTCCAACAAAATGACTTTCAAGTCGCTCTTGATCTAATGTGATGTACATTTGTCCTAGAAAAGTTATATAAAAAAATAGAAGGTTAAAATACAAATATATCCACAACATATTAAAAACCACAGAACTACAAGGAAACCTACGGTGGGATTTAGCCAGCCAGAGAACAATGTGAAGTTTGAAGAATGTTTTTAGAGAAATGGGGCAAAACGTAATGTCTCGTTGAGACCAAATGGTTGGACAGTATTTAGGCGCCAAATTTACCTGCATTGGGTAAATTTACATTGGGCCAAGCGTTTTCCAACATTCCCCAAACAAACACATCAACACCCCCCCCCCCCCGACCCCCGCGTACCTAGATCAATACGATCAATCCCACGGATCCGAAAGAGAGAACAGTCACAGTTATGCCTTTGCTTGAAGTGCCTTGGTATTGGTTTCAATTCTTATCTCAGCAGAGTAGGCCAACGTTATGTCTCGGTCATGTTCTCTTGTTCTAATCTTCAAAGCTCGTGCAGTGAGTCCAACATAGATCTTTGAGCATGGACAGGTTGCATAAGAAATTATTGCTTTTGTTGAGCATGAGACTTCCAGTACCTCCTTGTCTTGTGGTATGTATCTGCTCATCATTCTCTGCTATATGGTTGTATTCAAGGCTTCGGTATACTGCACTTGCACTTTAGTTATGCCTCCCAGCACCTATATGCAGTAGTATGAACCTGTAATGGTTTCATGATTCAGCAGTTGTTGAGTTACCATCTCTTTAGCATCAGCACTTTTGCACATTTACTTTATGTTTGTCCCAGGTTTGTCCCTGTCTGTGTCGTATTCCTCCTTTTTTAATTGTAATTCATTTTTAATCATGTGAAATAAAGATTGTACTTTTCATTCATCTATATTTTGAGTAACTCCTTTATTCTGTGGATATGCTATTAATTGGAGTCTATCTATAAGGCTTATTTCACACCTGTTAGGGGGTCCCTTTTCGCAAAACAATTACTATATGTATTTATCCCAAGGTAGGGCACTACATCTTACTATTAATACTTTTTTCAGTATTTTGCGCCCCATGCAGTGGTGTGCCTGTTACATGTTTTGTATATTAAATCAATTTGTGCTGTATTTAATTACAGACGGTTTGAAAACATGTCAGGCTTGCACGGCCGTGACAATACTTGGCTTTGTCAGCTTAATGTAGTGTTTAAGGAGGAATCTGCTTCTGGGGGAGCAGCTAGCCAGAGAAATACCAGTCTTTTACAGAATACATTGAGTAATATACTTCATAAACGGTTAAAAATATTTTGGAACAAAGCAAATTTAGAGAATTACAGTGGGGATCAAAAGTTTTCGCACCCCAGGTAAAAATTTGTATTAATGTGCATTAAGAAGCCAAGGAAAGATGGAAAAATTGCCAAAAGGCATCAAATTACAGATTATACATTCTTATAATATGTCAACAAAAGTTAGATTTTATTTCCATCATTTAAACTTTCAAAATAGCATTAACCCTTTAACGACGCAGGACAAACCACCGCCAAACCAGTCTTGCTGGAGGATGTTGCAGGAAGCAGAATGTTCTCCAAGGTGTCTCCAGACTCTGTCACGCCTGTCATGTGCTCAGCGTGAACCTGCTTTCATCTGTGAAGAGCACAGGGCACCAGTGGTGAATTTGCCAATCTTGGTGTTCTCTGGCAAATGCCAAATATCCTGCATGGTGTTGTGCTGTAAGCACAACCCCCACCTGTGGACATTGGGCCCTCAAACCCCTCTCATGGAGTTTGTTTCTGACTGTTTGAGTGGATACATACACATTTGGGGCCTGCTGGAGGTCATTTTGCAGGGCTCTGGCAATGCTCCTCCTGCTTCTCCTTGCACAAAGGTGGAGGAAGCGGTCCTACTGCTGGGTTGTTGCCCTGCTATGGCCTCCTTCTCGTCTCCTGATGTACTGGCCTGTCTCCTGGTAGCACCTCCATGCTCTGGACACTACGTTGATAGACACAGCAAATCTTCTTGCCACAGCTCGCATTCATGTGTCATCCTGGACGAGCTGTACTAACTGAGCCACTTGTGTGCGTTGTAGACAGCGTCTCATGCTACCACTAGAGTGAAAGCACCACCAGCATTCAAAAGTGACCAAACATCAGCCAGGAAGCATAGGTACTGAGAAGTGGTCTGTGGTCACCACCTGCAGAACCACTCCTTTATTGCGGGTGTCTTACTAATTGCTTATAATTTCCACCTGTTGTCTGTTCCAATTGCACAACAGCATGTGAAATTTATTGTCAATCAGTGTTGCTTCCTGAGTGGACAGTTTGTTTTCACAGAAGTGTAATTGACTTGGAGTTACATTGTGTTATTTAAGTGTTTCCTTTATTTTTTTTTTTGCAGTGTATCTAATTCATCCCTATTGTCTATTAATTACTTATGCAATTGATATATATGAACTGACTGAATATTTCATTTATTTATTTAATTGTATTCATAGTCTAATAAATTAATAATATATTTATTTACATGGGTTAGTTTATTTTCTAATTAATTAATTTATATACACATTGATTACAATATAATTATTTATTTTTCTATACTATTTTCATATATTTCACATACTATGGCTAATGAAGAAGCCATTAAAATGGCTGAACTTCAATCCTTTGAATTTATTGAGGAATCCCTACTAGAATCTATGGTGGACCAATCTGTAAACAAGTCCAACCAAACAGCAGTTAGCTCTGCCATGTCCTCGATACAGGACGCCATTAATAAGTCGGTGCAACTGGCAATATCACGGTCAAATCCACATGCTTCTCCTACAAAAGGTCCGTCTACTCCCTTTGACCTCTTCTAGTCAGCTGAGGACTCAACCTCATATATGGCGGAAGGTTTGAAGCCGGGAAAGTCTTCCCATAAAAGATACTTCACTACTACCGGTCCTTCTCTGAAACATCATTTACAAAAAGCACTATTCACAATATGTCTGACATACAAAAATTACCCTCAGCCCCTGAGGAGGAAATATCAAAGCGGCCATCTAACGCTTCCACTAAAGGAAAGCATGTCTATTACCATACCTCCGCAAATAACTCATCCTCTGAAGAGTCTAATTACTCTGACTATGACAATGATTCCTCATATGAGGATATTTCAGATGGGGAGGTTGATTACTTATGTGAGGAAGCATCTGAATCCGTAATTTTAGATACCTTGGGAACCCATTACTTTTATCCAGGTAATATCAAACGTTCCTCACCCACAAGTTTCCAAATATGTGAGCCTATGGGTCAAAAAAAATCGCTGGACAAGTCAGCCAGGAGCAAGCTGAAATCAGAATGCCCTAGTCCAACGCTCCCACAGAATTTGGCCAATACCCCTGATCTTGACCCCACTCTAGTCAAATTTTTTGCCATATCTGGCAAGAACCCTAGGAAAGGCGTGGATAGATCCTTCAGAACAGTTCAGGATAGATTCCTTGATCTATTAGGGCCTCTAACCAAGATACTAGATCTTACAGAAGAAGCTACCCTTTCTGGAGAATTAGTAGATTTAACTGTTCTCAGCGGATGGGCAGAAAGAGCGGTATTCTTCTTTGGTAGTGAAAATGCCTCTCCATGCATTCTGATGAAGTTGGACCCGCAACTTTTCCATCTTGCATCAACAAATTCTCCTACCTCTTCAGATGGATACCTTTTTGGCGACTACTTTATTAAGGAGATTAATAAATACGCCAGGCTTTTCTCCTCCCTAGATAAAGTCCAATCTTCCCTAAAAAAGGTTTTTCATGGACGAGGTTTGTCCAGGGCTGGAAAGTGAACAGGCAGACTTTCCAGCTGCCAAACTCAGAATTCACAATCCTA